>NW_027412540.1:9436338-9751244 GCF_025532065.1 Leptinotarsa decemlineata
TCTTGATAAAAATGTAGTTTCACTCGACGACATCAAACCCGCTCGTCCACCATTATTTGAAATGAATAATTATCAAAGCAGAAATAATAATGATAACGTTAATTCAACAACATTTATCCTGAGATGTCTACCATTATTCGAAAATATTAGTTTTTGAAAAATGGAAATGATAGGTAAAATGTTCATAACGAATTTTTATAATGCAAACACGTTTAACTAACGAAACTCAAGAGCCTCAAACAGAAATGAAAAATCCGCTACAGAAACTACTCGATATGACCACCTTCTCTCTCTATACATTTTCTTAATCTGCGAAGACATCCTCTCTGTACTTGAAATAGCATTCCAGGGTCGTTTCGTATGGCTTCACAATGTAATGTTATTCTATTCAACAATGCATCTCTTGTGTGAATAGGTGTAGCGTAAACAAGGCTTTTTAGATGCCCCCACAGAAAGAAATCCAATGGATTTAAATCCGGAGACCGCGATGGCCATGAATATGGCCCACCTCTACCAATCCATCTATTGTGGAAAATATGGTTCAGATGGTCATGCACAATCAAACTAAAATGAGGAGGAGCGCCATCATGCATAAACCACATATCTCTTCGGGTTTGCAATGGAACATGTTCCAAAAGTCCATTCAAATCGTTCTGAATGAACTCCAAATAACGTTCTCCATTCAATCGGTCCTGTAGAACGAATGGTCCTATAAGATGGTTTCCTATGATACCAGCCCAAACATTCACGTTGAATTTCCGTTGGTGTTTGGTTTGCAATATCCCATGGGGATTTTCTTCGGCCCATACCTATATGGAGATTATGAGAGTTGATAACTCCATCTCTACTGAAACCTGCTTCATCAGTGAATAAAACTCGATTAATAAAAGTCATATCCTCTCTTTGCCTATCCATGAACCAATTGGCATATTCCAGTCGTGCTGGAAAATCTTGAGGTGTCATGGCATGTACCTTCTGGATGTGAAATGGGTGGAGCAGTTGTTCCCTAATTATTCTATGAATAGTGGACTTGGATGTATGGAACTGTTCTGATAGATTTCTGATGCTCATTGAAGGATCATCAGCGACGGCTTCCAAAATATTTTCCTCCAATACAACGGTACGTATAGTCCTAGGAGCGCCCTCACCACCTCGTTTTGGCAAAACTGTACCTACAGTAATATCGAAATAAAACAACGTGCTCAAATTAATTATCAATTATTACATACCTGTCTCCCTCAAGCTGCGATCGACACGATCGAATGTTTCTCTTGACGGTACCGTTCGATTGGGAAAATGCTCGGAATACAGACGACGAGCTTCTGCAGCATTACAAAATGCTCGTCCATAAAATACATGCATATCTGCATATTCATTGAATGTAAACTGTTCGGCCATATCAAAAAAATTCAAAATATCCTATAGAATATTGACAATACAATGATAGTCATATGACAACGCTCCACTCAACAAAACAAAATCGCATTCCAGTTTCTCATTTTTTATCAAAACTTTCTAAAAGGTTTTTTTGTCAACATCTGTGAAAGAAATGGAACATAATTATTCCCTGGATATTTTTCACCTGATCATGTGCAGCCGTTTTTGTAGTTCATTCGTTTGCTTTTTATTAGTATAGTAAATATTTTTCCGATGTGCGTTTTTTCAGCTAAATTAAGATTCGTGTTAAAGAATTTCTCCCATAAAATTATAATTATTAGTGAAACTCCTCAACAGTTTAGCTGTGAAGAAGAATTTGAAACATTCGAATGTTGAGTTTCATGAGATTCAGATAACTGATCAACACGAAACGTGATTATTCCACACGTATTATGTACATACAAAATATGGAATGAATTCGATATTTCATAGTAGAGTGGCTTGTTAGTTTAAAAACACCACGAATCTACAGAACTTGATATTTCTTTTGAAAAAATATCTGCTATCACAATTGTGACTTAAACTTCCATATATGTACTGTACTTTTTGCTTACGACTTCATTTTAGCATACTTTGTATTATTCCTGTTATAAATGTTGTTGAATTAACGTTATCATTATTATTTCTGCTTTGATAATTATTCATTTCAAATAATGGTGGACGAGCGGGTTTGATGTCGTCGAGTAGAACTACATTTTTATCAAGACTCGTTGCTCCGATCGACTTTCCACACGAGTACTTTTATTCATAAAATTGTCCAAGTAACCTTATTTTGTTGAAAAATATTGAAAAATATCTGTCATTTCAAAGTTTTTGGGTGTGGACCATCGGGGGTAGTCCGTTCCTGACTTTGTAGCAAAACAACTGACTCCTGCATGAAAGCTCATCGACGGAATTCATTTGTTTAGTCAATTACCAAAATTTGGATGATTTAGAATATTCTCTTGAAAAGTTATCAAAGAAAACATTTTTCATTTTGTAACTTCGAGGGCCCGTAACTTTGTTACGAAGACTTTTAGGAAAAAAAGTTAAATGAAGTACTGGTGATATTTTGACCCCATCTATACATTCCCGGGAGGAAAAGAGGAAGTCCAGGGACACTCTGTATATCATTTTATTTTCTTTAATGATTTCAAAATTTGGCACCCATGCGTTGCTTTTGTTTATATTGGGGAAACTAGTTTTTTCACCTTAGTGAATGTAAGTGAATTATACAGAGCTGGTATATCATTTGAAACCAGTTGAAATTTTTTGGTCTGGTCACATTACTTAACATATAAATATTATTCAAGATAGGAAATAATAGCAGTGATGTTGAATGTTACAGTTTCGTAGGAATAGATCGAATTTTCCGAAATAATATTGGTCCCTTTTAGTTTGATTCAAAGGAATAAATTATTATTTTTTGTCATCAATTTTCATACTAGGTAAAGCAATGAAATAAAAATAAAAAGAGTAGCCCCAATTCTGAAAATTATCTAACAATTCTAGCATACAGATCTGAAGTGCTGAGAATCGACTTTTCAGGATTGTCGTTCGTAGGAGGAACGGAACGAATAACGGAAAAATAAAATTTTAAAACAGACTGAAATATATACAATAATACTTGTCAATAATACATTTCATACATTATTCAGAATGCGAGTCATATATAATCAACTTATTACCTCAGGTTTCATATCATTCAATAGGGTACATATGCTACCTCTTGGAACAAAAACTATATCATTTTCAGGATGCTAAGTATGTCCCGAAATGTATAGTTTATGTTGAGCAAGTAGAAATTCCATTATTCAGTATTCATCCAGTTGCTGATCACTAATTGAGTGCCAATTGTAATGATATTTACTCAGGTTCGAATGCAGCCAGTTTATTTCACACCATTTATATAGGAAGTGAATATCGATTTGTAGTAAGATCTATCAGTCTCCAGCCTGATTCATTATCGATTTTTTTGCCAAAATTCTGATATCATGCTGTTATAGAACAATATTTAGGAAAATGGTTGTCAGTTCGATCCCATGTGGTACATCGGACCTTGTAAAGAATTCTAATGAACTTTTCCTGAAATATACATGCTGATTGCTGTTCATTGAGTAGCTTAAAAATACATCTGATAGTGAATTACAAAAATAGTGAACGATAGTCATGAAAAGAAAGGTGAATTAAACTCAATCGACCCTCTGAGTATTCCAAATCCATGATGGAAAAAAGAATTGTTGTTTTTTACATGTCAGTATATTTTTGATATAAAATAAATTTGAACAACTTTGCAACGTCATTTAATAATTTTAGTTATATAATCATTTTTAATTCAACAACGAAAACTTTACATAGTGCACAAAACACAATTTTAAAAATAGTTCTGAAGAAAAACAGAAACTACTCTACCAATCTTTTGTATGAGGAAACAAAAATATTCAATGTAAGATCTCTTTACATTTATCGTTGCTTGATATGGTCTCAAACGAATTGTCAAAAATTTTTGCTACAAAATTACCGAACAACAAGAGATGTTACAAATACACAATTTACAGTTCCCTTAATGCATAAAACTATGACTCCAAAATCAGATTATTTTTATGGACCCAAATTATATAACCTTCTTCCAAATAATAATAGAAAATGAGAAATTACAGTATTTTCAATATATTTTGGGTAAACAAAAATAAATCATTTTTATTTTCAATTTTGAAAAATAAATAATGAAATTTGGAACCATCATGAAATACAAATCAATTCAAAGAACTAAGATTATAAAAAAAAGGAAAGAAGAAAAAAAATCACATCAAAGGTGCTGCTTCGTTCCCTCCTGTTCATAAAACAGGACATATGCCTCATTGCTTACAAGTGATTCTGGCGAAATTGGAACACATGTGAATCGTTGTATTCATGCCATGTTCCACTATATGGGTGTCTGCAATATGCTGTGTAATGTCCGTTGAAAGTGTGATTTGAAAGTGCATATAGATTATTACGACAAGGAGCCACATTGTCTGCTGCATAACTGCTCATATCTAATCCATCTGAAGGAAAGTCAATGGAAACATTCAATTTGCCTCTGAACCTTTCCGTTGGAGAGAATCTTTTCCAATGAATTACTAAAATACGAGGAAACTTATAGATTGTTCAGGTTTCTCAGTAATTTTGTTGAGGTCCTCATCTAAACCTTCTAAAAGATATCGAAGATATTGAAGTAGACTGTGTTAATTACTCTATCAGATGAATCTTCTGACCATAATTCCTTGATAACTTCTGCGAACGATTTGATCAAAACACCTTCCATACTAGATATACTAGTATTGATATCTTTCATGTATGCATCTTTTTTTAGGTATTCCAGCAACCATCCCGTGTTTGATAAACATTGACCCAAGAGTTTTGATTGAAGAATGTAAACAATAATGTCCCAATTATCAACCCTCACAAAAACACCCATAGGTTGTGAACTATACGCCTGTTTTAAACAGGAATATTATTCTATCAATTGTTCCACTTCTCTCATACCCAAGCATTATGAAAGCCTATGATGTATATAAAAAAAGTAAATCGTACACATTCTATGTACAACTAATCTTATCTCTGCTCCACGATATATTGTTAGAATAGGAATATGATCCTTCAAAAGATAACTTTCAGAAGACAGGCATTAAGTTGCCCAACTGAAACTATCACTGGAGTAATCATATTGAACAAAATGTACCAAAAAAATCATAAACAAAATGTAAAAATGTATTTCCAATCACCTGAATTGAATATATTGAAATTGAAATTTGTTGAACTATTTAAACTGACACCTTGTAATGTATCCGAAAACATCGAACAGATTCGGTGGCAGAAGCAGAAACTTTCGTGCCAAACCTATGGACATTTCGTTTTGTTCCACTAGTTTTTCCGAAATCAATCACTTGGTCGCAGTGCACTCATGCTCATAAAAGTTATAGTTTATAGTGATGTTTTCGCGACATAAAATCAGCATCTCGGATTCACTCAATGAAAATTCCGACCGTGATGCTCGATATTAGGCGAATTTCAAAAGAACCTATCGAACGGCACAGAGATGGGCGTACCGCCAGCCAATTTGAATAAAAACTCAATTTCGCAAACAGTTTTTGAAACCCGCACACAAATCGGTACGGCTAGATTTGATTCGGTCCGTAAAGTTGGCCGCGAACATCCAGCACCGAGTTCGTTGTGCACTTAACCCGACACGAGCCGTTCTACCGGTATAAATGGATTCCGGAAAACAACATATGCATTGCATTAGGCCCTCATCCGATTCAACAGGGAAAGAAGCAGAGTTTGTGAACGTTATATGGGGGAGTTTTCCTGGAACGTTTGGATTCGCAATCGTTTTTTTTTCTCTCTAAAACGCACGAGTTCAAATTTTCTCTATTGTAATTCACTTTTTTCATGGTTTCAAAGAGACAAATTCAACTGGTATGAACCGGTTAGTCATTTACATTATAAATGTTGATTTTGTAAATTTATTTGCAGATGATAAACTATTGGTATGCTACGATACAAGCTTAGATGAAGCTATTGATAAAATGAATGCCGTATTAAAGAATGTAAATGAGTACCTCATGGCAACTAAATTGAAACTGAATAAAAGGATACTAAAGGAATGATTATGATAACAAAATATAAATGGAATAACCTTGATTTGAATGAAGTGAATCTGAAAATTGATAATGAAAACATTGAAATTGTGTCATGTATCAAATATCTTGGATTCCAGTTAGATAATTTATTACTTTTTGGCAATCATCTCGATTGTATATGTGAAAAATATCTATTAAACTATATTTCTTTGCAGGAATTTCTGGAAATTTATCCACTCAGTCTAAAATTACTGTATACAATGCGATTATCCAACCACATTTTGATTACTGTGCTTCTATTTTTTTTGTTTAATCTAAATCAAACATCTCAATTACAAAAACTTCAAAATTGCGGTGTGCGATTTCTTGTAAAAGTAAACAGATTCACTGAAATCGGACTCATGTTACAAACTTTGCGATGGCTACCAGTTTCTTTACGTTTGTATTACTTTACTATGCCATTTATATATAAAATTCTGAATAACTTATCACCTTCATATTTTTCTGAATTTGTTGGTCTAAATTTAGAAATGCACAAATATGCCACAAGAAATCATACTAATTTGCATTTATGCAGAACAAATAGGAGAAGTGCCATGAATTCTTTATTTTCCAAAGGGTTTGATGCATACAATAAATTACCAAATGTAATTAAATCTAGTCCATCAATGAATATTTTTAAGAAACATTTATTGAAATCCATCCATAATGCTAAATAGAATAATACTTGGTGAGATGATATTGATAAATATAATATTTGTATGTTGTTTTCTTCTATTTATCATCGTATTGGAGCTGCACTTATATGAAAATGTATTATTTATAGCATATGTCGTCATTTTTCTTTCTAGAAATTTTTATTTTTCAATTTTCAATTTTATACGATGTCTACATTTTAAGTTTTTTATAATAACTTTCAATTTCTATAATTTTCGTAATGTTTTATATAATATTATATATTAGGGTTACCTATTTCAATAAATATATTCTTCTTCTTCTTCTTCTTCACCTATAAATCTTCAAGAAATATGTGACTGACGTCTGGATGTGAAGGATATTAATCTTTATTTTCTTGAGATATCTCTGATTGAGAATTATGACTATCATGATGTTTTTCGGAAAAGAAAAATCCAAACAAACATATATGGTTGAATTTCTTGTAATAGTTGCCACTCAAATTATAAAATTTCGTGTCTCTACTATTACCAAAAAACCAAAATTTCGCATTGAAAATTGGTTCTTGCAAGATCATAATAAACATGAGAAGTTCTTTTGTCACATTTTTATATTTTTTTGAATGAAGGCGGTAGAGCCAAAAAACGAAATTTGGCAATTTAAGATTCTTACGAATATTTCAGAGATAAATATTGAATTTTCGACTAATTCAACTAGCTTGAGCCTTACCATTTTCAAGACAGCAATAATGGTCGAAATGATTTGTAGAATCTACTAATGAAAGTAGTCCAATTGTCGAAGCGAACATAAACGAAAATGCTTTTCCAGTTCAACTGTTCATATCAAAAGTACTTGGATTCATTTCTTGTCACTGCTTCTTCACTTGAATCGAAGCCTTGGATCGCTTCAGAAATCTGTTTGAAATTTGTTTTTCCGTTAACCACTTGTCGCTCGCCTTACAATTAATAACATTCTAAAGTCTAAACTTGTGCAAGATAAGGAATAATCAGGTCTTACCCATTAACATGCGAACCCTATCATCATTGTCATAACATCTATTTGATTACTCATCCTCCGTACAGTCCTGATTTGGCACCTAATGACTTTCTCTTATTTTCGAATATCGAAGGTAAACTGTATGGTCAACGATTCACGAGTGCATTTGAAAATGTTTGTTATTATTTGCTATTCCCGAAATATAAAAGTACCCTTGAAGTCTGCGTTTACCAATCCCCATCTACATGTCACAAACAATATTTTTAATAAGTACAAAACACAAGTCTTAATGGAAAATTCTTAAGTCGCTCTAAGAGTAGTACCTGGAGAAAAATTATTTGAATTACGCTTTCTCTTAGATTTTTCAGGGGGGAAATGATGGACCATTGCCTGAAAGGAGCGCGCATCACCGGATTTCTGGTTCTTCTAAGTCAAACATACGACAGTTATTGATTTAGAATTTGAAGTAACCAGGGAATAAAAAAATAATGGGTTTCACATGAATCAGATATATGAAAACGATACAAACAATCGAATTGGGAGACTCCTTTTCTGGAAAGTCTTTCCGAAACAGAAGTGAAGTCACTATTTTTTTCCATCTTATCTATCATATCTGAACAAAGAAAGTAATATTTCACAATCTCCTTTGAAACTCCCTGTTAAATATACCAAATTCATCTTTCACAATGGCATCGAATGAATTTTCATGAAAGGCCTCACACTATTCCGCACTGTAGCACCTTGTGTTTTCATGATTTAGCAGTTGTTTTATCCTTTGTGGCACATTTTTCATTAGTTCCTGTGACGCTCTCTGATTTACGATTGTCTAAGCTCTCTTCGAACGTTTTTCTTTGGGTATTTGCATAAATTTTTGTCACTTAAGCCACATAAGCGAATTTTATATTGTCCCATAAAAATACAGATCAAGAAACGTAATAAATTTTTTTGGGTAAATAGTATGGATAGCGTGAAATGAAATTTTTCACGATCAGAAGTAGCTACGTGAAAGTTTATTTTACGTTTTAAGCAATAACGTTTATTTTACGTTCAAAGCAGTAACAAAGATTCGAACTGAAAAAATTTGTTCGTCAATCGAATATGCTCCTATGGAATTTGTTTCATTATTCATCATTCAATTTCAATGATAATAATGAATTTGTTAGTTTCATAACTGAGATTTTCGTGAACAGCAACCTCGCACAAACTTACCCATTGATGGATTTCTAAACAACTTCTATCAATACTGGCAAAAAGATTGTGAAAGTGACATCTAAGAACCCAATGAGTGTGCTTGCCATAGATCATCAACTTCACATGTAGACCCTAACTATTTATGTGGACCCAAATCAGTGGGAGGTATAGACTAGTGTGAACTTGTGCAATATACCTGGAAGAAAAATCTACTGAACTTATTGAGAGGATATCTTTACAAAAACTGAGTGAATAAAGGGGCGTTTTGATGCAGGCAATACAAAAAAAAAACGGCGAGGCAGCTCGACACGTTCCAAGCGAATGTGAGGTACTGGAGCATAGAAAGCAAGCAATCTTTGGAAATCTCAATTATGTCCAGAAGAATACAATAAACACCGGATGAAGCACTTGGACGAACTAGTACAGGAAACAAGATGATTGAAATCAATGTTATGGGAATATGTGAGGAAAACAGTATTTTTCAACGACTTGGAAAAATAAAAGAAGTCTTACAGCTCTTATGCAGTAGCAGCAGAAATACTGGAAATATGAATTCATTTCAGTATCATACTCCCCCCTTACTAGTCACTCAATAAATCTTTAAATGTTATTTGTTATTATAAAATGTATGTTCGGGTGTTACAAGTTCTTACACCTCCAGATATTCATTATGTGAAAAGAGTCTGTTAAAATCTGTTTTTCCGTTAACCAGCTGTCACCCCCCTACGAACGACAACTTACAAAAGTCAAAATTTGTGCGAGCTGAGGACTAACGGAGTCTTATCTTTTAACGTGTGATTCTTAACACGGGTTGGACGATAGGACGTGAAAATCAATGATCCGGCCTTGCGGTTCGAATCACCGGTTCACACAGCGGTGGATTGAGTGAGTGGAGCAAACCACCCACGTTAACCCACCAGGCTACCGTCCCATTTCCGTCTCATTTCATTTGTACATTACCAATCTAATTGTCATCATAACATATTCTTTCTGTTTTATAAAATCGATAGGAAAGTATTGTAATACAACTACCACAATGATACACTCACCTCGACGTATAACGAACATATTGCTATAGAAATATATTGACTCCTTTGATTACTAATCTTCGAAATGTGATAGTGAATATTTCAAGAAATCATCATTCTGAATAATGCGTCATTAACGTTATAGAACTTGCCCGAAAATACTTTGAATCGATATTTTATTGTTACTGGTTAATTTGAAGTACCTGTACTCCAAAAAAGAGACATTGAAATAGCAAGATTTCATTTATCATTATCAATAATAATGATATGAAGGCTTTTATTGTTGTTCTACAAAAAATACAAATACAAATGGCAAAATTCATTATCTGCAATGATTGATTATGGCAGATAATGCTTTTCTGTCAAATCGCAAAACAACAATAATGACTGCAACTAAAGGAAACTATCAACAAACAACAAAAATCGCAAGGAACAGTTGTTATACAGAGACATAGACAACCAGTTGAGAGGAAATAATAATCATAACAATAAATATAGGATGAGTTGTCATAATAACAGTGTGATGATGATCTGAAAATGATTATGTTCTCAATCATTTGTATCCATACGAATATTCCGAATGAGTAAATCAGAAAACTTCAACATAAAAAATATATTCTAGTCTAATGATAATTTTTTGATTTTCTTTTTGAACTTTCTATTATGCAGATTCACATTTCACAGGAATCCGATTTTACAGCCATTCAATATAATGCAACAAAGGTCCACGAAATAGTGATTGTGGAATCTCAAATTCAAATGACGTGCATTGGTTCTAGGAGATGTTTTTCCAAAAAAATAAGAGGGCGTTTTCGTTATGAAAATTTTATGGAATATCTGAGTGAAGTGGCGCTGGTCTCCATGGTCAACCAACTTAAATCTCTAAAAAAGTGCGAGACGTGTTCCCATTTTTTAGTACTCGTGATAGGTATCATACAAGAGTTTTGAATTTTTCGAACCCAAACAAATGCTATTCTGTTAGGGCCCAGTTTTGAACCCTTATGTACACCATGTTTAACATTGATGAACACTAGATTCATTATTGTTGAAGACAATGAATAATAGGAAGAAGGAGTTCGTGAAAATTGCGATCTAATATAGAATATAAAGTTCATTATTATCAGCATATATGCACAAATTGTCCACAACTTTCATAAGAGCAGTTATACAACTGTGATTTGATGTGGATCTGTATAACATTTTCACAGATTAATAGAAAACACACACAATGTGTATTTAAAATCTTTTGAAACGGTCTCGATAAGGTATATAATACATCATAAACCCATTTTCTAGCACAAGGTGGTATAAATAGATGAAATCATCATTATAAATATGCTATCAACTAAGTTGATGATGAGAAGAACTCAGTTGGTCAAGTGCTCATCGAAAAACTTTACAGTGTGTGAGAAGTACTGGACTGAAAAGTATTTGCCCTAACATATAGATGGCGCTGGTCTAATTGGATTCACAGTTTTTTCAGTTAGTACTATTCTTCAAAAAAATCTGTTGAAATTATTATGCTAAGAGTGACAATACTTTTGTTATTTTCGAAACAATGGAGCGGAGCAATGGCGGACTCATCTTTCCCAGGAAACATCAGGAAACATAAAAAATCCGCAAAATCGTTTTGAATGATCGAAAAGTGAAGTTACGTGAGTTAGCTGACATTGTAAAGATGTCAAAACAAAGTGTTGGCTTTATATTGCATGAACATTTGACTATGAGAAAGCTCTGTTTAAAGTGGGTGCCGCGCGAGCTTACTGAAAACACATAAAGTTGACTTCTTTGGTATTTTTCATAGTAGTGTTTTCTGTAGATGAAATTCAGTGATGGATATACGTACACAGATTGAACAAAGTATCCTCTTGATCAATATATTTTGCTAATTGAAATCTCAAGTATTCATCAATATGATTTCCGAAAGCCAACGTCAGCCACCTTCGGAACAGTAGTATCGAGAGTTTCGGCTGTTGACATTTTGGATACTTCGTCATGCGTGTCACTTGAGGCATATCACATATCTCATATCTTACATTTCACATATCTTAGCAACACTCACTGCTTTCAAAACTCAAAATAGGCCTTGTTTGAAATACTGTTCACATTTATGCGGCTCTGCCCCTAAACATACTGTTGTTGGACTCAAACATCAGAAACAACCTTGATGACATTTTACTTCACAGTTACTTTCGTATCCTTCACCGAAACTGTTCGACTGGCTTATAGCGCTCAATTCCATTGAGAGCAAAATATGTCGGTTCACTAGGTTAGGTTAGGATGAGTCCAAATAGTACAGCTCTTACAAACTCAGCGGAGCAGGCACTAAGTATGTGCTCTACTCTTCCATTATTTTCCAAACAGAGGCGACACACACTGTCTTCCGACAGTTCGATTCTCTGCATATGATGATTCAAATGACAGTGACATGTGAGAAGGCCTGTAACACATCGTAATTCATCCCTACTATAGTTCAACAACTGTTTGGTGAATGAACCCCTTGATGAGAGCCAATCTGGGAAGATTCTGCCAGAAGTCCATAAATCTTCTTGCTATGCAGGTTGTTCAATATTTGTTTGACAAAGCCTAAAGCGATGCCAATGACAGGTTCTGGTCCGATGAAGCTACTTGCAGCACCCTCCTTTGCAAGGTAGTCAGCAGCCTCATTGCCTTCCAAATCAGTATGGCCAGGAATTCAGACCAGAGGCAATCTGTTGAGTCTTCCTATAGTAGAGAGTCGTTTTTGGCAATTTACTACCAATTTAGATGTTACTCTATAGGAGCCAAAAGCTATTCGAGAATATTTTTATTGACTTGTGCATGAGGTTGGATTTTTCCAATCTCTCCAAACACAATTCAATGTCGTAAATTGTCGCTGAACATATAACTGAACATCTTAAAAACTCTATCATTTGGAGCATTCTGGTGAGATGAAATTTGTGGGCCAGTTTTTCCAAAAAAAAGAAAATAGTGATTCAAATTCTAAGTGACTTCTTAGTTTTGCTCAGCCACCGCACTCAACGCTTCATGCGGATTTTTTGCAGTTCTCTTGCATGTTTGAAGATAAAAAATATACTTCACATATACCAATATGTGACATAAATTTCAAAATAGATTTGGTGTAAAGTTTGTTGGCTCATAGTATAAGGCGTCAGCTTTGTGAATGATAACTGTATAAGTATGAACGATGTTCTTGAATGTCTCAACGTGTATGTAAGTTCATTTAAGTATCAATTTAATATCCCACATATATTGACCTAACGTGTTAGGAATCACACGTTAAAAGGTAAGACCTCGCTAGTCCTTGGCTCGCACAAGTTTCTCAACTTCTGAGAGTTGTTGTTCTTATGGAAGCGACAGCTGATTAACGGAAAAACAGATTTTAAACAGAACAGAATACGTATAATTTTCTCACACTATTCTCAAGTATCATATCATTATAAAAATTCTTTAAAAATTTTCATTAGATCATCCTTATTAATGTGTCAAAAATACTAATATATTTTTTTCTTCAGAAACCATGGTTCATGTATTTATAGTGTACTTTTACTTTCATCAAGTTTTCTGTTTTATTTTGTTATGAGATGAAATCTCAGAATATTCATCTCCCCCAACTACCTACACCGTAGGTTCTGGTAAATTTTGATATGTTTTCGAACTAGTAAATGATGAACTGAATTTTCACTGAATTTCCACTGTATTTCTTACACTAGATTGAACTTATTTGCCTACCGTATGAATGAAATTACCCACGATAACTTCAAGATATAAAGTGATAATGAAATTCTGATTTCCTCCGGGTATTTTCTCATTCAGCAGATTAACTATTCAAAATATCTCAACCGAAACCAAGAACAATTTTACGACGATCAAACTATTATAAAGTTTCCTTAAATAATTTATTTAAGTGGCACAAAATTTGTCAGCGGAGTTGGGTATAGAGGAGTTTTCGTTTGCACTGAACTTTCCTCAAATAGGAAAACGAGTACAGTCCTCAGAAACAAAATCTGGAAGGATTTTCGGAATCAGATTAGGAAAAATATTACAGTCAGTCAGTTAGAGCGCCTCTTTTTATTACAGTTGTAGAAAATTTTCAAAAATTTTGATAATTATCGGAACACTGAGGATGACATTGTTCACTGTTTGACAAATGTAGGACTTGAAATATTTGAAACCCAATATTTCTTGCTCCGGCTTGATAATATTCCCGAATCCGTTTTAAGTGAAACCAAAAAGTCTTGTGTATACAAAAAATTCCTGGTTTGATTGTGGATTTCATAGTTGTGATTTGGTTCATCTAACAGGACAGAAAATGTCCACCGATATTCTATACGGAAGATGTCGTCAAGTGAATATGTCTCTCTTGTAGCGGAACTCAATAGGCTCAAAACAAGTGACTCAATAGATATTTCAGTCTTTAAACACCAGTTGCATTTCAACATTATGAAAAGTATGCAGATTGAACGAGAGCTTCTATTGATCGAAAAACTAAATGATCAAATGGCAAAAAAGCTTCATGATCAGGAAGAGATAATATTTTCATTGAAAAATCTAACTATATAAATGAAAATAAGACGGTCGATACAGTGATCTCTACCAACAGAGATAAAAACTGCGTGATAGCTGATAAGGCTTCGCTATCGGCAGCACAAAAACATTAACTAAGCATAGCATAAAAAACCCGCTTGTCGCTTACTTGTCCGGCACAGCACAGCACGGCGCTGTCCGTCGTCTGATGGCGACGGGTAGTATCATCGCCCACTTGTCCAGCTACAACCAGCATACTGAAGGTGCTGTTTGTTCAATTTTAAGGGAATTTCACATAACATCGAGCGGTGACAGAAACATGTTTATCACTAGCAGTTCCGACAAGAAAGTCGTCATTGAAGTGGCCGCATTATCCAACGTAGAAAAAAATAGTCAGAAAAAAGAAGGACCTGAAAGAAAACGAGGCGAATTTTTTAGTATTTCCGAATGACTCCGTGCAAATTTTCAGATTTTCTGGATATTCTAGAGCCTGCCTTAATAAGCAACTCAATTTTTTCTCGTCCATTTTCATAGGTACCATCTGACACTATGCTGTCAACTGATGGAATAGCAAAACAGAAAGACAGAAACTTCCCAGGCACTTTTGGACACGTTCCGTTATTTGCCGGTCAGAATCGGAGAGCTGTAATCCTTTCCGGCGGCGGACGCCCTTATCTGTGCCGTGCCGAGCTAGTGGGCGGTTGTCCATTCATTTTCATTGTTTCAAGCTCCTTTCCGATTCATTTTTTCTTTTTGAATAAATTTTTGCAGCTGCTGTCACCAGATGCTGATGTACTTAATAATTAAGGCTATGTTCTGGACCATATTTAGCACAATTTATTTTTCATCTCGAAAACAGATAGAGATAGGTATAGGCCATTATGAACAAAAAAGTATTAAAATACTAGACCGATTCCAAAAATGTATTAATATATGGGGTGTTCCATTAAAAAAAATATAATTGCTGGGACTTTTTGATAGAAGTGGCAACGCCGCAATGCTGAAAATATTTTAGATCGATAGAACAGGTAAAGAAATGTGAGAGGTGAAATTTTCAGAAAAATCATGCTTTGCGTTTTCCAGAAACGTCTAACCCACCATCGACCGTGATTCACGCTGTATTCTCTTTTCGATACATTGATAAAAAGTCTCCTATTTGTTTTCGTTCTCTTAACTTCATCCTACTCTACGAGGATGGTGTGTTTTTCAGTTCAAAAGAAAACGAAAGTTCAAGGTTCCACATATAAAGTATAATAAGTAAAACAACGACTCCATGGACAGAATGAGAAAACAACGTGAAAAAAACTTATAACAAAAAAAATGTAAAATTCTATAAAATGAAAGAAATTAGAACAAAGGAAAATCCGCCAGTTTGACTCTGCTATTTAGTATTAATTTAACCTGTTGAATAACTACACATGCACCAACTCAGTACAAAATACTTTCAGTTTCACTTTTACTTTCGGAAGAGTGGTATATAACTGCAAATTTTTGCCATTTTTTGTAATTGTATTATGAACTCTAGCTAAACAAGCAGCAGTAGGAAATCAGCAATATATAACCTCTTTGCAAATAGGAAGTGGATTCAGACAGAATAATATGTGAACTCTCTCTCAATATCAACTGGTTGGTAAAAAAACAAACACTCACATAACGCCTCTTTGGGTGGTTCATGGCCAACCATAGGTTCTGTTGAACCGGTGTGTTTTCAACACCAACAGTTTTATTTTAAACTCCTTTATACTGACTACCGGTTTACGGTTTCACTACCATTTTTTTTTAATTTCGTACCACGCGCTTACAAATTAAATAACTTCCCTATTTAGACCACCCATCTCGTCTCGATGGGCTCCGGCGACCGATTTTTTCTGTCTTTCGCAAAAAAAACTCTCAAACCCACGCGTCAGCCACGTTGGCCACAAAAACCTCATCTCAGCGTGTTTTAACCTTCCCAAGCTTATGATCATCGACAGGATGCAATAAATTCATTAGTTTAGTCTAGCCCAATTTTAAGATGACCACAACGACGCTCGAAGGTTCGACAGTCATAAAGCAGTTCAAGCGCTTTTTCAACTGGAAAAATATGGACACCGAAGAACCGGGTGATCGACCTCGATCTTTATGAATGAAATTATATTTTACGTTAACCATTGTAATGACAGTTATTACAGAAAAGCACGATCAGTGATGTATGCAGGATGTGTTCCTGGGGTAGACAAATATGAAGAATTCCATAATGTTCAATGAAGAACACATGTGTGGCATATGAAAAAAAAACATTTTTATCTGATTTCCATTCATTTCCTGTAGGGAAGCAATTGCTCATGATTATGTACAAGTTGAAGCAACGCATAGAAAATAATTTCGGATTGCAAACGTTAACTGGTTCCTTCTACAATGAACCGACAGGCGTCACTGACGCCTGTCGGATATAATCCATCCCTTCGTGATATTAGCCAGGGGAGTAGTTGTTTTCTGATAGGCATCAGTCCATTAAACCTACTGTGTAGGTATATAGAGACTGATTTGAACGTTTTGAAGTTCATTTGCTTTATATTTATTCACTGCCAGTCTTTAAGCATAGCCCACTGACTAATAAGAAAATATATGTATATAGATTATTTTTCAGCATAATATATAGTGAATTGGCGTTTCATTTTCCAGTACTCTGAAACAATATTTTTCTTCGAAATCAATAAAAGCTTCAAGTTATTTCGTCTTTTTTAGTCAATAATAATTTTTTTCATGTAACATATTAAAGTGTCATTTAAAATAGCACAAATTTTGCCAACAATCGTTTAAAATGTGTCGAACAAATTCATGAATCAAATCCAAACAAATAAATTGTTAGGTGAATAAATTGTGTCAGTAAGAGGCGAATTCAACGTCCATTGTACACAGTGATTGGTGTATAATTTTCTGATATTGATTAAACTAGCCCCCTTATATAAGCTCTCGGTTGGATGTCTTCTATCTTTTTTCAGTAATATTTTGAGCCATGTGTTTTGTATCACTTGAAGATTATGTAAGTGTGTTTTATTTAACCCCGAACAATAATACAGTCCCTTATAACTGATTCAGCTAATGCATCGTATGTCATTAGTACATACATTATTTAGTATGTTTCTGAGTTGATAGAATAAAAAAATTAGTTTCTTGAGTCTTTTCACGAGAACATCTACATGTTTGTCCCGGCGTACAAATTACATCAAGATTGGACGTTCCTTCTACGTAAAAAAATACTACCGGACCGTGTGTTCACAACGATAGCCTGAAGGATTTTTGTACCTACCACGACATAACCATATCAGCGAACGCCAAAATGATGTCAGCTACAAGAATATGGAAATATAATGAACAAAACTTGATATTTTACATCCTTCGACATTACAAGGTCATAGATAGATAGACCTTTAGATGAAAAAGCGAAAGTCGTTTCTTTATAAAATCCGTTTTCCTGTGGTCGCTATTAATTTTAATATTAACATGAATCTATACCTCGGCTCGAAATTTTTACAACTTTCAATCCTTGAAAGTATCGTTTGTTGAAGGTGATTGACAATGTTATGTGCATTTCATCAGTTCGGACTTCCATTGTCTAATATGATATAATTGATTTGAAATCCCTGAAAGAATCTGTGAAAAATTTAAAAGATTAGCTGAATAAAGAATTTTATTAGGCAAAAAATTGAAATTACAATGAAATAACATACAAGCAACAACCAAAAAAAAAATTAACTAATAACACGAGCTGAAAATTGAAAATTATTAACAAGAAATGAAGATTAAAAATATAAAATCAGAATTCAAAACCAAGTAACTTCACTACGTTTCGATTGTTAGTATTCACAATCGTCTTCGGGTGATAACTCTTGCAAGTAACGCTTGAAAGTATCGTTATTATTTTCATTCTCATTCAAAATTTGAATCAAAATCCGTAATCAAATGACAATGTGGCATTTTCCAGAATAAGTTGACATCCTATTTACCTGAATCGACTATCTCTTTCGTTGAAGTACCTGCTGTGGCTCAACTCATGAAGTCGATTGTGTCGCTTCAACTACCAAATAAGGGCACGGTGTAATCCTCGAAATATTTGCATTTGTAATCGGAAACAAACAGAACGTTCCAACCGTGGGACGCTCAAGATAGGGCCCGTGACGTCCTCTGAGGGATATGCGGACACAGTGGGGAATCTGCAATTAGAATGGGCAACCAAGGGCTTCTGGCTACCGCCAGTTATACTGGGTCAGGGGTTAATGATCAAAGGTTGTCGTCAGAACTACGTTTGCATTAAAGCGTTCATAATTTGATCCCGTCATCGCTGGAGCATACAGGTATGTAGTCTTTTGAACATCGGTCTCGGTGATTCCGATGGTGTAAAGCCCGATTGCCTCTATGAAATTATGTTGGTATCATGTAGTATGTGAGGAATGTAATCAAGGGAATTGGATAACGAACATGTCAGTGGTTTGATTGAATTAAAGGCTTCACATGTAGTGCGTACGCTAGCCTAGTTTTGAGAAATGTAGTGAAGTTTAGGAGTGAGATATTTTCTCTAGTTGATGGTCTCATCTGCCCAATGTTAGAAAATAGTGTTTAAGATTTTTTCGTCGAGTGGTCTAATTCCACTGCATATGGCTGCATATGTGAAATCGACTAGTGAAATCGACTTCGAAGTGTAGTAAAAGTCAACGATATTGTGTACATTTGAAGGTGGCGGCACTCTCAAAGGCCAAAAAAACCAATACATAGAATTGAATCGGCACCGAACTAGTCAACGTGGACTGTAGACTTGGCGGTTCGTATTGGATAATGTTCACTTACCGAGTTTAAAGATTGGCTGAAGAGTCAAAAAATTAAATTTGAAGTCATGTTACGGTGACGAATAGAAATCGGGGAAGGTTATCGCCGTCGTGTTCAGTTTAGGAACTGATCGCGATTTGAGTGTCGAAATTCGATATTGATGCAATTATAATTACTTACAATTTTTGTTATCTGTTTCAAATGTGGCGTCTTTGGACAAGTACTAGTAGTAATAACGAATTTGATAACAACGCATAATTTTTACAGTGTGGTGATTTCAATAGCGATGGTGAACAATGCGAAAAAGAGATACCAGTGAGTAAGATTCGGATGCATTTGAATATCAAAACACAGAGAGTATGTTTCAATGTATATAAGAATCTACATCTCAAGTTTGGTTTCGAGGGAAACAAACTATCACAAGCAATATCAGATTTGACCAAAATTCCTTTCTCAACTGTACGTGAAATAATCAAAAACAAACCTTATGAACGCGAAAAGCGATGTGATACAGGATTACCAAAACCTTCAGATGTTCATCTAATAAAATCATTGATAAAACAATATACGGCTGTTACAAAAGAGATGAGATTTCTACAACTTAATTCATAAGAAATAAATTGAATACTTCCGGCCATAACGTGAGCTGCTGTGACAAAACCCTTCAGAATTGAATCAAGAAACTAGGATTTAGATTTAAAATAATGAACAAACGTCAAGCAGTCATGGATAGCAGAAGAATAGTGGGATTGCGTAACAAATACTTAGAATAAATAACTAAATATAGACAAGAACAACGACAAATTTTCTATTTGAACAATACTTGGTATGGCACTCATGACACAGTTACGAAAGGGTGGACTGATGGTTCGAGAATGTTTACGCCTAACATGCCTGCTAGCAAAGTATCGCGACCAACCACTGTGCATTGCGGAGGAAGTGAAGGATGGGTTCCGAATTCATTGAAATTATGTGAAGGTTGATTAGGCGAAATGTTGATAAAATGTAAAATAGTTCATTGTCAATGTTTAAAATACATTAATAATTGAAATTGGGATTAAAAAGTAATGAAATTAAATAATGGTGTGTGAAAAATATATAGTTATTCACAGTTAAAATAGATATTTGAAATTTTTTTATGTATGAACCATGTGAAACTCAATCAGGTTATAAACAAAACGGAAGTGTTATTTGAATTACATGAAAGAAGAGATCACTTGGCCTAAGCTGCTAGGGCAAATTTAATCAAACTACAGGTGTAGTGATTGTCTTGAAGGAGTGATTTTTAGAGTTAAAATGTCTAATTATTTTTAATGGAGTTTGATGGAAGAGGAAAAATTGTATTGATTAAGTAACATCAAACGAGTTATCTTCTGGGATATATATATATATCTATATATATATATATATATATATATATATATATATATATATATATATATATATATATATATATATATATATATATATAGATATATCTATATAGATCTATAGATATATCTATATAGATATCTTGTTCTATATAGTTACTTGTTCCTCGATAAGTGATTTATGACTGTTGAATTTATGGATGTTCAAGTTTTCCCAAATGTCCATGCGGTTTCCCTTGTTGATTTGTTTTATTAGTTTTATGTTTTCTGGTGGGGGGAAATTATGTTTGTTTTGTATGGCGTGTGTTGCAAGGTTTGATTTATATACTATTGGATTTATGTATGCCATATGCACCGCGCTGATGAGGCCAATAGCCAGAAACACGTGTCCGCGGTTTCCCTCCATATTTCTTGAGTGTCATGTCCACGAATTACTTCCTTACGATATATATATATATATATATATATATATATATATATATATATATATATATATATATATATATATATATATATATATATATATATTTACATATATATATATATATATATATATATATATATATATATATATATACATATATATATATATATATAATGTTCAATTGATATTCGTAAGAGAATCTTTGGGTTCCGGCACATTCATACAACCAATAGGTTGTATGAATGTAGGTTAAATTAGGTTCTCAAAATAAATAATTTGGAATGAAATTTTAAAGTATTCGTCCTTCCGGTTCTCCCTTTTCATTTCACATCATTCATCATTCTGAAGAAAATTGATTTATTCTACATGATCAAACCTTCAATACAAATTCCTAATAACCTAGCAAGTTTCCCAGATTTGCCTCTCGTGTGTCGCATGAGACTCAGCCAGGCAGTTTAAGGAGCACAAAATTGGGAATTTGAGTTGATCCTCTCCACTCTCAGTTCCCTATATTCCTTTATAATAATGATAGTCATTCCAGTTTGTTGAGTTTGTTGTTAATACCCAGATGCGAGCAAGACGAAACTGCTCTAGACGACAACTAATATACCATGTGATATTAATATCAGAGGTAAGCGGCAAATATTTACGCAGGGGATTTCTTATAAGTGAAGCTTGAACCCTTTCTGTTCGGATGAGTCAGATTAGGAGAGTAGTTGGAGTGTTCGTGAACGCTTCAAAATAGATTTGATTAAATTGTAGTATTAGTATGTTTCAGTGGCTATGGTAATTGAATTTATGCCACTATCAAAAGCAATTAGATGGTTCCACAACTCAAATGGGATATACGACAAATTCCCACATCTGAATATAAGATTTCATTTAAAATAATTTCCGCTGTCTTAGTGATATCTTGAAGACAATTAGTAAATTTATCCCAATGGAAAATTGAGTTTCAGTTTGGTATATCCTAACGAATCAAAATCATTCACGATTAGACCCAGAAAATAGAATGAGCAGTAGTGATTGAATTTGTTTTTTGCTGCTTTTGAGCGTCGATTTTGTCAATTTTCTCAATGTTCCCGGAAAAAATTGCAGCCTCATGGTCTTATTGTATACCTATCGAAATAATTCGAATAATTGTTCGAAATCAGAAGTAGGCGCTGTTCGTTATTGGTTCAAGATTGCTATGTTTTTATGATTTGTTTAGTTAAATGCTTGTAGTGAGAGTAGAAGAGAGGCATAGAAATCGAGTTCTCATTTGGCGGTCGAAGCGAAGATTGGTATTCAAGAAATATGTAATGGATTTTCATCAAGTATCCACCAATTACATCATATGTATGACATTGGCTTTGCAACATACCCTCTGTGGGGATCTTTGGATAAGCAAGGTTTTGATGTTCTATTGAGTGTATAGATGGTGTCTTCAAAAAGGAAGATATCCTTGCTTACTCATACTCCAATGAATATTTTTTCATTGTTTTCAAAATTGATTTGTTTGCAGCTTTTCAATATTAATCTTTATCATGATTATCATGGTCAGTTGACAGTCGTCTCATTTCCATTTGAATGGAAAGTATATAACTGCTTTGTAGTCATGCTTGAAATCGCACATTGAAAAATAAGACCTTGTTGACCTAAGTTTTCATAGGTGTTCATCTCTAAGAACCCATCTTATTTTCATTTCAAACACCATTTTCAAGAATTGATATAGTTCTATGAAGATCGAAAGAAATAAAGTACTTAATTATCAACTTTTGTTTCACATGAAATTCACAGTGTGGAATTTTTCGATGGCTTTCCCATATTCAAAATTTTCATTTGATAAATAATATATTCAATCCAACTATTCCATTAGAGAAATGCAATTTTTTAGTCAAAACTAAATTGAAGAGGAAAACCAGAAATGAACAGAAATAAGTCGGGCGGATATGGAATATGGAGTTAATATACCGTGAAGTTACGGAAAATCGCGTGAAGGTTTTCCCTCAGGGAAATTCACAATTAGCACAATGTGTAGGTTATTGAAAAACATAAGGTATTTGATGAACCGTGCGAAAGGAAATTGAATCTCTTTTCTATTTTCTTCGAGTCGACATCTTACGGTTTTCTCGATGATATTGTCGAACATCCAGATCTCTGGAGACTTCATTCTCTACCTGGAGGGTTTCGAAAATAAGAGACATGGACAAAATTTAATTTTCAATGGAAGGAAATCTCGGAAGTAGAAACTCTTTTTTTTTCAAATTTCATCAATTGATTTTTCTTTTGATTGCTCATTTGGCAATAAGCAAACTAGATATCATTTTTATTGTGGTTTCTGCTGGAAAACACAGGTTATAACTCTCACTATCTCAGCTTTACTTAGTGGCCCAACGAAAATGAAGCAACGTAACGTAATGTTTATAAAAACTTCTTAGACCGGTTAATTGTACATTATATCGATTTAATTCAGAACTTCCACTTCAATCTTCCAGAAAGGTTGAATGGCATTCCTGAATTCTCTAGATGCATCAGGGATTGAGTGATTTTTTATTAAAAAGCTGGCAAATTATTGTTTTTGGTGCCAGAGATATTCAAGAATGAAAGAAACTGGAATGAAAGGTAAATTGTATTATCCTATTAATAAGTATCGCCCTATAAAGAATGTTCAAATTGGTGTAATTTTTTTGAACGTTGTAAAGCATTTGACGAAATCCATTTAGTTTTTGCTATAATACTTCTAGCGACAAAAACTTGGAGTCATGAATTTTACTCTAGTAGTAACCAACAATAGTAATACTGATTATCATTAGTTACTCTTCTCTCAAGTCAAAGGTTAAAAGATATGTGGATCACATAATACTAAAAATAAAATTTTTTCTCATATTGAAATTATTGGCATTGTTGTTATCTTTCTTTTTAATTAATACTGGTTGATACTGGTTCAATTTTATTTTTCAGCAAAGGCACGTACACTTCAAACCCATTCTTTCAGTGTTCATTTTTGGTTTTTGATTCCATAAATTATGCTTGCATATTCATCAAACAATAGCGATAGACATCGAAGTTCAACGTCGACATCAAGTGGATTTTGTATGACTTGTTCCAGTGCCATTTGAGAACCATTTTAAAATGACATTCAAGCTGGCTCGATACACACCTGAAGCAGAAGCTGTCTTCTTTACATGGTAGAATCAATAGCAACCTGAATGAACTTTATTTTATCAAATTTCTTTCACTAACTACAGAGCCTTTTTCTTAAAATTCATCTTCAGAACATATTTTATGTTTTCTTGGTGCAGATGATCTTATTCATCTATTACAATTATTTATTACTACAAATATGTAAATGTCAGTTCGGTTAGCACAATTCACAATTCGTTTCAACCAAGGTAATGGATCGAATACTCATAAATACACACATCGGAAAAGTCTAGGGATATTTTTATAACATACTAAATATCATAAAAATAAATGCATGAGGTCGTTTAATTTCGATTAAATTGGTACACTCGACCTCCCTGTAGATTTCTATGGGTTGAACAAAGCCTGCAAAAACGGTAACTAATCTTTCATCAAGTTTTTTACAAACTGTAGGTTTTCGGCTAAAATGAATAATCTGAAAATGTCGAGTTTGTACATTCTATGCAGTTCTTGCTCAGAAATTGAACTGTAGGGCTTCTTCAAGGTGGCATGCGACAAAATGATGTAGCTCTTCATTTGGGAGTCTCCCAAAGTGTTATCAGTCGATTGTGGCGGCATTTCCGTGAAACTGGCAGTCCAGCCGAACAACATCCAGGGCGAGGACGCGCTACAACCGCAGTTCAAGACCGATTTTTGGTCTTAACCGCAAGAAGACAACCGACAATCACAACACCTGAGTTGGTTAACGTGTTGCAGCAGACGCACCAGGTAACCATTGGTCGTGATACTGTCGGAAATCGACTGCATGAAGCAGATCTTCATAACAGAAGGCCACTTAGATGTCCACCTTTGTCGAGAGGCAATCGCGGTAGAAGATTAGAGTGATATCAAGAACATCAAAACTGGGATGCAAATGATTGGGCCACAGTTTTGTTTACAGACGAATCCAGATTTGGATTTCATCCAGATTCTCGTCGAGTAAGACTGTGGAGACGACCTGGAAATAATGAACGTTTGAGACACGTCCAGGAAGTCCACACATACAGAGGTGGTACAGTAATGCTATGGGGCGGAATCATGATCGGCGGCAGAACCGATATCGTTTTTCCAAATCGCTCCTTCACAGCTCGACAGTACCTCGACACCATTCTTTTACCTATCGTCCGTCCGTTTGCTGGTGCTGTTGGTGAAAACTTCCACCTAATGCACGATAATACTCGTCCACATGTCGCGCGTCTAGTGACTGACTGGCTCACCAACGAAGGAGTTGAAGTATTGCCATGGCCAGCACAATCACCGGACCTGAATCCCATCGAGCATATGTGGGACATGCTTCAACGAAGAATTACTCCGCATATGGGGAACATTCACAAGACATTGACAATCTCATTTTGTCGATGCACGATAGATGTAGGCCCATAATAAACCAGCGTAGAGGCCATACTTTGTACTGATTCCAATTTTTTTTGTATTAGGATTTTTTTCGGGGTGCCAAAGAAGAGCCATATTTTTTTTTAGTGTTGCTTATATGCGCACTCAGTATTTTTGACCATTTAATAAATTTTGTTGTCAGTTACATTCGTTTAATAAACACCCGTCAACTTTTTTTTTTCCCTAAAGCGATCTAAAAAAAATTATTGCCATTTTTAAAAATATCCCTAAACTTTTCCGATGTGTGTACTATATACTCGTATATAGCATTATCTAGCAGGGCTATGCAGATTAATAGATCATATTTTCAATGATATTCGACTGAAACCTGAACTATGACCTAGGCCTTCTGCAAGTTCACAAATGGGATAATTTATAAAGTTTGCTTTACTCTATAGAGATATAATCATTGTGTTACATAAACGAATACATTAATATGCGCAATTCAATGGTGTCATAAAATATTTCAGTGGAATAGTTTTCACAAGAAATGGCGAGTTTATTTCAACAGACGAAAATCGGTTGCTTAGTGAGTTCCACTCATAAAACCGCAACTCTCGTGAGTGACTATTATATTCCAATTCTGGGATCTTAATCACAAGCTAATTCTCAACTTTTTCAACCGTATGGGGACGAGACCTGCAAATACCTATTTTAACGTAATTGAACAATAATTTCTTTCTCATTCTTGTGGGACATAATTTGTCGATAATTGATTAAATTCAGGAAAATCTTGAAGAGAGAATTCTTTTCAATTCATTTTTGAGTTCCATTTCGATTCTTTGAATCTACCCGACTGAGTTCCGTGTTTTGTGTTCTTTAATACAAATCCAGATCAATTGACGTGTTTTGATGGCCAAAGCCCAAAATCACTGCTTCTACCTACTCCTCGCTAAAAGAAATTCGAATAAACCACGCGAAATCATTTTTGAATCAATTTCGCCCCTGAAGAGTTGCCGTTTACAGACGTAATGATGAAGAGGAACCGACAAGTGGAAAACATTTGTGAACCGATACAGTATCTGAATTAAGGATATAATCGTCACTAATCAACCAAGAGAGGAATCGTCAAGACAAGTTAGGCAGAAAATGGCAGGATCTAGAGGATCGCCTTGTTGAATCTCTCTCTGTAAAAGATACTATTTCTTCCAAAGTTCAAAAATGTTGAACTCCGATATCATTGGTTGATGAAAGGAAAAAGGCGGAAAATAATTTCTTGTTTTATTCGCAAGATGGTGTTTCTGTGAATCATTTTGAAGGCGTTTTGATAATCTTGTTTAACAAAAATTTGAAAAGATGGATTTGGATGCTTATTTGAAAAGAGACGGGCAGCATGTGTAACTGCTTCGCATCCCCCTGGAGTTCCAAATCTAAATTGAATACAACCATAACTTTTTGATGTCCAGTCCTGTAAATGAAAAGGACTGAGGGAGTTTATTCCCCCTGCTGAGCCAGTGTGAAATGATCTGAATGCTTTCAAGACTTGTTTTTCATCAACTTGGACTAGATGGAGTACATTTTGTGTCAGGTATAGGTTATTGACAGTCGTCAGCGTGATGTTTAGCTTGAAGTTCAATTAAGGTAAGATCATTAGAATCTGAAAAACTGTTCGTTGAAGTCAAGATCCGGATTGTCGAAGTGGGATCGCCATCCAAATCTTTATTCATTACAGATTTTGAGAAATTTATTTTCTTTTCAGATCGACTCTCGAATTTGTGATGAGTGAAGTGAGAGACTTTTTACGATTTTTTTTATGTAATGGAAGACAGTGATCTAACGATCACTGGGAGTTTCATTCATTAATAACTCTGCTCAAAGCTTCTGCGGCTCACATACTTGCTCCTTTGGGAATTCTCTTCAATATGTGAGAATGGAGTTTGTATAGAGAAAGTACACCATTCATAGCTTTGGAAGAACTTGCATCAGATTTGGATTCAACATTCGGAGGCAGCACACTGGTTCGGATGGAATGGAAAAACGTTGTTGACTCAGATTTATGAATTTGTGAAAATTAGATTCTCAAACATTTTGAGGATTTGAATTTTTTATTCCAAGATTGACAAAACGTATTATATTTAAAAGCTTTTATTTAACTTGACTTGTATGTATGTTAACAAATATTGCAAGTTCAATTTTACCCACTTCCCGGTATCCGATTGACCTGAAATTTTGCTTTCTGGTCCACAACCGATAACAATGCATGGTAATCATAAACGTGACATAATGCTGCCGCCAGGATCGGCTCCGTACAACAGATCTCTTCAGCGGTAAATAGCAGGTACACGAAATTTTGTATACACATTCGTTTATGATAGGCTGTTGGTAGGCCCACCATGAAATAGATACCACATCCAGGGTTGGCTTCAATAAAAAAAATATATTTCCAGAAAAAATATTAAATCAAGCTCTTACTTTCAAATACCTACTTCCCGACTCTAAAAAGAAGACAATAAATGGTGTAGTAGGTTGTAAGAACCCATATTTATTTGCATTGTAATAAAAAAATATCATTACCACCCTCTAAGTTCTCAGAGTGAGAGGGTCCATCACGCAATGTGAGCAACAGGCACAAGAGGCATACCATGACTTGTGTAATTTGGTGAGATGGGCGTCATTAGCATTGGACTGCAACCCGTCTAGGAGAAAGAAAACTCCAAAATCAAACCCGGAACGATGTTTCGTCAGGCACAAGTAAGCTCTAAGCTGAAACAAGTGGTGTAATTTTAATTTACGGCTGAAGCAAATTTTTTACGGGATGCTGTTATGAACTTTCACAATGACCATTTTTGGGCAGACAAAAATCTCCACGTTATTAGATCTTCAGCAACAATTTCTGCTGAACGTTTGGGTAGAATATTTAGTGATTACCTGATTGGCAAGATCAAGAGGTGAATCCTACACGAACTTTTTGCGAGATCATTTACCCGTTTTGTTAGAAAGAGTGCCGGTACTTGTGAGAGCCAACTTGTGATTTATGCACGACCAGGCTCCAGCTCATTTCAGTGTTCTTGCTCGCCAACATCTCGACCTCACTCACCTTACTCGCTGGATTGGACGCGCAGGACCTCAAAATTGGCTAGCTCGTAGTCCTGATACGAATCCTCTAGATTTCTACTTGACTTGAGGAATCGAATAATTGACGATTGCAATGTCATAAGGAATACTTCAGGTATTTTTGAACGTGTCAGACAATCAATGAAGAATCGATTGCAGTTGTGTATTTCACAAGAAAATGGACATGTTGCTTATTTATTGTTTATTATTTACTTTTGGTTTTCATTTCATGTTATCCTTAGATAGTTTTTAGAAGTGATTTTCTTTCTCGAAAACGAAGCTTGATATGAAGAGAACACACGCGGCAAAAAAGTTGTATTTTCAGTTGCTTAACCCAAAAAACAATTAATGAAAGAGTGCAAGAAAGTCAGTGGCTTTCTTTTTTCCCAATATAGTTGACTGTAGTGCCCACTGCGACGCCACTGGACTGAATAACTTCAAACTCATTTGGTTTAAATATGCGCCTCATCACTTCAAATAACTGTAGCGAATTTGGATGCTTTAATTATCAATTTGCGGATTTCAAAAACTAGAATTCCCGTGCTGGGAATCGCATGTTAAAATGTAAGATATCGTTGGTCCATAGATCGCACAGTTGTCGATTTCTGAGGGTTGTCGTTCGTAGTAAAGCGAAAGCTGGTTAACGGAAAAGCAGATTTTCAACATTTTTTTCTAACGGATCAATAACCAAGTTCCCAATTACAGTAATGGTATATTATAAATCATTTTCCAATATCGATGAATCATTTCCAGTGGAAACCTTTATTTTTAAAATTTCTTCCAAGTGACCGACTTTTTCCCGGCGAGAAACTATGACCGCAAAAAGTTCAAAAGAAGCGAAATTTAATTTCGAAATCTTATCTACATCTGTAAATCACAGTCGAAGAAACTTTTCGAATGTAAAAATAATTCGCCACAATTAACGGGAACGGCGTGGGATTTATTCGTCCTCCAGAAATTTTAATTAAATTTTCGCAAGTGCAGGTGCGAGCGGAAGCTTTTTATCTAGCCGATTTATCTACAGTCACAGTGTGTACTCTTTTACGATGCCGTAAAGCGACTACGAGGTGGAGGCGTTGTTATGTACGTGAGGAGATAAAGATATTTTTTATTACGATCTGTATGCCCGATACGAAACTAAACATTTATTACCTCCCTTGCTTGGGGCGTTTTTTCTAATAAGATTCAGACTGCCGTAGATTGTTTTTGTGTATAGTAGCTTAAGTTGCTGGTTTCATGGTATACTGAATATTCAAAAATTATACTTTTTGCAATATTACTGGAGTTTTTTCCAACACCAAACCGTTATTTTAACACTTCGACATGTGTTTCGATCACCAAGTGATCATCTTCAAGAGGAATATCAAACAGTTTGATCTTCCTCTCGAAGATGATCACTTGGTGATCAACACAAATACGTTTTGCAGATTACCTACAGTAATTTCTGGAAATTTGACAATCTGAATCAACTGGGTTCATAGTGATCTCTAATTATAAGGTTGTAATATGTATGCAACAAGTATTTCGAGAAACAAGTAAACAATTTTGTTCTGAAATATTGAATAAATTTCTAGTACCTCACTCTACGTAGAACTAGCAATAATATATGTAAGTTTCTTACTGTTGAAGATTTTGAGGAAATTTCTTCAATCAAGAAGCGCTCAATTCTGCCTTGACTTCTTGTTAAATGCAGCGTAATTCTTTGAATGAAGATTTCTTGGAGGTTTCTGAAGGTCGTAATCGTATTTATACTTACGTTCACTGTCACTGAGTGGTACCTTCTTGTGAAGCGTCATGTGAGTTAATGTTACACGCCAAAATATTCCAATGACTTAGCTGAAAAAATACTATCGAAAGTGAAAAAAAATTGATGAAAATAAATAAATGATTAGTGTGAAAATTCAAGAAAAAAAATTAAACTCATTAGTAAAGGTATCAGATTATTGTGTTCTAAAGTGAAAAGATAAATGGATTCAAGAATACGTAATATGTAAATTACATACAAACAAAAATTCTAAAGAATATAATAATGAAAAAAAAAAATGTGAAAATACAACAAAAAAATTTGAAAAGTATTCCAAATCAACTTCACTACTTTTCGATTATCAGCATTCACAATTGTCTTCTGGTGAGAACTGTTCATTCTTGTTTTTTCCTTTTTATTCAGCTCTACATACTTTTCACATATTTTTTCAAAAGACATTATTTCAATTATTATTTCATCAAAGAACTTTTTCTTTTAAATATTTAGGAAGTGTTGAAACCTCCATATATTAAACCCCTTGTAGTTGATATTATAGAATTTCATCTACTCACGTTTTTGTCCTGTTTTACGTTCTGTATCTCGATTTGATTATCTATTTCAGAATTGAAATTGAATTTTTCATGTTAAAGAATTTCGAGAACGGGATTTTAACGATGAACGAGAACGAGAATATTTCCTATTTATTAACCAAACTCAAACACCTGTTCATGCAGCTGCAGGTTCGTAAGAATGTATTATCTTTCCCACCAACCGATTTCCTGGAGTCTTCGAAGTCCACTAGATACTCGTTAGGACAACAAGAGGATTGTTCCGAATTCTTGGGGTTCTTGTTGAATTTTCTTCGTGAGCAAAAAATAGCGGAATAAGTATAGCTAAGGCACCAGTCGATATAATAATAACACTGATGATCTTCAAACATGACTCAACCTCTGACGAAAGCACCAAACTCTTACGAAGGTTCGAAATAGATGAACACTTCAATCTAGCAGACCACTATTATATTCTTCATGAAGTCATTGTTCACTGTGGTTCTGACGTCGAATCTGGTCATTGTTACGCCTTGCTCAAAGACAAAAAGGACTGGTTTAAGTTTGACGATAGTCGTGTCACTAAGTGTTCTGGCGATGAATTGAATTTATTGGAGCCCCTGGAGACACCCTACATTTTTTTTATGAAAGACAGGACTTATGCAGATCAAAATCTTCAGATGATGTGGTGCTGCAGGTTTTTCCGGGTTTTCCTGCAGCTGAAAAAGCAAATGTGCCACTGGAATCAATGAATTCTCCCCGGAGGAGCGCCAATTAATTTTTGTTGTTGTTTTATAATTTCATGACTTGTATTCAAGAGATGTTAAAATGTGTTTTTATAGAAATATTAAATTACTTATTCTGAAGTTTGTCGTTCTTTTTATAATTATTTCTTCAATTATATTCTCCACAAAAATATACTCAGGCCTCAATTCCTTGGAATCCGCACGACAACGCACGAACGATCCAAACACATGGATCGGTAGGGGACCGCGTCCACTTGGCTTTCCGCTCCCAGTGAACAAGAGACCTTACTTGTTTCTGTACTCCATTCATCACATTATTCATGGTCGAGTACACATGCAGAGCAACATTTGAAATGAAAAGAAGTGACCGGTAGTTTTCAACGCTTGGGCATTGAACAATTATTTTTAATGCTCAGTCATTGAAAATGTCACTTTTGTGACCAATTAATGTCACTGAAATTTACATTTAATGCTAATCGAGGAAAAATGTTCTTCTAGTCTATCTTCAGAACACTGAATAAACTTTCATTTGATCGGGAAAACGAAGAAAATGAAAACTTTTTCGTTTTCCTCCACTGTTTTCTGACAAAGTCAAAGGTTTCGGCTTTCTACTTCTCCATTCTTTTGAAGATTCTCACATTTTTTGTATGAAGATGTAGAAGTAAAAAGCCGAAACTTTTTTTCACCAAATATTGACATATTTTGTTGATGTTAGAGGAACGATATTTCAAAGGATTTTATTGTAACATTTTGAACCTACTTAATTCGATGTTCATATCCAAATCCATATATGGTTTGAAAATTCGAATTTTATCAAAACCTTTTATATTCGGAAATCTATTTTCATATTTTCAGGTTTTATTCTGATTTAGTTGACTTCGAGCCTCGGTGTAAGGTAAAATTTCAATCGATAGGTAGATAGAAACTATAAATTTATTTTGTTATGGTCCAACCTTCTTCAGCGAAATATATCAAACAATGATAGAGGTTGATTTCAAATACATTTCAAAAATTGTATTTTGGTCTTCTCAGTAAGAATTTGTCTACATTCGAATACATATATTATGGGGAACAGCGACTGGTGCATCTATCTATACGAGTAATAATGTACAAAAAAATAGCTGGGTGTGTTTCCCTCCAGGTAATATGACAATTCCAATGGAGATACATCTCGATGAGTTCGTAAATAATTTATCAATCATTGCGTGTTGTCCATTTTAAACGGAGTAGTGGTGTTACATGAATTAATAAATCTCTCTTGTGAATATCCACTGGTATATATGTTCATATAGGTGAAAATATGAATGGAAATTTATTGCCGTAGTTTTTAATTATTACGCGTACCAAAACAATCCGAATGTGAATCGTGTAAAAGTTATTTTGTTGTTTAGTCATCAATATTTTTGCCGCTCTCATATATTCTGTTCACTTTGCGTTCATTATTCGAATTCTGTATTATGTGTTTTGTGTTTAGTTTTTCATGACATGATAAATATAATTCAATCCAATGTGGTGTAAACGATTACACAGTGCTAATAGCACAGTACCATGTGAAATTATTCCTGAAGAGAATCATTTATATTTTTAGGGAAAATAATTTTGCTACTAATTTTTGATATACAGTTCTTTCTGCTAAGAATAAACAAATCTTCCATTATCTAGGTTACTAAAAAAAGGTATTGGCTATTTTCAAATTTCAAAAGCATTCAAATATGAGATTTTCACGGAAACATTACTCACTGATACTCAATACTTGATAAATTTACGTTGAATTGCTTTTGAATATGTTCATGATATATTTTTGAGTTTCGAGAATTTGATTCCATCAAGAATTCCATCAAGAACCAATGATACCTTGTGATTGTTTATAGAAGTAATTTCAACTTTTTCAGTTCATATAAGATATCATTCTGAAAAATTTAAATAAAAAATGATACAAATAATGAGTTCCTACTCGAGTAATTCGTAATATCAGAATCGTCATATTCATTACAAATTGTTTTTTCGGAAATTATTTAAACGAATCAGTTGATATAAATAACGAACGAAATGTTAATCATTTTCCAATGAAAAATATTAGTTATTGTTCGTAAATAAAATAGTCTGTTATGGGTGTATACTCATAGCCGATTGAAAATTCGAAAAGCAAAATAACGGTGAATTGAAAGTAAACCGAAGATTTCACATATAGTCAGTGATCGATGATAATTCAATGATACTCTGAACGAATTCGATTTTTAAGTTTCACCGACTACCTGTGAAGTTTTTTCCTTATACGAGGAATTGGGCAAATTTCGGATATACAGTTTGTTACCTCGTTGACAGGCATATGGGGCGATGACAAATCTGTTGTTTATTTCATCAGTTCGGACTTCCATTGTCTAATGTAATATAAATTGATTTGAAATTCCTGGAAAAATATTGAAAAGATTAACCGAAAATAACAAATTTATTTGAACAAAAAACTGAAATTGAAATATTAATAAAAACTGAAAATTAAAAATCATCTTTGGGTGTCACCCGAAGACGATTGTGGATACCAACAATCGAAACGTCGTGATATAAGTTGATTTGGAATCTTTTAATTTTTTTATTTTCATTTTTAATTTTTTGTTAATGACAATATTTAATTTTCTGCTTTTATTAATATTTCAATATTTATTTTTTGGTTGTTGTTTGGTTTTATGTTATTTCTTTGTAATTTCAGTTTTTTTGTTCAAATGAAATTGTTATTTTCGGTTACTCTTTTTAATATTCTTTCAAGAATTTCAAATCTATAAAATTTATATTATATTAGACAATGGAAGTCCGAACTGATGAAATACACCACGAAACATTGTCAACCACCTTCAAACAAATATGTTGTTTATTGTCCGCTTCAGCCTAGTTAGAGGAAAGATACTCTAAAGGAATTCGATTTTCAATTATGTTGATGATAGACACTACTTTGCACTGACGAGTGGCCAAACAGCTTGAAACCGGTCTGCAAGTGTGTTCGAATAATTGAAAATCTATTGCGGCAGTTGTATCACCAAAAGCATATGCAGAAATAACTTCAGAGTGAAGAATCCTGCACTGACACCTGTCATTAACCTACAATGTAGGGAGTTGAGACTGGCCTGAACAAATTGTTCCTTTAGATGATTTGATTCATAACCAGTCTTCAAGTATAGCCACTGACTATATGTGAAGTTTTTTTCCTTATACGAGGAATTGGGTAAATTTCGGATATGCGGTTAGTTACCTGGTTCACAGGAAGAAGGGGCGATGATAAATCTGTTGTTTGTTGTCCGCTTCAGCCTAGTTTGAAGAATGATACTCTGAAGGAATTCGATTTTCAATTATCGGAAATCATCGACTTTATGTTAATGATTGACGACACTACCTTGCACTGACGAGTGGCCAAACAGCCCGAAACTGGTCTGCAATAATTGAAAATCTATTGCGGTAGTTATATCGCCAACAGCATATGCAGGACTAACTTCCGTAAAAAACCCTTCACTGACACCTGTTGGATATAATCCAACGCCCTTCTTGGTATTAGCCAAGGGAGTAGTTGTTTTCTGATAGGTGTCAGTCCATTAACCTACAGTGTAGGGAGTTGAGACTGGCCTTGACAATTTTTTTTTTTAGATGATTCAAACTGAAGATGTTTTCTATAGAAGAGAAGTAATTTGTGTTATAGTGGGTATTTTTTTTTATATACGAATGGAAGAACAAGTTTTTTATATCCATGCATTCAAAACAGATATATGTTTACTTTTACAAAGTTTCTAGGGGTATCTCAATGCCCCTCCATTGGTTTTCAACCTTCTACAATGTGAAAAACAAACGATATCGATTCATTGCATCCGTGCTTTGGCAAAAATGGTATTTATTTTTCAAATTTGTATGGAGTCAAGCTACTCGCCCATAATCAACTTCTTGAGTCAGCTGAATGTTCCGATATTCAAATGGCTAGACTCAAAGCTGTTATGTCGAAAAAATCTGATGCCTGGCAAATGCTCATCCTGTGGCTTTTTAGGTACCCTCTAGGATTGGGTCTTCGGTTGGGTTTTTCAATTTGCGTGCAGATGTGGATCCACTGTTTTCAAGACATTATTTTATGAATAACTTTATGAACTAATCTCTAGCTACTGCAGAGGTTCCTTCAGTTCTTGAACCAATCCAACGTCCTTCGTGGTATTAACCAGGGGAATAGTTATTTTCTGATAGGTGTCAATCCAATACCCTACAGTATAGATGAGTCGAGACTGGACTGGACAGATTGTTTTTTCAGTTAATCTGATTTACAGCCAGTCTTCAAATATGCCCACTGAATATATCTAAATTTATTTGCTATCTACCTGCAGTTTTATACGATATGCATTCGGAAATCTGATTGTTGGTTGGTTACCAAATATAAAGAAATAGGATATCATTATATGAAAAGGTATAGGGTTGATAAACGAAGGAACAACTGAAATAGAAGATCTTAATCAACGGTTGGAATTGGCCGCGGTGGTAGTGCGCCCGACTCACGATCGGAAGACCGTGGGCTCGATTCCCGCCTCGACCAGATATTTTCTCGAGAGAATTTATCTGGTTGAAGCTAGGATAATTCTGCAACCGTGTTAAGAATCACACGTCAAAATGTAAGACATCGTTAGTCCTTAGCTCGCACAAGTTTCTCAACTTCTCAGAGTTGTCGTTCGTATGGGGGCGACAGCTGATTAACGGAAAAACAGATTTTAAACAGGTTTGTGAACTTAACAAATTCGGCTTCTCATGGAATAAAAATTCGTAGGGAATTTGGATGGTACTGAAAATCATTGTTGAACGTCGATTTGGAGAATTATTACCCTATATTTCTTTATGATCATAGATCTGTGAATATATAGAACTGCTGTTACTAGCGCTCATCTTTTCAGGAAAAGCATCCCAAAAAGATGAAGCTGTAGGCAGTATCTGTAAGATTATACCACCAGCTCAATCTCCAAGGGGTCCAAGACATGCTGGTATATTGTAGATTACAAAAATAAGTCATTGTCCAAGACACACAGCACTAAATTTTCTTCTATGTACTTCCTGTTACCAATGTGATGGCCCGTGGGTTGAACTAACTATCGGGTGCGTCCCCAGGTGGCGAATAGGGCAACGGCCAGGAGACTGAAGGTCGTGACCGGAAAGCCAGTGTGGCAGAAATAAGTAGGGTGAGGGGAATTAAAACTCCTCAAAAGCCTTTGCAAAACATCCACCGTGGATCAGCCTACCGAAGCTGAGGTGTAAGGAATCGTGCCGATAGCTGAATGGCCGCAGGGTGATATGCGATCACGAACGATCCCTTTGGGGAACTGGGCGAAACCTCATTGTAATCAGCTAAACTCTGGTAATGCGGGGCTTCGCCAGAGGTGACCAGCTCCTCTCTTGCTACTCGTGGAAACACACATGAATGGAACAAACACAAAAACAGAAACAACAAAAACAAAAACCAATCCCGAGGCTAGACAGAAGTGCTCACCTCAATCTAAGGCGATGGCTAGGGATGAACAGAAATGTCCAACCCAATCTACCGCTTGGAATGAAGCTGGACATAGCAGATCACCTCGTGATGTAATACAAAGGCCAAGTCGTAAGCGTATTTGCGGCGCTGAGGCCAAAAGGAGAAAGTGAGCGAAAGAGGCAGGAGTGGCAGACACTATAAATGCACCCTCCTCCTCTCCCACTCCACCTCCAATAGCTAGGGCACTTCCTGCGGCGGGCGCCAAGAGTTCCGCTTTGAATAGATACAAGGAACCGCCTGCCCCTGCAGGAAAGCTCCCTCACTTTTGCACCTCCACGGGGGAACCCCAAGAAGGTTGAAGAAGCTGCGCAACGACAGTAATGTCGCTGCACCTTCCAAAACCTTCACGGAGGCCACCGTAAGACACCTCAAGGTTGCTAAAGAGTTCAATGCGTGCAACTGCGTGATACCTATATTTCCCTCTCCGCGTTTCTATTCCTTTCCCACTTTTTCTCTATACATTGCTCTCTCACTCCGTCCCAACTCTGAATTCTGTTGCCATGACGCCATCACAGGTGATCACAGAGACTCGTTCGTGATGAAGATGAAGATGATGATTAATTAATCAATCAATTGATGGATGTAGCCGTTACTACGTGGTAGGAAATCATAATGAAGAAAAGAGAAATGAAACTTTCTATATTTTCTACCACTTTTATTTGAAACTAACACTTTCTATGTTTTTTACCACTTTTATTTGTAACGAACGTTACAAATGTCCTATAAGGACATTTTCAATCTTATATATTGTATAAGTAACTGCAGTAACGTTAGTTACAAATAAAGGTGGTAAAAACATAGAAAGTTTCATTTCTCTTTCCTTCATTAAAACCCATTATATTTTTTTTCAAAAAAATGTGATTATCCTTGAGAGTCATCGCAATAACATTATTGTGAGCAAAAGAGTAAATGTAACTGTCATTGAAAACTTTTTTGTATTCCCAAAAAATGCATGTACTCCAATGAGTACAATGGAATGTTATACTACTGAAACAGGAAAAGTACTGTAATTACTTTATTTGACGAAAAAAAACAGATATTACATTTCACAATAAATGAAACACAGTTTTAGGAATGGTAACTGCTGAAACAGTCCCGTTCGATGCAGAGAGTGACTTTGCATCTCGAGCAACTCCACCTGGCCCTTTGGTGACATTGACTGTTTGTTTAACTTTTGTGGAAAATGACCAGCTCCTTCCATCCGGACACTTATTGGTAACTGACCAATGGGTCTGAGTCTAGTATAAGTGGACTTTTTGTGGCAAGATAAGTAAAGGCGGATTATCATCAAATTCAAGTAGGCCCATAGATTCGTTATTTGCAACTTGAAACAATCTTCAAGCATTGACTACCGTCATATCCATCATGTTGGTGAAAAGCACCCACCACCACTTTTTACCGCGTATGGAAATCCTGTAATTATTAACTGCTTGATCGTGTAAATCTACCCCACCCCTAAATGTATTATAGTTTTGGAACAAACTAGGTTGCTGTATAACAATTTTTTCTTCATCAACTGCCGACCAGCGTTTTACGTGACGAATAGATTCTAGTGTATCATAGTTGTTAACCATGGTCACTGTGTTTGTTTGAAGGTGATTGACAATATTTCGTGATGAATTTCACTGATTCGGACTTCCATTGTCTACTATATAAAATTATTTGAAATCCCTGAAACAAGTAAAAAAGAATAATTAAAAAGAATAGTTGAAAATAACAATTATATTAAGCAACAATAAACCTGAAATGAAATGATAGTGAAATAACCTACAAGTAAAAATATAATAATTGAATAAATAAAAATTGAAAGAATGCAAAAAAAGAAAATAATAAAAATAAAAAAGTGTAGAGATTCCAAGTCACGTTAGTTCACGACGTTTCGATTGTTGGTATCTACAATCATCTTCGGGTGATGACTGGACTGATTCCTCCGAGAGATGACTATTTTATAGGTCGTTGAAATACTTTCACTTTCTCTACTTTCCATTTTCCGCTTCACTGATTCCGTGAGAGATGACCGTTTTGGCGGGAGTTGGTCATTTTTCGTTTGATGATGGGTTTCCATATGTTTCGTATATCTACGCTGGCCTGGCTGAATACGTTGTTGAACAACATGTATGCGGCTTCCTTAAATTTTCTCCTGAACCAATGTTCCTCTCTGTGCAAGATCTCAGTTTGGGACCACTCGATGTTGTGTTGATGGGTCCAAACATGGTCTGCTATTCCTGATTTGCTGGTTTCTCCTCGCTGTGTGTGCTTCTTGTGCTCGGCAATGCGAACCAACATTAGAACCTGTTTCAGATCCGGTAACACTATCCGTAGCAGCCTCACGAAAACCAGGCCCCCAAACGCGGACTGCGATTCCAAGAATTGCATTTACCGGATACCCTGTGAGTGCGGAAAATCCTATATTGGTGAAACTAAGAGGCCATCTAATGAATAGGAGTGCTGAATTTATGTCATACATGTGCTCAAAGTAACCCTGTTTCTTATTTTAAAATAAGTTCACATTCGACAAAGGACATTTTCTAGTTCTGTTATCCCTTACTGTACCTTTAGCCCGTCGACCCTAATCTTTCAGTGTTTTCAACAATGCGTGTCTACTGAAATAATTGTCAAAGAAGATAACATGATCAGAAGGTATCGGAACTGATTTCAGGAGATCCAAAACAACTTTAGAACCTGAAGGCAAATCAGTTGCTCCAGCAGATTGCGAGTAGTTCTTGGCACCACAGTAGGTGTCAAATGCGTAGCAATACCCAGAAGAGCTACCGAGCATTCAGTTTTTGTATCCGAACCGAACTGGCTTGCCTTTGATATACTGTTTACTGGAATGGCGACCAAAGAACTTCACCATAGATTCGTCTACCGATAGATTTTTGTCAAAAATGCCCCATTGCCTATATTTTTAATTAAGGAGAGATAACAGAGGAAGTAATTTAGCCATCTTTTCATTCTTATCTAAATTATTATTATCTGCCAGATGAACGTATTTCTTGGATTTCTTGAAACCTGTTACGTGACATGGCATTTTAAATGACTGATACACCTAAATCTTCATCAAGACTTCAGTAATTTCGTTCACTCGTCAATTTGTGGTATCCTGTAAGGAGAAGAATTCCCACAAAAAGTGTCATATCAGCCTTTGAAACAAAGAAGGCATGTTCATTCTTCTGAGATGAATATAAATTGGTTTGATGTACTAGAAGATCAAATATTTCCTCGTCAAAGAGTTTTTCAAAAACTGCTATAGGCTCTAGATTTTCTAAATCATTTTCAACGATATCGAGGCGATCTGCATATCCCGACGTTGCTGGCATGTGAATGTCTACATGTTCCTTAGTCCACTTGAGTTCCAACAGTAATTTTTTTCTAGGACGTTCGGTTGTGGAAGATGAAGGTTTTTGACGCAGAACTGACAGCGGCAAATCGTATTCTTCGTCGATGGTTTCATTGTCGCTGCATATGTGCTGAAGTTCAATTCCACCGGCTACATCATCAGGCACAAAATATGGATCTTAATCTGCACCCAGCGGAAAAACAACAATATCGATAACATTATGACTGCTTCTGGAGGCCAATATCTTCTAAGTCATGTTGCAAATGTTGGTACCTGTGCCCTCCATAAAAAGTACGAGGAGGAATTTCCGTAAATTCAGACTGGTCCATGAATATCGTTAAAAAAGAGACATGTGAGATGACAGCCTATAGATATGACTGTCAATCTTCACAAAGACTGCTATAACCCATTGCACTCAAATGCGTACATGAACTATTTTCAACTTACCAGTTCCAAAGTGCTTAACTACTTCTTCGAAATTTACTTTTTACTCACACCACTATATACACCACAATTGATTTTTATGCAGTTAATGAGGCTGACGCACAACAAGTTGATTTTATACAATACTAGTTGTAGAATTTGTTAGTCGTAGTACTAATTAGTACTATGTTGCTGTATCGCTGCTGTTGCAATGTTTCGACAGAATCAGAATCGAACGAACTTAGGAGTGCTTTCAAAAAATTGTTCTACAGCGTCATCTAGTGGCGAGTTACATAAAAATTGATAGCCTAAAAAACTTCTCTATGAAAAATTACTTATACATGTCTAAGTTTCATCATGATCGGTTGAGCGATGTAGAAGTTTATCACTTACCAACCAACCAACAAACATCCATTTTTATATATTAGATTTACCAGCGTTACCAAAAGCGTGTCATTGTTGACAAAGTTACACAGAACTCAAAAGTAACTCACTGTAATATGATTTCCATTTATGAATTCGAAGAAAAGAAAACTGTATAAAGAATAAGTATACATGTTCGAAATTTAGAAATATTCCAATAGATGGACTCACTTCGAGGCTTTTGCTTGCGTACTCATTTGAGTACATTGGGATATAATGGGTTAATCAATTGATTATATTTTTTTTATAAATACAACTATTCTACTTGAAAAACATACACTTATTTATTTGCATGCTATTTCCTGAGCTTTTCAATTGATTAAGTTCAATGATTAAAAAACAAAATTTAAAAAAATATTTTTTTTGTCAGATTAAGCGAATCCCTCTGGATAATCGTCAGATTATGAGACAGCATGTCTAAAACGTGAAGATGAACCATATATATCTTAATCTGACGCGCTTGAGTATTTCAAAATGACGTTTTTTTTTGCACATTATGATAATAGCCGCGAGTTTGCGCCAGATCGAAATCGTCAGATTATTGAATGAGAGCTTTTTTTGGTGCACTTAACACCCCTCTAGAAAATCTAACTTGTTCGATTAATTTTTTTTTCATTCTTAACCCTTACGTACAACCACCCACATCATGCAAACGATCAGATTAACATACCAACATTATTAAAAATACGTAGGACATTGATGGTATCAATATCTGACACGCTCGAGTATGTCCATGCAACAGTTTTTTTTACATATTTAATAATATATAGCAGCTTCCCCCACCTATGAAAAGGTATATACCTATTATATAACATTTTCTTCTTCTTATCATCTAAGCTTTGCAACCTAATAAATATAAGATACACAACTTGAAAGATATTGTCGATGATAAAATATCATTGTCAAAGTGTTATTGATTTAAAGAATATAAGTTATACAAATTAAAAGTAATATTTGAACATTTGGTGATTTCAGAATTTTGGGGTGAAAAAGTAGTCAGAAAGTAATAATGTATATGCTACATATTAAAATAAATAATAATAATGAATATTCTCATGCAACACATAAATGTAAGTATGAGAATATGAAAACTATAAAGCATAAAAATATAAAAGAGAATGCATAGAAAATGAAAGTATCAACTCCGTAAACATTTTCAACTATACAGTTCAGAGCTAAATGTAAACATCAAACAAATAGTTGAAAATGGCACATAGTTTAAATACCGGTAGGTACAATAATTAAAATCAATTGTTTAGATAATTTGAATTTCTGTCTGAATAGAATTTGTCTGAAGAATAAATTATTTGGGTTTTTCATGAATTGCTTGCGTTCTATGACTCACAACTCTCATCATATGGAAAAAATATGATGAAGAATCAGCAAGCACATTTTTAATGAATATGAAATAACTGAGCTGTCTTTTATGATCGTTTGAAGTTATGTACTGTATAGAAAGATTAAGGATTATTTTTACAACGTTTCGGCAAAGTCTCATATGACAAAACGTTGTTTTGTCACAAATCATTTATAGGGAATTTCTAGGGTAGAAAATAATAACCAACACATTGTAAATGTGTGTCAGAATAGCAACACTCACAAATAATATTAATTCTTACAAAGGAATTTATCACTACAAATGATACATTCATTATGAGTCTACTGAAAAACGCATCACTATAGGAAATGGTAGGTATAATTCTCTGAACTAAATTTATAAGATATCTAATAACTGTTAGTTACTGAGTAACTATTTGTCTGATAGCATTACGTATCCATGTTAATAAAATAACCTAATATTCAGAACACAACAATTTATTTCAACAACTTTCTCTGCTTTTCATTTGTCTATCGTTTTTTACTTTTTTTTTAATTAGCAGTTGATTTTTAGTTTTTTTTCCGTTTTCACATCCTTAATGAAATAATTCACATGTCGTATAGTACCAATTATTATTGAAAATATGCCGTGAAAAGGAAAACGAAAGCACAACACAAGCCATAAGCGCTTAGTTTGCGAACCATTTTTCTTCGAACGGCTGAAATGATCCGACTATTAAAAAATGTAAATGTATATCAGCTTGTGCTGAATAAAGAATATACCTCCTTCGTTGCTATATTGTGTCGTTATTCCATGTTTAGGTAACATGGAATAACATGGATGGTTCGCCCACTCGAGAGCGAGCCACGTACAAGGTATGTTAGTGTGCAAAAAATGATGTGCTCAAATCTAAGTCACAAACGGACAATACTTGACCTTGGGACTTAGTGATACTCATTGCAAATGGCGATCTAATTGGAAATTACACACGTTAAAAATGAATTGGCACATCTGAAGGTATAATAGGGATTCGTGGTATTGATATATTCTCACCTCGGAGCTTGCCATTTGAAACGCTGATTTCGACAACGTTTTCCATTAGATTTTAAATGACTAATCGTGTGCTGTTGCACAGCCGTGGTGGATTCAAATTACAAAGCGATCTAACCTTCAGTTGTGAATATATCACATCGAAAACTATATCTACGCTTGATGGATAAACAATAATAGTGGCCAAAAACTGAGAAAGTGAGAGAAGGCTCATTGTGTGAGAGAGACAGGAGACTGGCTTCATTCACATCCCTACTTCGTGCTGTATACTGAGTTTCTACTCAAATTAACAAGATGGCTATTGAGAAATAGATGTTGATGATGAAATGGTGAAAATTGAGGGTTATATGTATTTCTCAATGTTACATCATGAAAAAATGAAAACAAAAAGTTTTGTTTTAATTTTTTTCATGATCTGTTCTGTGGTTTTGACCCTCACAAGGATCATTTTCACGACGTCAAAAAAAAAATTAATATTAATTATAAATCCGAATGCAAAATCAAATCTAGCTATAATTGATTGTGTGCTGTTTTAGGAGATTATTCAATTGTCGAAATAACAAATCAAATGAATTGTAATGAATAGGTTATTGTTTCATAATGATACATAATTAACTATATAATTAGTGACAGATCGAACAGAGATTCAAATAAAATATCAGTTCAAACAATGAACCGCAACATTATACGCTTTGTCAGATTTGACGTATTATACTTGACAGAAAAATTCATCATGTATGTTGTCAAAAAAAATTTCTACGGAGAAGTGCAAATGGGATATGCAGACATAAATGAAAAAAAAAACCAAATTAAAAAAATGTCACCTGATCGAAATTCCGATCTGGCTCCGAACAACCCACTTGAAATCAACTTAAAATTAGAAATATTCTCAAGAAATAAGGCTTATTTGTAAGTAATAATAATAATGATGATAATAATAAGTCCAGCATATGCAGTCTCGGCCTATATCCGACATAACGCTGCCCTAAGAGTGCTATATTAGTATCTACGGCACTCTTACGGTATTGACGAGACACCGGAGTTGCCCTACGCTCCGGGTGATATTGAATCCATTGTGGGGAATGAGAAATGCCGAATTTATTGGAACTACTCGTTTCCCACCCTCAGGCTCATACAAGCTAATAAGGCTGATGTAGTCCTTCTCGACCACCAGAGCAAAACTATATATGTCGTGGAGTTTTCCGCTTCTGGCGAGACAAATATCATCAGAAAAGAAGGGGAAAACGGATAAAATATCGAGATTTTCTCTTCGGACTCCACATACCCTATCCAGATTAGTCTGACAAGATGGTTGTTCTCATTAATGGAGTCCTTGGTGGAATGATGCCCTCTCTAATCTCAAATCTTGAAATCATACGGGCTTGCCGCACTGAGGCAGAAATCTTAGCCGCACAGATGCAGACGGCTGTTATTCTTGGCTCACTGCGCTTACTCAGGGCACATGATTCTCGGACCCAATGATCACCTACCCCACGGTGTGGGGAGTTGTCATTGGTAGATAATGCTGGCGCGCCCTACCGAATGTATCGGGGCTTCGGGGAATAGGGCCTGAGCAGCGCACACTACAGTGAAAAAAATTATAATAATAATAATATTCATTCACTTAATATAGATGGAAGGTATACATACTTCCCAAATATAAAAAAATAGTAAATAAACAATGACATCACATTTTGTATGTGATAAAATGACCAATGTTTAGAAAAACAGTGATAACTAATATGAAATGAGATAAAATAGTATAGAATGATAAGAACAATAGCTCAAGTGAAGCAATTTTGTTACATGGAAGGTTCTGAAGAAAACCGCTGTGTTATTAAAATTTGTTTATCTTGTGTGTTTTTGTTTGTGTGAAGTATCACGTAAGAGTTCATCCTGTTGAACATAAATGGGTAAATACTTTTTGAATATAGTGTACTTACTTGCATATTTTCAAGATTTCTCTAGAGTTCCTAAATTTATGGTCTTTATGTCGTATGTGATATGACTTTGTATATTTGATACCGAAAATATTGAACTCTTCAGATTATACTTCGTTATTCTCTTTGATTTATTACTTGAAAAATGCTAATTTCCAGACTAACGAGAGGTAACATTCTTAAAAGATACGTGGCAGATTGTTATACATAACCCAAATCAACCTTTGATAAACCTTTATTCATCACTTCAAGAAAATAACGTTCAGTTCTATCAAATGAACTTTGTACAAGTGAAGAAATTAACAGAAATAGAGTATATACCCATCGAGAAAAAAAGATAGCAAATCAGAAAAGCAGAACTGAAAGTTCAAATCTAGGAACCAGACGAAGATATTAAAACCTTCAGTTCTGAATTTTCATTTTCCATTGATCTGACCAACGAACTCTCGCAATAATTTTGTGAAAATAAAATTTCGTTATCTTGAGTTGCTGTAAACCACGAGTAATTTTTTTGAGTAACTTTGAGATTAACTGGTTCGGTGGATGTGTCTTACTCAATCACCATCCTGTAGTACATCAACCGAGTGCCATCACCGACTCCAATCGTACACTAACGAATACTTTTCTGTCGCCCGCAGTCTAGGAATGCAGCTTTCACGACGCGAAATTAAATTCCGACGCCAAGACGCTCAGCGGTAGCCGCCTTCAGCGTGCAGCCGGCGTCGCCCTCCGGTGGCTCTCCACCAGCTGAAATTCATTCCGCGTTTGATGGTCAGGATGCGACAAAGACGGCCAACGGCCCACGGTTACCAACTTTAATTACGGAAGTGTCACCGAATTCCGAAACAACCGCAGTACTCGCACCTCTACCTCAGAATTCCAATATGCCGGTGTCGATGTTTGATGAGTTTTGGAGATGCTTCGTTCATATATTGGTGGTTTTTATATCATTCAAATCGAGCTTCAGATTGAGCTATTTGTGTTTTCAAATTATCGACAGAGATTTTACCTTCTACATTTCATATTTCCGAAATTTCAGTATTTGAAATTATAATTCATGGATGTTATGGGGAGAATGGGAAAGGTCACGTTACTCGCATGAGGTAGTCAATATACCGCTGCCTTGCAATAAAGTATGCTGCTCTCAGTAATTTCATCGTAGACGATGCTGATTATAAGACAAGTGTCTTGTACCGAAACTTTGAAGTCCACCATTGAGAATAATTCCATTCCATGTAAGTGATTTTTTGTATCGATACTTTTTCATAAATCACATTATGTAGCATTCCTATGAATGCTATCTGTTTCGAATCTATAACAAATGTGTAATTCAATATTCATGTGTGACTTAAGAGTTGAAACTAAATGGAGAAAAAGTACTTTTTCCACACTACATAGTTTATATGAAAGTAAGCAGTTGTTTCTGAAATATTTTTTTCGTGTAATTCAATATCCATGTGGAAGTAGTTGTTTCAGGAACGTTTTTGCTTCCAGTTTCTATTCGAAAGTAACTCCTTTGCATGCTCTATATATCTTCGAGAGTAGTTCATTTTGAGTTGATTTGCTTTTTTTCTTCCTCAGAAGTTTTATGACAAGACCAACGTGAATTGAGAGTCAATTTTGTACACAATTTCATGACGAACAATAGGGGTCGAAACAGTAGTATATTATTATAAAAATCAGTAGAAAATATGTTTCATATGCACACTATATGATACATATTGAAGGTACATACATATGATACATATAATATGAATGGTAATTTCCAGTATTCATTCATTTCATAATCATAGGAAGGAGACTGAATCATGTTTTAATATTCAAAACGGGGGATTTATAGCAAAAACAGTAAAACTGGCGCTTGCGTCTTTCGATTTTTCCTTCATCTGCAGTGGATTGATTTCGCAATACTCCGCAGTCTAATTGCATCGCGGATTTGTTGTGAAAGGTTCGATCTTCCCGGCTGTGGCATTGTGAAAGTAAACATTGTAATGAACTGTTAACCTTATTTTTACTATGACATAACAATCATTCGTGTGGACACAATCGCGAATGTCATAACATGAACTATCAATTTGTTTACTAGCCAATTTTTCCTTTCATTTTTTGAGTTTTTCAATAGTTTTCTGCTATTTCGGGGTGGAGACAAATCAAACAAATCAATAATCACGAAAGTCGGTCAAGCTGTTCTTATTATAAATGGTGTAGCTAACGTGATTTTGCGACTTTATACAAGAAAACGGTTGCTCAAAACCAAAATTTTTGAAATTATAGACAATTTCAGGCACTTTCATCTACTGAGCTTGGTGTACGAAGGATATTAGTTGAAATCATTTCCAGAAAGCGATAATATAAACTCAAAAAACTCAATTTCAGAATGAGAGCCAACAATCCGAGCTTGTGAAGCCATGGTCAAATGGAATTTTTAGTACCAAACGTTCAAAAATACAAATACAGGATGTATGTGAAATATGAGCACCGATATATGTTAATTTTAGTCGAATTAACAGGTATAGTACATACATACATAGTGATACTATAAAAACATTGAGGAAGATGATCAGAAACCAAGTTGAAAAATTATCACAATCACGACCATGTAATCTGAGGAAGTCAAGAGAGTAAACGTGATTTTCTTCTCACTCATGGATGAATATACTGAATTCAATAAATTATCTATATGATTGCCGAAGTGAAAAAAAAACGAAACTCATTTTTTATAAATATGACTCACTATTACCGAAGTAGCCAAAAAATCCTACAGATATTTGATGTCATTATTGAACATGGTCCTGAATGTTTCAGAAAATGTGGTCTACAAAGTTGGGGTAGCCCAAGAAATAGCCCAGTGAAAGGGCTATCTGAAATTTTTCAAAGTCGACTATATTGCCAGAATTACTTACCTGTTTTTTAGATTATACAGTGTGTTAATTTGAAGACGTACGACTGTCTATATTTCAGCCTCGATAAGAAATTCAAAAATATGCAAAAACACGTCAAATTTTGTAAGGAGTGCATTTTGTAGGCTGATTTTCAATTCAAACGCATCAATCCTTTAGCCAAGGCAGACAAAACTCCTAAACATCTCAAAAAAGGGGTTTTGAAGGGGGTTTAAATGTGTTTTGACCGATTTTTCACAAATACACCATACTCAAACCTTTTGTGGTAGCACTTATCGAGAAATCTCGTGAAAACTGTAAACAAGTTCAAGTATCGAAAATACTGTAATGCTATTTTGATGGATTGAAATGATAAAAGTATTATCAGAATGAATGTCATTTTCTAGTACCTTTACTTATATGGTAGTCATCCTATAAAAAAGAGACAGGTAAAACATTCTTCAATTTTTTGTTGAATTATTCTTTTACATTCTCTAGACCATTTCTGATTGTCAAAATTACGTTATTGTAAAATTTGTTTTGTGAGTTAGAAGTTGTGCGTTCATTGAATTTTTTTCCAACTGTGGAACTGAAGCTTTTCTTATTTAGGGGGAATGTAGAAGATGCGAAAGAAGAACGACAACAATGTTCAATGAAAGAATACCCAACAAAAATAAAATCATATGCCCTAGAACTGGTTGATATGTTCGGTGAAACCAATTTCGATGCTAAAAGAAAAGAAATAGTCGTCTTGTTTTGGACGAAGCAGCGTATGAGTTTTGGGCATTTTTACTGCAGAGCCCTCTGTACTACTTCAGATTCTGGTACGCCAAGGAAATAAATGACGGATGGCATGATCAGAAACCATAATATTTTACACAACATTTATTTGCTTTATTGATGAGTGTAAGTTTTTTCTAATTAGCACGTTAACGAATAAAATTGTCGCTACTACAATGCAGGGTATATCGTATACAGTATTCACAAAAAGTGAACATTTGAGCTGGTATTCTTGGGAAATACTATTATTGGACTTTTATTTATTGGTCCACAAATTGAGTGGGCATACTTGGAGACTAGCTGTTAATCAAATTATCTACAATGTAGGTTAATGGACTGACACATATCGGCAAACATCTACTCCCCTGGATAATAACACGGAGGGCGTTGGATTATATTCCTCAGGTGTCTATGAAGGATTCTGAAGTGATTCCTGCATATGCTGTTGGTGATACAACTGCCGCGATCGATTTTCTATCATTCAAAGTCACTTGCAGATCGGTTTCGGGCTATTTGGCCACTCGTCAGTGCAAGGTTGTGTCTATCATCAACATAAAGTCGATGATTTCCGATAATTGGAAATCGAATTCCTTCAGAGCATCATTCCTCGAATTAGGCTGAAACGAACAACAAACAATATGTTTTTCATCTCCCCATCTGTCTGTGAACGAGGTAACAAACCGCATACCCGAACTTTGCCCAATTCCCCGTACGAGGAAGAAAACTTCACAAATTGAATTTTGTGAAGTTTTGTTCACAAACTTGAAACAACCCGAAATCGGCCTGCAAGTGTATTCCAATGATTGAAAATCGATTGCGGCAGTTGTATCACCAACAGAATTTGCAGGAATAACTGCACTGACACCTGTCGGATATAAACAAACGCCCTTCGTGGTATTAGCTTGAATATTAGACATCTTAATAGCGACTAGTTTGAAAAATCAGATTGATGCGGCTTGTAACTAGATTTTGTAAAACGATCTCATACAATCTCGACAAGATGGAGATCCACTACATTACTTTATTCCGAAAATAATAGCTGAATGATAGATTTTCTGACATAAGGATTGGTCGAAGTGGAACAATGGGATATCCACCACGATCACCTCTCTTCGCCTCTAGATATCTTTCTATAGGCGAATTTGGAAATGATTATTCATGTAGAAATGATTATTCAGAATAGAACAATAACTGCTGCTATAGAGAACTACAGGCAGATATTTTTCGGAATGTTAGAGAGAACTTTGACTACAGACTTTATCAATGTTCAAAAAATAGTGGACAACGTCTCGAACATTCAATTAGATAAATCTATTTTTAGGTTTCATTGCAAAACACCTATATATTCTTCCTTAAATATCCTTACGGTTTCACATGATTTTTCCAAAAGTATCAAAAAGGGAGGTCAAGTATTTGGTGTTTCCAAAATAGTAGCCGTTGTTGTTTCCTTCTTTTCTAATGTAGTTTTAACTTCTCTTTGAAGACTCCAATGAACTGAAACAACTGTCTTCAGTGTCGCCTAAATTCCTCCAAGATCGTTGGAAAATAACACGAATGCGTAGTACCTTACATAGAGAGGATATTGATGTGACATTAAAGCAAACGAAATGAATTTGAGAGCTTCATTTCTCCGGGTATCAACGTATCCGCGGGACCATTTCAATTATGCGCTCTGCAGGAAAGCAGTGAATCTTCGCTTTAATTGTTTGCGGACCGGACTGAGTTCTGGTTGTTAGCGGGGGTGAATTAACGTGGATGATTAATAATTCCGTGTTCGAACGTTCAAGATGGCCTCTTAGTTGGGAAAACCGATTGGGTGCATGAGACAGGTTTGTTATCGAAGTACAGGGGACAGATTGTTGTTTGAGTTTGGTGTTTGCTGTGATAACTAATCAGAACGAACACGTCTTTTCATCGAAAGTGGGTATCTTTTTAAAAGTGTTGGATTTCGTTCATTTTTCGTGCATAAAGTAAAAAATTAAAAGAGATGAATTTCACAATAAAGTGTTATTTGGATAAAAATATTGAATTGAACCTGTCGATTTCTGTGGAAGCATTTATGCAAAACTCTTATGTATAGTGACAATCATATTTCAATATCTGATTGCATTAGTGCACTTTGATTAGGACAATGAAATCGACTGAAATTGTGAAAATAATTCATAAACAGGCTTGAGACGTATTATTCAATAATAATCAACCAAGATGTTAATGACTGTCAGTTTTGTCGCTGTCGGTTGTATCGTTGTTGGTAAGGAACGTTTTATCGCTGTAAAACTCTGTTATGGTGCCCTAGCCTTCAGTTTTCTCATAATATTATCGTTGAAAAATAGCAAGAAGAGATTTGGTATACTCAACGCCCTATATTTTGTTCATTTTATGTTACAACATAGCGACTTATTCAGATAAGGACATGTTGTTTCAACTTGAAATAATTTCAAAGCATTTCAATGAAACATATGTTAATGAAGTTAATCAGAATAATGAATGTTTCGTTGAATCGTTGCAAGTCTTTTGCGTCTCGTAGAATCAGATGATAATGAATGCAGTTTATAAAAGTTTTCTGCGTACTCAATTCTCCAGTTTTGATTGGTTCTTTGTATTTTTATCTTTTCTCCGATATCACTGACGAATTCATTTATATCGCCACTCTTTCATAGTTTACAATTTTGTTGGTGTTAACTTAGGTGATCAAATCTACCTTTAGAGAAATTCTTGCAATTTCACAATTATTAATCTGTATGAAAACAATAAAACGAACAGTAAGTAATGAAGAGCTCCACAGATTCTAAAATGATTCTGTAATCACATATTAGCTACAAAATAGCAGTCATCTATAGAACTACATCAAATAACTGAGTGCTTTGAAAATATGGCTGTCTGAAAGGTGGATTATATCACTGCTAGGCTCATTAGAGTTTACGAGAGCAAAAACTATAGCTTAAAGTACTCAATGTGATCTACTCAGGCAAATTAATTTGGGAATTTTCCAGTAGTATCTATATTGGGTGATGAGGGTTGTTTATCAACGATAAAGATTGCAGCATTCAACTCAATTAGGTGTCAAATTGCATTTATCTTGAAATATTTTAGTACTGTATTGCAGTACAAAAAGCGCGAGAGTATTGTTTTCATGTATGGAGCTCTGTCCCCAAACATATCCTGAAGTTGCTGGATTCCATCCAGAAGATAGCTGTCCGCCTGATTGGAGACGCGAACATCATGTGCAACCTTGGTAGCCTGGAACATCGAAGAAAGGTTAAAGATTTGTCTCTCTTCTATAGATACTTTCACGGAAAGTGTTCAAGTGACGGCACATTTGATTCCAGCAAGAATGGTACATATCAGAAATACGCGACGGTTTGTGGCTACTCATCGTTTTCAGGTACCAATATTTTTCCAAATGAATCAAATCTGCAGCGATTCAAATCCTTTAAAACAAAGTTAACCCAAAACTTTGGATTTGCTAACGATAATAATAACATGAGAATCGGGAAGCAACAAATTTTCACCGGAAAATATAAAGAGAACGTGTTATTATTGTTACATTCCCTCTTTAACTATTTTTTTACGTTACTTCATTTGAAATCTCACAACGTGTCACATTCAAATCCTTTTTCGTGTCATTCACACCCTCATTCTTCTGGGTACATTTATGAAAACAAATTAAATACAGCTTTCCATAAATTAAATTTGAACTGCTCATTTGTCGGAGTCATTGACAATATAGATTTACGACATCACTGACAAATCTATACAACTTATGAACAACAAGTACTCAAAGGGTAAATAACACTGTTACACATAATAAATTATTACAGTTTTCTGTTCATTTTCTTATTTCATTTTTCATGTCAATAATTATAAATTAAAAACATGATGAACAAATATTGAATTTTATGAGAAAACGGCATTTCGAAAAATATTCGGACAGTAGTTGACTGCTACAATAATTTATGACATTGTCATGATATACTTGAGAATATTTGACAAATAGTATTTCAACAAAGTTTCGAGTATAGATATATATATATATATATATATATATATATATATATATATATATATATATATATATATATATATATACAAATATGAAAGTTATTGAGTGTCTTGATATATAAACAGAAGTTAATATCGGACATAGCACTCATAAAAGTGGCAAACCATAGACACGTGTTTCGGGCTTTTGGCCCATCATCAGTATGGTGCAGCCAAGTGTAAGGATGGGCAACACTTGGTTACCAAAAGATAGAAATACAAATGCACGGAGCCACCAACAGGAGCCAACCGCACACTTGTGGTTTCAGTTGATAGATCTCGTGTTCACAAGAAAACTATCAAAATCACCACGGAGGCAGCTATAGCTACCTGCGTGACATCCGGGTCCAGGAAATTATACAAATATGAAAGTTATTGAGTGTCTTGATATATAAACAGAAGTTAATATCGGACATAGCACTCATAAAAGTGGCAAACCATAGACACGTGTTTCGGGCTTTTGGCCCATCATCAGTATGGTGCAGCCAAGTGTAAGGATGGGCAACACTTGGTTACCAAAAGATAGATAGCGGTTGGCTCCTGTTGGTGGCTCCGTGCATTTGTATTTCTATCTTTTGGTAACCAAGTGTTGCCCATCCTTACACTTGGCTGCACCATACTGATGATGGGCCAAAAGCCCGAAACACGTGTCTATGGTTTGCCACTTTTATGAGTGCTATGTCCGATATTAACTTCTGTTTATATATCAAGACACTCAATAACTTTCATATTTGTATAATTTCCTGGACCCGGATGTCACGCAGGTAGCTATAGCTGCCTCCGTGGTGATTTTGATAGTTTTCTTGTGAACACGAGATCTATCAACTGAAACCACAAGTGTGCGGTTGGATCCTGTTGGTGGCTCCGTGCATTTGTATTTCTATCTTTTGGTAACCAAGTGTTGCCCATCCTTACACTTGGCTGCACCATACTGATGATGGGCCAAAAGCCCGAAACACGTGTCTATGGTTTGCCACTTTTATGAGTGCTATGTCCGATATTAACTTCTGTTTATATATATATATATATATATATATATATATATATATATATATATATATATATATAACAGAATAATAAGTGACTGGATTAACTATAAATCGATTTAATTCGTGAGGTTGCAGTCAATAGCTGGGCTGTTACAAAGAAAACTCTTTGTTATATGTCAAGCTTTCGGTATATTTCACACCTTCGTCAGGACAACTACAATAAGATTATATATCTTGTAAAAAATATATAAATATGGAGAATTTACTAACGTGAGAATAAAATATAAAATGGTTCAAAAACAGATAGAAAAACATTAATAAATGACAGTTAATAAAAATTTTGGCTGACAATGTCAAGTGGGAAAATTCTGAATGATACTCGAATTACTAGATTTTTTATTTTCTTTATCATATTTCAGTAGGTACGTGTAAATTTTGCTGAGACTATCAATATCAGTTCGTTTATTCATTGAATGTTCTTCGTTATTAATATGTATCATTTCCAAAAATATTCTTTTCGTTGTATTGGTTTCTCTATCTAAAATATTTGGATTTTCAAAATTCATTTTATGATCCTCCGAATTAACATGTTATGTTAATGCACAAGAATTAACATTTCGTCTACAGTCGCTCTTATGGGAAGTGATGCGACTACTTAGAGGTCTAGATGTTTGTCCTATATATGTTTTAGAACAATCCATACAAGGAATTTTGTATACTAAATTGGATTTTTCTTATTTGAAATTGGAGCTTTTACTTTACTGTATAATTTAGATATAGAAGTGACATTTGTTTTAGATATTTTGAGGTTATTTTATTTTATTAATGTTTTTCTATCTGTTTTTGAACCATTTTATATTTTATTCTCACGTTAGTAAGTAAGTAAGTATATATATATATATATATATATATATATATATATATATATATATATATATATATATATATGCGTGACTTCTAGGTCTTCTAATTGAAACCACGAATGTGCGGTTAGCTCCTGTTGGTGACACCGTGCATATGTGAAGTTTTTCATTTTTGGTAACCAGTTGTTGTCCATCTTTGCAATTGGCTGCACCGCGCTGATGAGGCCAACAGCCAGAAACACGTGTCCGCGGTTTGCCCCTATTTTTTGAGTGTTCTGTTCACGAATTTTCCCCTCTTGATTTATATCATACACACTCGTTAATATTTATATCTCTGTATTTATATCCTAGACCCGGAAGTCACGCAGGTAGCTATAGCTGCCTACGTGGTGATGTTAGATGATGCCTGGGAATTCTAGGTCTTCTAATTGAAACCACAAATGTGCGGTTAGCTCCTGTTGGTGACACCGTGCATATGTGAGGTTTTTCATTTTTGGTAACCAGTTGTTGTCCATCTTTGCAATTGGCTGCACCGCGCTGATGAGGCCAATAGCCAGAAACACGTGTCCGCGGTTTGCCCCTATTTTTTCAGTGTTCTGTCCACGAACTTTTCCCTTTTGATTTATATAATACACACTCGTTAATATTTATATCTCTGTATATATATATATATATATATATATATATATATATATATATATATATATATGTATATATATCTTCAGTGAAATCTCTAAATCGAGATGACGTGACTGAAAACATAAAGTGCGGCTGGCTTCTGTTGATGACTCCGTGCATTTGTAATGTTTCTGCAACCAAGTGTTGCCTAACCTTACACTTGGCTATACCGTACTGATGACAGTACGGTATAGCCAAGAATAGTGTTGTAATTCTAAAAGTCTTCCATAAATAGTGTTTTCTGTGAGAGACTACTTGAGTATCCATATGGTAGATATTGGTGTCGGAATGATTTTTGGTGTGTATCCGTTATGAATTACATTTTTCCATATTATATAATGAAGTAACGTCAAATATTTTGTTATTATAACAATTCACTGCTTTTATTCTTCTGCATCATCTTCACTTCTCGTGAAATTCAACCCACTTTACATTTCATTGTGGTATTAATTGTCTATAATGAATATTTATATCAGTTCATCAAAAACAGTGCATAAGTAATGTTCTCAGCTGAGATACTAAATACTAAGGTATATCTTCAACCTACTGGTAAGTTTTTCTATAGAAACACCAATAATCATGATGCTTCAATACCAAACAGTCAGTTTTCAACAGAAGACATTTGTAGAAACTATTAGTCAAAACGCCGTAAAGTTAATTGATTTCACTCTCATTTCACCTCACAATAAGAAGAACAAATTAAATAAAATTCAAAGAAATGATGAATAGGCGGAGTTCAGCTATGAGAGCTGCTTTTAAACCCAACCCCGTTTAAGATTACGATTTTTAAACAATGAAAGTTCAAACCTTGTAATTCACGTTTCTGTTCCTCCTCTGCCCTCATTAACCAGATAGACCAAAAATTCTGGGGAAAGTATCTTATTTCTTGGCCAATATGACGCCCTGGTCATGTAACTCTTGATATATGCTTCATTTTTACCTTCACTTCACGCCAGAATTCTCAAGGATAATAAAAACTCAGAAAAAGAATGTTTTCATTTCTCAAGATATGATCCGATTCAAAAATCATTTGAAAATCGACAAAAATTGGTTTTTCTCGTATAAATATTTCTATACAAAAATATTTGAGAGATTTCCGATTCAAAACACGGTTTCTACATACATGTTCAGTTCACTTCTCATGATCCTGATGGAAGTAAAACAAAGGACCGTCTGAACTTTGTATAGCCTCGGGCAGATCTGCTTTTGAATATATTCTATGCAAACGCAACAAAATATCACATTTTTGTTTATGCTACCTGAAACCCTTTCATTTCGTTTTATTTTCAATTCGATGGAATATATGTTGAGTTTTCTAGAATACAATCTCATCTAAAACGGTATTTATTCGATGAACATAATTCTGGTAATAGTCTCTAGACAATGAATGTTTTCACGATTTCAAGTGAAGCTTGAGTCTGAGAAATCTAACTGATGAAGCTACCGTGTGGCGAAACGCGTTTTAAATGAAATATATTGTGGAAATTCTATAATTATTATCATGGATAGAGTAATGAGCCAGAGTATGCATAATTTGAAGTGTAGTATTACACTAAAATAGTATCTCACTATATGATATTTCATTCACAGGAAAATATCTCAAGCTTGCAAGTGCACTTGCAAGCTTGTGGGTTTCTGAGGGTTTCGTACAAAAACAGTAGTTTTCAATCCCTCATCATAACCTCATCTTTTATCTCTGAGAAACGAATCGCTAAAATTCTTTCAAAAACTTCATTATTATTCAATAGAGGTATAAAGTGAGTTTTTCTACGAAAGTTTTTCAGTTTGTATTTCAAAGATACCGTTATCTATTTCAATTTTTTTCCTTCTTCAGGAAGGTTTTTCTCACAGAAACTGATTTCTCTTCAAAATATTTTTACCATCTTGAGAAAATAATTAGTTGACGTGTGTTTTATGTGTTTTGTATACATTATGTTACATCGTGTTACATTGTAATATGTTGAATATTTCATTACCTACCCACTCGAATAATTGTTTTTATGCCCCAGTATAATTATAATATGGAACTAACTATTCTGAATACTCCTGATTTGTTCTGTGTTATGGGACAATATTCTCAGAAACACATTTCTATTTTTAGCTCTTTAGCTTCTTGTATTTATATATTATTTGAACGTATTTCATTGTTAGAAGAATTTTTAAACTATTTTAATATTTTTCATATACCATTTCTACCTTTTCGGACTTGTATTCATATTGGGATTTCCTATTTTCAAATGAATAAATAAAAAAATGCATATTTGAAAACTATCTCAAAGATGCTGATGAGTTGATGAATACTAGCGTATTCCTCCGAAATCATGTGATACGCGTTTGAAATTGATTTCTGTGAATAAAATTTCATATTGCTTGAAAAGAAAAGGAACGTTTGCCCATGAAATTTTTCTTGTACTCAGAAAATGAATCCTACTATGTGAAAGATGCGTAAAATATACTTCTTTTCTTTTTTTGCGAAAAAAGTTTTTGGCTTGCTAATACTCCATCTTGATACAAAAAAATGTGGGAATCTTCCAAAAAAGGAAGGAAGTAATCAATTTTTAAAGAAATTACTCTGTACATGGATGTGTAGATCATGCAGAGAAGTAACTTTCAGACAGAAACTGGAAGAAAAAGCCTACCTGAAACAGCTAAATTCATATAAACATTGAATTACACGAAAGAAAATTTCTTTCAAAAAGTGTTAGGAATCACACGTAAGACCTCGCACAAGTTTCGACTTCTGAAGGTTATCCTCCGTAGGGGTGCGATAGCTGGTTAACCTGTTAAACATATTTTGAACATATTTTGAAAATAAATACTTATATACGATCTTAACTTTTATATGAACACTGAATTATATATAAAACAATTTTTTCCTTTCAGTTTGTATTACAAACATTCGTTATGAAATTAAATCAGGTATCATTCACATCTGTTTCTTCCAGTTTGTGTCTGAAAGTAACTGCTTTGCATGATCTGCACATCTATGTATAAAGTTACTCCTCTTAGAATTGATTACTTTCGTCCTTTCTTTGGAAGATTTCCACTATTTTTTGTATCAAAATGGAGTAGTAGAAACCAAAAAATTCTCTTTCGAAACAAATACTTTCATATGAACACTGAATTATACAGAAAACACTTTTCTCCACTCAGTTTGTACTACAAACATTTATTCACAGGATTCCTACACAATATACTATATGAAAGGTAAAAAATTTCACTTGCATGGAACACCGTCATGTTCACTGATAGACATCGATGTTTCTCCGTAAGACACTTGTCTTGAAACTCTTCAGTACCAATCTAGATAGAAAAACAAGATGAAGTAGTAGAAAGCCAAAAACTTTCTTTCCAAAAAAATGTGTCACTCCTAAAAATATAACCCTTTCAAATTGAACTTCTGTTATTATCCCAAACATCTTTGTTGAAAAAATGTTTGTTGACTTTTTCAGTTTTTTCTCTATTTCTTTACAACTTCTTACTTGGTCAAGTTGAAAAACACAGAAAAAGGACATTTCACCCTTTCATTCAAAGCAATGAATACATTCATTTATTATTAGTATTATTATCATTATCAATTTTCATATTGAAACAATATTGAAATTATCAACTCAGTTACGAACTATTCACAATTTATCCATTTGTTGAGAAAATCAATATTATGGATTCAAATTCGAAATATTCGTCTGTCCCAAAGTCCATATAAACTTTTCCCATTGATTTAATTCTTGCAGATGCTCCTCATTAAACCAGCAGCAGGACTTCGCAGAAATCAATCGAGAGATTCCCCATGGACCGTTTTTGTAGTATCACTCCTTATTTATATCACACACTGATTTTCAGTCTCTTTCTCAAATTAAAAAAATTACCAATTATCTCAATATTCGCCTAGTACTAGTATAAACTAAATTTCTGACTACTTCTCACGTATGTCGTTTTGCGTATCATGTTTCGCGAATATAGAAAAACTGTCACAATCAGGTACAAGTAACAGTCAACAATAGCAGGAAGTGGAGGATTCGATTAGTTTGGAAAAGTGCCAATATCTTCTATGGCATCGTGTCAGGCTCACCGTTCATTCGATGAAAGCTGACAAGCAATTGGCAAATATTAACCCAAAATGTTGGCTGTGCGCGAAAACCCGAAAGGTAAACATTGCCAACTTGTATAGCGTTTCAGCCATTACATTATCTGTTTCATCATGTTTTCTTCGAGAGAGGCCCTGTCATTTTCTTCTCTTTGTCATGTTTTCAGGGAACTCTCAGACGCGGGACTAACGAATTAACTGAGTAGCCTTCAGATGTGCTTTCATTCCCTTTTCTTTCCGGTAATAGTTGACGTGGTGCTGGAGAGTGGGTTACTGTTATGTCTAATACCAAGCACAATATTGAGTATATATGTATATCCGCTCAGTATTCGAGTTCTGTTGTTTAATATGAAATGTTTTAATGAATATGCAAAATTCATTAAACAGGTTTTTTTTTCGGATCGAATAATAATTTAAATATTACTCTCCTCAAATTTTCCTAAATGGAACTCTGTAAACTATAATTACCTATGTGTGAAAGTGTTTGACGATGTTTCGTAGTGCATTTCATTAGTTCGGACTTCCATTGTCTAATATGATAATTAAAGTGGAATCCCTGAAACAATCTATAAAAAGGTTAGCTGAAAATTGACAATTATACTAAGCAAAAAACTAAACTCACAATGAGATAAAATACAAGCAACAATTAAAAATTGAAGTCTTAACAAGAAATGAATATTAAAACTTAAAAGATTCCAAGCAAAGTCACTTCACGAGGTTTCGATTATTAGTATCCACAATCGTCTTCGTGTGATAACTGAACTTATTTCTCCAAAATCTGACTATTTATAGGTCATTCGAGTGCTTTCACCTATACCCTCTTCCATCTCTCCGCTTTATCGATTTTAGCGAAAGCTGACCGTTTGGCGAGAGTTGGTCGTGTTCCGCTTGATCAGAGGTTTCCATATGTTACGTATCTCTTTGCTAGCTTTGCTTAATGCGTTGTTGGACAACATATATATGGCTTATTTGAATTTTCTGCAGAACCAGTATTCCTACTTGTGGATGATTTCTGCTTGAGACCACTTGATGTTATGTTGATTAGTCCAAATATGCTCTGCTATTCCCGATTTGCTGGTTTATCCTCAAAGTGTGTGTTCCTTGTGCTCGGCAATGCGAAATTTCAATGGGCCTCTTAGTTTCAACGATGTATTATTCTCCGCACTCGCATGGTATCCGGTAAATGCAATTCTTGGAATCGCAGTCCGCGTTTGGTGGCCTGGTTTTCGTGAGGCTGCTACGAATAGTGTTCCCAGATCTGAAGCAGGTTCTGATGTTATACTTGGACCCAATTTTTCTTATCGTTTTCGACAATCCTCTGATATAGGGAAGTACAAGTACTGGTTGTGGTGGCTTCTCTTCCTTGTGAGGCTCTTACTGTCTTCTAGCCAAAGTCTGTTCCACCATCACTTTGGAGTAACCATTCCGTTGAAGGTCATTTTTGATGATGCCTACTTCCTTTTCGAGACTTTCCTTTGTATTACAAAGCCCTAAATCACGGTCTACTAGAGTCTTGATGATTCATCTCTTAGTCGATTGATGGTGGTTGGATTTCTGGTTCAGATACTGTCCCGTGTGAGTGGGTTTTTGATATACGGATGTGAAAAGGACCGACCCTAAATGGGAAACAACAACGCATTTAGCCAAGCTAGCGGAGAGATACGCGTCATATGGAAACCTACAATCAAGCGAAACATGACCAACTTCCGCCAAACGTTCAGATTGCGCGAAAACTGTTGAAGGGGAGTGGGGGAAGAGGGGATAGGTGAAATCACTCGAATGACCTGTAAATAATCAGATCTCGGAGGAAGTCCAGTCATCACCTGAAGACGAATGTGAGTACTAAAGTCGAAACGTCGTAAAATTCCTAGGCTTGGAATCTTTAATTTTCTAATTTTAATTCCTTGTTAATAGTTCAATTTTCAATTGTTGTTTGTATTTCATTTCATTGTAATTTTACTTTCTTTGCTTGATATAATTATCATTTTTTCGCTAATCTTATTGATTTTTGTAGATTATTTCAGGGATTTCCAAACATCATATCAGACAATGGAAGTCCGAACTGATGAAATATAATTACCTAGTTTATTAACAAAATTCTTTGCAGCAAAATTAGCTAATTCAATAAGTTGATTATGACCTGATATGATGTTGTGGTGCAGTCTAATCTATCAGAGAAGCCGCCATTTATTTTCATAAATATTCAGCCGTCTCTTGAACTTCCCCGAAGCGCTTCAGTATCAAAACGTTTTTCTACTACGATTGAATGACTGATGTTCAACGTTGTCAGCTGGCTGATATCAACTAGTTGCGGAGTACCTTAGATTTTCAATAGTACAACATACGTACACAGTTATTTGAAACCAAGTTGATAAATTCAAAATTATGTAAGCATTTTCAATTTAATTGAATGAATCATTTGTTTGTGGATTATCATACATTGTATTTGTGGATTATTATATCGCGGGCTATTCAACTATTGTAGGTAGGTAGGAAGATGAGTGGGTGCGTGCTCGACCTGTCACTACAACACACATATTTCAACCCGGCTTAATAAGTACCGCTTCTAAACATAGTCGATCATCTAATCCAATTTGTTGTCCAACTTGATTCACTATATGTGGTGGAACAGGCATAGAGTATATAGGCGGTTTTTTAGCTAATATCTCTATTGCTTTCTCGAAAATGGAAAGACATACAAGGTAGGTTGTACGAAACAAAAATTCCCTATTTTGTGAACTAACCTCTTTTCAGATCGAGAATATCAGTGTTTGTTATCAAAATATTCCACAAAAACTAGAATTGTCGAATTTCTTTTTTTATTCCACCGCCTCCAATTCGACTATTATAAAAAAATGCAGAGAAACTTTCAATACTGTTTCATATTTCAACAATCTATATCTATATCCATATACTAATATAAATGTGAGAGTTTGTGACGATGGATGGATGTATGTATGTATGTTTGTGGCTCTTTCACGCCTAAACGACTGAACGGATTTAGATGAAATTTTACATAAATACAGCCTTCACATCAGAAAACATATCACAATGTACACTTCGCAATATCTGTCAAATTCACCTGAAAATTGATACAATTGCCGTTTCAAGTATTTAATGTAGATTCACTTTGTCTTTTACACTGAGTGATAAGAAGGAATCGTTTAAAAGTTATCGCGATATAATTAACTAGATGCAACGCACTAAGTCATTATGTGTCGCGTCTACTGTAAGGCGGTGGGACGATGCGAGGGGGTAGATGGGCGATCTAAGGTTAGTATAGTTGCATATTTTTTCAGTTTCTGTATTTTTAAGGTGAAAATATAAATTACTAGCTAGCCGGGCGGTTCGACGTAGGTGCTTTGTTCACTTATTCAGTCGGCCGATGTGTGAGTCGATGATTCAAGCCTCAGGCTGAACGCTCGATTTTCAGTCCTTAGCTCACATAAGTTTCAACTTCCGGGGGTTGTCGTTCGTGGAGGTGCAAAAGCTGGTTAACGGGGAAAAACATATTTTAAAACTTTTTTTTAAGCTATTGCCTGCTCTTATATCAACTGGCACCCGAAGCTATTGAACCTAGAATTTTGAAATATGCAGGTAGGTTCTTTGTATAGCGTAAATAAGCATCAAGGACGGGAATCAGGAATTTCTACCCGCAAGGGAAGAAATAGAGGTTGAAAGATTATATTGAATTTTGTCAGTTTCAAAGTTAGAAACCGTTTTGGGTTAGTAAAAAAAATATTGTAACTATTTGTTTAAAATGATCTGTCAGGAAACTTATGTGACAAACTGAATTCTACGCGATCGAAGCCGCGGTCAATAACTAGTCTGATATAAATCTCTTGGGGGAGGTAGAGCCAAAAAACGAAATTCTACACTTCCAGTTTTTGGCGAATATTTCAAAAACAATCACTGATATCCGCAATGTCTAAAGGGATTATTCTAGTTCCCCAGAATAGAAAACTTTTGTAGGATTCAACCGACCTTTTATTTATTATCGTTTCCGACATAGCAATCGTGTGATTAGCTAAAAAATGGCATGCAAAACTAATGATCGGTATATCTCACTTCAGTATTCTTAAATGATAGGGATTAAAAGTTATGTCAAATGGCCATTTGTACTGGCATATATATTGTTTCTTCATGGAATAATTTGATTGTAGGGCTCTTATGATGGAGTTGATGAAGTCCAAAACAGCAGGAAATTGTGTAGAAGATATTTTCTGGCTTTGTTAGCCGTGGTCTGCAGGTTTTTATGATTGACTTATTCTGAAGGTTTTCAGTATCTGCGTGGAAACATGCCGAGTTCTTCGTGTTTCGCTTTATTGCCATTGATAATGTATACCGGAGTAGTGGACGGAACATTAGGTGAAGGAAACCTGCAGATCGCGGTTAACATACCCGAAAAATAGCTTAGAAATGTTTACAGTTGGTCGTTAATTGTTAATTGTTTATCTGCGAACATTTTTGATCCCTTTTCCGAATAAACAACAATCGGTGATAGTTTCTTCAATTACCCTCATTTGAATGATAATAAACTTCACTCAAGTAGTTCACATTTGTTCAAAACTATTCAGATTATGAATCTGATTCATGCCAGGTACATACAGATGAAGACCCCTGTATTTTAGTTATTTCTGAAAGCAGATATTTGATTTTTGGTACAGGCATAGACCTTCATGGGTAGCACTTTTTGCAATACCGAATACCGAATTCCAAAGCAATATTCGAATTTCATATTCAAGTCCAATTTTCAATTAATTTTTCTAAATCTACGAAAACAATACATTCGATATAATGAAGAAATAAGAATGAAAAATCTAATATTCATTATGAATATTCTTATTAGTAACCATAAATTGAAAATCGGACTTGAAATTTAAAAATTACAAAAAAAAAAACAAATTTTGTCGGAATTTGGTATGTAGTGTCAAAATCGATTATTAGGCTTATTCCGGTATCTCCAACGCGAAGTAAAATAACAATAATCTGCCCTTTTCGCGGGATAACATTAGGCTGAGTTTGAGGCTGTCACTTAGGCTTAGTATTGCAAAAAGAGCCGCCTATGGAGGTCTAAGGCTGAACCAAAAATCAAATATCTGCTGTAAAAAATGACTAAAATACAAGTGTGTCGTCATCTCAAGTTTGTCACACTGTATATCATGTACGGATCAACACATTTTTTTCAAGTTTCGAATATTCATCTATTATGTGAATTGATACAACGCAATTCGATTACATATTCGGAAAACGTTTCCATTTCGAATTATTACGCTTATTGTGCGAAAAAGCGTTTTCCATTCCATTTCATGGCATTCGAATATATTTTTCGCTGTTAGTTACAATTCTGTACTACACTCGATAATATAAAAATTCTGATCAACATGAACCTTTTTTGTGTTCGTTTTTCATATGAACAGTTTTTTGAAATGAATATGCTTGAACCGACAAAAAACAAATATAAAATGAGCATGATGAAACAGAACTGAAATGAGTAGGGAAATATATTCTGCTTAGATGCAAATGCCATTCATTTACTTGAATACTGATTCACAAATTATTCTATTAAAATTCGGTAGAACAGTAGTTGAACCCGTTATATGAAGCATATAGACTGACTTAACGTTTTCTGCGATTGAGTACGACGAACAATTTTTTCCGTAACTTCTTCGAACTCTTTTATTTTTTAAAATGATGAGAAATGTAGCGGTGATAATAAATTTGAATTTCTCCGATTTTCATGTGACATGTTGTCTGAAAAATTAATTAGGCAATACAAACACTGGTATTATGTTGACCGAATCGAAAGTACGGAACACCAGCGTTCCTATTACAAAATATGAATGATGTATGCACAAAACTGAAATGAAAATGAGGTCGACTATATACCTTTTATGACACTCACAATCTTACTCTATACAAAGTGACGCTACTCATCACCACTGTCTCGATAGGATACGAATGCTTGTGAAAAAGGAATTTGTTTGCTCATTTCTCTAACTGATAAATCGTTTCTTGATTTCAAAACAATCCAGTGGAAAAAACAATCTATCAATACCAATTCCAACAAAACAGTTTCTTGTGCTAGTGTGAACAGGTTCGTTATTGAATGTTTGTTATAATCCTCTCAACATAATTGAGATTGTGTTTTGAGTTTGTGTTCCTATACACTTCATGAATGGAAAGTTTACAGCTAGTAGCCTTTTTATGAAGGACAAAACACAAGCACTACAGGAAAATCCTTAAGGCGCTTGAGAGCGGTGCCTGTGCGAAAGCAGCGAATCACGATGTATTTGAATCGCTGGTGAATAAATTAATTTGGAAAAACTTTCTCAGGAAGTTTATTCCACATAAACGCAGTTCTCCAAATGAAAGAGTTCTCAAACAGTGAAGTTCGAGGTGTACTGAGTTGAACCTCAAAACGATGAGCAGCTACAGTACGTCGCGTATTTATGATATGTACCGCTCTTGGTGAAATCAAATGTGAAATTTTTCCGTGAAAGTATCTATGAAAGAGAGAAAAATTTACAACATTTCTTCGATGTTCCAGAATTTCAAGGTTGCAAGTGATGTTCGGGTCTCCAATCAGGTGAATGGTTTTTTCATGAATGGAATCCAGCAGCTCCGGGGTATGTTTGGGGGCAGAGCTCCATACATGAGAAATATACTCCAAAGAAGGTCTGATCTGAGATTTATAAAGCATGAAAAGTTGCTGATGTATGTACAGTTTTCCGGTTCGGAACAGTGTTCCAAGCTTTTGAGAAGCAGGCTTTGCAATTCCAGTGACATATTGGTCCATTCAAACCCCAACAAACTTATCGAAGCAGAAAGCGTCCTGACATTATAATATCCGGTTCGGAGAAATTTTTTATTTTGGAGAAAACCGATGCCAATCTCTGCACCCACTTCATACTCACAATTTATAATTAGGCGGTAGCGACCACACGTAATCAGGCTATATCGAGATAAAGTTTTAAATGTTTTTTTTTCAAACGGTTTCATTTAGCTTGCCCTGTTTGATTGGGTCAAACTCAATAATTGAAATTTAACCCACTTCTGTAGACAGATTGTTCGGATATTTTGTACGCACATTTAGTTTTGATGACAATACAATTTAATAATTGCTGTATCATTGAAAGTCAAAGATAACCCATGTTTTGTTAAAAATTCAAAAATATGAAATATGTAGATGTAGTTGATACTTCAAACCTGGATCAAAATATTCATGCACAAGTATCTATGTATGGTATGGTAAAAAAAGTTTATGAATTCGAAGAACAAACTGAAAGTAATATGGAATTAGAAAATTATCAAGTGATTTCAGAAGGTGGGGCCAATAGTAACAAAAACATACTGATAATTTTATAATTTATTCTCCATATAAAATGTCACCTTATTTCATAATTGATTTCTATGAAATATCGATATACAAATGTTACAATTCGAAGCTTTCTTTCAATATGTTCTTCTATTACTCAAACCGAAAGACGGAATGGGTGGTATACTACTGAATAAAACCTATCATTGAAATTAAAATTCTGTCTGTCTTTAATATATTCATATTCATCATATTCAACAACTGATACGTTTTCCTGAACAAATAGTTAGATTTTCCTATTAATCAGGAGCAGATTGACTCGTTATGATCCGCTAGATGATGCCTTCCTTGATCTTAATTGTGTTGACGAAAGGCAATTTTCTGTTGGCATAAAGTTATCTTAGGAGGGTGCAGTGCTGTCCTCTCTTCGACACTCTTATGCAGTTGACGAAAGTCCGATGTAATTTTTTGTTCTTGGTTTCATTAAATCCATCACAGGAAGCAAGAAGATCCAATTCCAATTGTTACAACACTGACTACATAATTCTTAGACCTTATCCCCTTCGAACTTATGGGTATTTGGAACAATAAAGCCCTCTTGTAGTTAGTTGTTTTTTGTATGTTACATGGATCGGCATCGTGAAATAGAAAATACTCAATTCATCTTCAGTGGGAAAATAAGTGACAAAATTGAAAACATAAATATAATATAATATTTTTTGGGTGTAAATAATATCCGTTGTAGTATCAGCCAAGAAAAAGAGTTCTTTTTGACAAGCATTTGCAATATCCTATTATGTAGCGGATTCCAGTCTTAGTATAATTATCAGTTTTTAAGTAGTAATCAAATTTTTCCATATGTATTTCAAAGAAAAATACCTGTGTGTATGTGTATATGTGTGGGACGATTGGCACACACACATACATAGATTTTTTCCATAGAAACATAAATTGAAAAACGTGATTACTACGTTGAGAACTGATAAGTATACTAAGACTGGAATCCGAAACAATAATCCTGCAATATAAAGATCCTTCTGGTATTGTCATATCGTACGACAAATCTGACTATTCCGATTCATCATCGAACTTCATCATGAACCTTGACTTGTGTAATTTTGATGTTTATACTAGGATTATTTCAAGTTTTTCACAAGATCTACATCAACGATTTTTTTTTCAGAAAAACCAGAGAATGTGAAAATCTTTCGCAGTGGAGATCACACTCCTTTACCAAATTCTACAGTCATTGGCCCAATGGAAGAAGAAGATGAATTCGACTTGATCTGCGAGGCATCTGGTGGTAAACCTATTCCTAAAGTGAGATGGTACAATGGTACCAATGAAATACAAAGAGGTGAGCCTGATTTTGCACTGATGAATAAAAATGTTCAGGATATGACATTTTCATACTGTTCATTAACATTTATGATAGAATGTTGATATTAAAGGAACTAACTGAAAACAAACAAACATAATATAACTGATGAATCAATGATTTGGTGGGTGTTTCTATTCTATTATTATATACTTCAGCTGCAGTATCAAAAACTCAACTTCAATAACAGAGCCAACGTATTTCCACATTTTCTACATTCTGTCGGTACAGTTGCAAAGTTCTCTCTCTCTCTCCCTATTTTGGATGGTGGTTGCTTCCTATCATCAGGCGCATTTGGCCAATGCTCCTCCTGTTGGTTAACAGGAGCTTCGTCTTGCAGCGGTCTTGCACGAAGCAATGCGGCCACCCATTTTTTCCAACTTCTTTTTTTCATTATTAAAACAAATTTTGATTAATAAAAACATTTTGGTTTTTATGGAGTCGCCTCCTGCTTGGGAGACCATTTGTTTTTTTTTCACATATACAGCCCCCTTTACGTGGTTATCCGAACCACCCCGTCCTGGATACCGGCGTGAATAGAGGGGGCCCTTGATTCATTACTTTTTTTTTTAATGACACTCACACATTTCTTTAGTTAACATAATGGACTAACACAACACAAAAACGGAGTTCCACGATAGCACATGGCATCCGCGTACCTTCTTTGTGGGCGGACGTTATCAGCACGTCCGTCCACTACCACGGCCACCACGGAACTTCTCCAGTTGCAAAGTTGAAACGATTCAATGTTATCTCAAAAACGGTGAGTTACACAAAAGTGAAAACGAAAGCTAAGATATGATGTATAGCTCATCATAAGTGTGTTGAATAAATATGACCAAGCAATCCTAGTTTTGAGAATACACAGAAAAAAATGAAACTTTTATTTTCTATAACAGAATTAAATTAATTGTTTTCACTTTCTAATTTTTTTCCGATTGATTCGGCCGTTACTTGATCCATGGTAATTTCATAAACTACACCTTACGATTTGATCTCCACAAACTTTATTTGAGGAATATATCACATGTTTCGCTAACACAATAGCATCTTTAACAGTGAGTTGAAGAAGCTATCACATTAAATTCAATAATAAAAAAAATATCTATTAGAGACATTTATTTCTAAAACATTAGGAATAACACTTCTGCCCTTTTTTGTGTACGGCGAATAATGTGCTTGCTCGTGAAGGCCGTGGGTTAAATCCGACAGATAAGTATAAATATGTACAAAAAATTATAACAAGGGCGCCAAGTAGTTTCTTGTGCACCGACTAGCCTATACCTGAAATGAAACTACTAAACAATCCAGATACGCGAAAACAGTAAGGTGGAATACGACAAAGGAACAAGAATAAAAACGTTGAATGTTGTTTCCCCAAAATACGCCTGTTCAACGGATTTATTTTTCACTTATACTACATACTAAACGCTTATACAAAGGCGAAGACAAAACTATTCGGAAACACCAACCTATTCAGCGAGGTTCATTGCTTTCGTAAACAATAATGTCAGGATCCCGCAAAAACAACATCATTAATAAAACTTCTAATCACTACTTATCTAGCTGCTAGTGATGTGTAGATTCTTATGGCCCGCTACTACGCAAATTCGTGAAAAGCTCTTAATTCCACGTCCACACGGTCGAAATAGGAACACCACCATCCATATGATTTCGTAAAATTTGCAGTTTAGTCGCTACGTAAAAGGCAATAAAATTCAAAAAGGTCTGACCCCATCCATTTCGACGTGTTATCAAAGGTAGCACCCGTCCGGGCGAAATTTCGATTAACCATATCAGAGAAAAACATCTAAAAAAAAGGTATAAATTGTAAATAATTGTTTTCGCGATACATCCGCGCCAAAAAAAATAATGAGTGACAAAACTATACGCTTACGCTTATATGTTCGACTGCCGAAAGAAATAAAATTCATTCGATAAAATTCATCCCAATCGATAATAAGGATATTGCAAGATCGCTCTACAGCAGAATTACCCAATCACAATATTACAACAAGGCACGGTAGGTTTATATCCGTCAAAATACGTAATTTCATATTTGAAAACCAGAATTTGCCTGAAATCAAGTCTTCCGAACGATATCATTCAGTTTCACTCACGAATGCCCCAGAGCGGACGGACAAAAAAAAAACGTTCCGTTTTTTTCTTTTCAAAAAAATTTACCGAGTCGGCTGGAACTATATATCGGGTGTTTCACAAATAGAGTTGTCCTAATTTAATAATTAGCGTTCAACTATTTACAACTGATCGTAACAAAGCTACTGTGTTAACGAAACATGTCGTGGTCAAATACCTAGGAGGTGATTGTAGATTCTCAATTGAAATGTAGTTTCTTTAGCGTTCTGAAGTATTAGTTTTTTTTCTAGAGAATTCGTCAGTACTATTGTTCTATTCAACTTTACATTTCTCAAATGAATATAACTGACTTGAAATTTTTCAAAACCGAGCGATGAAAGTGATTTTGAGTGGTGATAAATGTAGAGGAACGTATGTGATGTTATAGAGGTGAATTTTTACTATATCAGTTTATTTTGTCATTAATTTCCATACATAAAGTTCATTTAGATATTTCAGGACCATATTTTATTTTTTCTTTCAATTCAATAATACACATACTTATAATACAACAGGGACAAGATAATTTCATACCAATTCAGAATAACTCAAAATTTTCAATATGAATGAATTATCTAATGGAAGATTAAAATGGATAAAAAAGGATTAATTCATTTTAATCCATCATGAAATATAGTCGAACGTCTTCAAATTAGATATATCTTCTCAAGTACTAGAATTGTCTTTTTGGTGATTTTTGGGGATGTATATATTGCTTCATTAATCTTCATCAATTTTCATTCATGATTCTGCAATATTGGTATAATTTTAGGTTTATTTTCACTTTCTTCTTTGATGCTCTAGTGGCTCAGAGGGCTGAATATATTTCAGACTGTCTGTCTGTTTAAAATCTGTTTTTCCGTTAACCAGCTGTCGCATCCCTACGAACGACAACCCTCAAAAGTCGAAACTTGTGCGAGCTAAGGATTAACGAGGTCTTACCTTTTAACGTGTGATTCCTAACACGGGTTGGACGATAGCAAGTGAAGATCGATCGTTCAGACTAGGGCTTGAACCACCGACAAAAACGGCAGTCAATTCGAGTGAGTGAACAAAGCACCCACGCCGAACCGCTTGGCTACCGACCGACCATTAAATTACTGTTGATTTCAAATATTCAATGAAATGTTGTAACGAACTCGATAAAGATATTTTTTGAACTCGTATTGGATTTTTGGAAATGACTATACAATATTGAATAGGATCACTGAAAGTAGATATTTCCGAGTGACGCCCGTTCGATTCATTTTACTTTTTTCCAGTCCTCGCCGAAGCTTTCAGGAAAGCGCAACTCTCGAACTAATTAGAAAATTAATAAAGGACCGACACAAAAAAGTTAGTGTCCGAACTCGAGTTTAATTAAGGAATTTTTGACGGGGTGGGTTAGTGCTGGAGCGGACACTTTTGAAAAATGATCCTTCCAGCTCTCCTTTGACGCAGCCGTTAGGAAATTCGTGTGATTGGATTACGTTCGGGAAAGTAGTCTCCTCAAGAAACGATATTTGAAACTGAAGTGATTTGAGTTTGATAACTCCGATTATTAGGATAAATAGGAAAAACTATAACTTTTCACCTTTGGCAAATGTAGTTTTGTGTGGCTAAAGACGATCAAGGATGTAGACACCAAGTCTTTACGTACAAACACAGGAACAGGAAAATAAAAAAAAATCATTTTCGAGAAAGTGATTTTCATATTCAAGTAATAAATTCTTGTACGGCTTTTGTGAAATCAGTTAGGAATAGAGTTTACGGTCATAAATAACCATTTTTGGAATAGAAAACTGATTTCACGAGAGTTGTACAGGAATTCAAGACCTTGGTGTAAAGAGGTCACTTTTCCGAAAATATAAATTTTTCGTTTATAACATATGTGATGTAATCGGCCGATACTTGATGAAAGTCGATAACGTATTCAAGAAACACTTTATTGTGAGATTTTAAATAAACAGTTTCACAAAAACGCAACATGTGTTTCGCCACACAGTAGCTTCTTCGGCGTATCGTTACTCGTAAAGATAGGTCTGAAGAAACTATTATATGGCACGCTATTGTATAGCGTGTTGCGTTTTTGTACAACTGTTCAGTGAAAATCTCACATTAGAGTGTTTCTTGAATATGTTTTCAACAGTCAGTTTTGTTAGAAAACAACCCAGTCGAATTTTTTGTGTCTAAATTTATAAAAGATATACAAGAAATGTTGGCAAAAATCACTACACTCCGGTTATTGTTTTCACTTTTCCCGAATTTCCGGGTGCACCACGCACCTTCAAAAATTCACACTGCATGCTCTAAAACAATTGAAATATGAAATACTTTATTTTTTTTTTATTTTCGTACACTAATATCATGTTGTTGTTGTTTTAGGGGGGTGGGGGGGTGGCGGCATTAGAATGTTTTCAATTTGCCATAGAAATTTGAAATGGGCATACATTGCCCTATATTTTTAATCTACATTTTTTCGTAAATTCAATTATGGCATCGTAAATTTTCTTTTTCTGGTGATAGTAAACGTAATATATCAGAAGAATAGTGTATGTTTAGGTACCTTGTATTTTTAAATGTGAGGAATATCCTCTGGTGTTGAAGGGTCTAGGAGTCAATCAATCAATCAATTTATTTGCTTATTATCAATATAACAGATTCAGCATCGTCAAGGTAGATGAATATAATACAAAACATACACAATACATACACATTAAAAATGCAAAGCATTAAAACTTGCATTTGAAAAATTCACTTACGTCATAAGGGCAGAGATCAACAAACAGCCCTTTTATACTTTTTTTGAATTTAATCATATGTATTTTTCTCATATATGCTGGTAGATGGTTGTCTCATATATGGTGGTAGATGGTTGAAGAGTATTATCGCCATAGTAAATAGAGGTCTACAGCTGTCAGTTCTTTTTGCTCTTCTCGAAATTCTAATAGCCATTTTTTATGAAATGAATATCCTTTCCCAATCAGTTGAAAGTCCCCAAAAAACTAATCCGTATGACAGCTTAGACTGAAATAACCCCATGTAAGCTGCTCTCGAAACATAAGAGGGAACAAATTCATTGATTCTACGAAGCAGGTAAAGAGTGCAGGATATATTAGTAGAAAGATCTTCGATGTGGTCTTTCCAATTCAGTTTTTGATCCAGCGTTACCCCTAAAAACTTAATGGATTTTTGACTGTCCTTCAGTTCTTTTAATGTGAACGTAATTGTTTCAGTTTTCTTGACATTCAAGCATAACTTATCGGCTGCGAAAAAATTTTCGATTTTTCTCAACGCGTTGTCAGTTAGTTGCTTTGGATATTCATGTTCAAGGTGACTTTCTTAAATAGTAGTGTCATCGGCATACTGAATCGTATTGAAGGGGTTCATATGATGTGGAATATTCCTAACATATATTAGGAATAGTAGGGGTCCCAAGATTGACCCTTGAGGCACCCCTGCTGTTACACTCACTTTTGGAGAGCTTACACTATTTTGTTCCACAACCTGCATTCGTTCGGATAGGTAAGAATCGATCAAATCAGCTATTTTTCCCCCTAATTCCATAGTACGGTAATTTATCGAGTAGAGTCGAGTGTGACACACAGTCGAATGCCTTCGAGAGGTAACAGAATACGAGTGTATAGTAGTTGTTGCTCGAACGTACAGAAGCCAGCCTTCTTTTTTTCCACTGTGTTTTTGTGAAGTTTCCACATAACTGATTTTATCTTCATTCGCGAAGATATGATTGACTTCATTGAGGAAAGTTGCATCTTTGGTTGCTTTATCAGCTATTTCATTACCCTTAATACCTGCATGTCCTTTGGTCCAGATGACGGTAGCATTGAGATGGTGATCTGATCAAACTTTTTTCAATGTTGCATATAAAGGTTTGAGGTTTATTTGAAAGTCATTTAATAATAAGTGAAGAACCGATTTGGAGTCCGTTTTCAATATAGCACTTTTAATACTTTCTTCGGCCACTAATGTCATATCATGTCATGTTCGAAATAAATTTCTAAATATTAATCTCTCCCATCTACCTATACGTTGCCGAAAAACAACTACTTCCTCGGCTGATACCACGCTGGATATTCAATTATATTCGACAGACATTTATGCAAGATACCTCACAGAGGCTAGGCTCGTAGATTTTTCTCGTTCATCCAGCAGCAGGACCATGCTGAAATCATTCAAGACGATTGAAACATCTATAAAATCGGAAATTGAGTGAAGAAGTTGATAATCCATCATAAATTCAAATTTACCCGAATACTCGCAATTGTCATTATACTAGGGTTCTATAATATTTTTTTCTCAATGATTCTTTCTCTAATAATTTCATTGAGATTGATAAAGATTGAAGCATCTGGGATTGAAAATGAAATGAAACGGTTAATAATGTACCGTTAATTTGATTCTAGTTGGATATTAATATACCGAATTCCGATATTTTTTAAATCATCCCTATATAATCATTTTCACTTTTTCCAAATCAGCTCTACCTTCCCTTCAATAAAATTGAAAAGTTTAGCTGAAAATTACAATTATATTAACCAAAAAAACTGAAATTTCAATGAAATAAAATCCAAGCAACAATTAAAAACTGAACAATTGAGAAGAAGAAGAAGAAATGAAAATTAATAATTAACAGATTTCAAGCCTTAATGGTATTCGGTTGATAATTGGACTTATTCTTTCGAGATCTGACTATGTATAGGTCATTCGAGTGCTTTCACCCATCTTCTCTTCCCTTTCTTTGCTTCACTGGTTCAACGAGAGCTAGAAGACAGCAAGAGCTTAACAAAAAAGAGAAGCCGTCACAACCAGTACTTGTAATTCCCTTATCAGAGGATTTTCGGAATTTCTAAGAAGAATTGGGTCCAAGTATAACATCAGAACCTACTTCAGATCCGGAAACGCACTGTAGCAGCCTCACGAAAACCAGGCCACCAAACGCGGACTGCGATTCCAAGAATTGCATTTACTCACAAAAATACTTTCAATGAGTCAATATTAGTGAATATGAGATCAGTATTCGTTAAGCTGAAGTCTTCAATACTCAAAGTCGATGTTTTTATAAGGAAAAGACATGACACGTGTATCTGAACTACGTGCCATCAGTGTCATATTTTTATAGCACACTACAGGCACACCTCTGTATCGATTTTCGAAAATAATACCCAATAGTATTTTTTCTTTTATGACTTCGGGGCAGCAATAAATTATTTTCCACTATTCTCTCATTGGGTTAATTTGAAACAGCATACGAGTCGTGTTTAATCATATAACTACTAAATTATAATGAAACGTCAGGAAATGGCCTACATAAATTTGCCATGTCGGCTGAATATTTCACGTGACACGTTCGTTATCGCAACCAACGATCTGGAATTTGTGCATAGTTTTTCCTCATCACATCCCCTCGAATTCGCAGGGCGAAATTTATCGCTCAATTCGTTGGCAATCAGGTGATGTCGATTGATCTCTCAGTTGATTCCTAAAGGTGGTTTGTTACCCTAGTAATGGTATATTCATGTTGTGAACTATTTCAGTTGGAAATTTATATTATAATACCACGCTCAATCAATTAAAATGTCAGATCAGGGAATATTATCGAAATATTTTCTATAAATTTTCATATCAACACTCACGTCAGACTGAATGTAGCATATATATATATATATATATATATATATATATATATATATATATATATATATATATATATATATATATATATATCCAATTTCAATAATTTTGATGAATAATCAATAATATAGAACACCAATTTTGGGTTTTCTTCTCATTTATTAAATTATACATGATGAATTCAAACAAAAGGAAATTTGTCTTCGAGAGAATATGTCAGCATTCCTTTTTAAAATAATTTTTTTGTCATTATTTGACTGGTTCCACTAAGAATTCGACAAATGGACTAATTTCTGCGTCCCATTTTCAACAAGTCATCTGGTTGTAGATGTCATCTGTAATTGTAAACAAAAAGTCAGTAATAAGACTAATACCTTTATTGTATCGAGTTTCAAAGATCTTCAAAATTACTAGGCAGTTCAATAATATCTCATGGGGTGTCATTTTCGATTTTGCAAAGTTTCTATAATGCTGAGAGAGAAATGCTGATGGTGACTCCTAGAAGGATCAATGGGCCTAAACTGAAGAAAGACGTTCCTGCATTGGGTATATATTTTCGGTTTTCTGGTGAAAATAACAATCTTTGTTATGGTATTACAAAGCATTGTTAACAGAGCCTTTGAGAAATCAGGACACCTATCATAGTACTTATCTTGCACTCACGCAAAACCATAGATATGTGTATAACTCCTTCATACTGAATGGAACCGAAGAAGAGATTTTTTAGGATAACTTTTGACTCTTTATTCATAACAGCAGTTCAAAGAATTCAAGGACATGTGAAAAAATACCCAATTTTTGTGCTGAAAACTTGAGACCAGACAAATTGTAGACGACCAGTGACAAAATATCCAAAGAAGTCATTGTAGCTTTTGTTGAAGAGATAATGAAGGTCTACTGAGCATACAGATGTAAACCTCCAATATACACCACTTGACCCTGGTAAGCCTTGTTACTGAATGTTTATTTTCGAATGTAGGGGACAATTAGCCAAAAATCAGATGATAATTTCTTCTGGAGGAATAAAAAATTGGCCTGAAACAAACCACATATTAGGAAAACCTTGAAATATACAAAAAAAACAGGCATATGAGATCAATACAAAATATCCTCAACGGAATATAACCAAGCTCTGGAAAGATCTGAGACTCGTGTAAGAGGTGATGCCAATGAATGGTTCGAACAAGTCCTATCCACCTTCTACATAATCTCTATAACTGTAAAGGGAGTCTGAGTGCACCTCTTCTAGTCAGAATTCACGAATCTGATACCGGAGTCGTACACAAATTCCGAACTAGTGGCTTCAAAAGGTTCCTACATGAAGGACTGGCAGACGATCAAATTACCAAATAAGTCATTTCAACTAGGCGTCAGTAAATATTCTTGAAATAATGTAGCATATCTTCATATTCAGCAATATGACTTTAGTAACAAAGAATTTCCTCGTTATTATGCAGCAGAAAAACGCGTCAAAAAACTGGAAATTTCCTAAAGATGGTAAATATAAGTTGGGATTCATCTCAACATTGACGTTTCATATAATACTATCGTAAAAAATAATGTGGATAAATATAAAAATGAATCTATACGTTTGCATCGATTTTTGCCAACCTTGTGTGAAATTCGACTCTGATATTGCCATCAGACTATGAAATTGCGTGGGAAACGAATTAGCTGCCTTTCAACTCCATAAAACCAACTAAATAATTGAACATTTCCGAAGGTTGGGCCAATTAACCACAGCGATCCAATTTTCTTTTCTATAGCTTCACGTCGCGCGTTGGTCTCGTCGTCAGTGTCGATTGAATGAACGACACGCTAACTTGTTCTATATATTCGTATGATGTAGTAATTATCGCATTACTGATTTCGGGCAGTTGTATGTTATTCCATGAAACGTCGTTATCCTGAGCAAACGGTTTCTAACTCGATTAATTAAGTCGACCCGTTCGAATTCTATTCGATCTATAGGTATAATGATGCGGTCGTAATAGCACTGGTTTACAATTTGAATGGTGTAGGGCTACACAAGAAACAATATTTTTTAGAAAGTAACTATTGCAATTAACGACAATGCACAAAATAGTTGGCTAGTTGAACCAACGCGGTAAACATTTCACTTGCAAAATATCAGTCTGTTGATGAGATGATCATGAAAATGATTCATGAATTATTTATTTATGTGCGTGTGTGTGATGAGTTCCAATGGCGTTGGTATAACCAATATTTTGATATTTTATAGATTTATAATACATTCTTATTTATTTCTAAAGGTTAGTATTTAGTTAGTACTAATGAGTTGTGTTTCTTTTTCTTTTCTTTTTTTTTATTTTTCTCTTACTATTTCATTCATTTTTCAATATTTGTTTTCATTTTCGTTTTTTTTTAACTTTTATTTTTTTATTAATTTCTTGTTTTATGTGAGTTATCTAAGAATTTCAATATGTACACATTTTTTTCTTCTGGTTTTAATTTTCCTTTTTTTTAAATTCTTATTAATATTTTCCATTCTTTTTTTTTCTTCTTTCTGTTTTTCTTATCCTCATCTTACAATATACGAATGGATTTATATTCGTTTGGGACGTGACAGAACGCGACTTATAAGCTAGCGACTATAAACTAACTACCAGTCCTGTTAGTTTCATTCTACAATATACAGAGAATACATACTCACTGAAAAGTAAAATTATAATTCTAAATTAACTTTTTTGATATATTCGAATAGCATTTTAAAAAGATTTGTATTTTGTCTGTTGATTAGAAATTCTTCCAATCTTATGGGGAATATCATATTTTCTCTTTTCAGTATTTCGTATAGGTTATCAATATGTTTTTTATTTTCGATACATTCTAGAATTAAATAATCTAACGTACCAATTTTTCCACATGAGCAATTTGGATTTTCGGCTAATCCTATTCTGAATTTATATTCTGGGTACATTGCGTGTCTAGTTCGCATTCTGCAGATTTTATGATCGTCATCAGAATGACGTTCGCTATGGTATATGACATATAGTTTTTTCATGGTAAAACGTTGAACATCATAAATATGTGCCATACATTATTTCCATTGAGCTAATGAAAAATTGTTTTTGTTTTGACCCACGATTAATGAATGCTTAATGCACACAATAATTACAATAACTCTTGTGAAAAGATAGGATAAGAAAAATAACTGGCAAGATGTACTGTATACAGGACAAGATTCAGTCCTTACTGTACTCTTACAAGGTTTGAAATGTAATGAATGAATTTTACAAAATGCAATGTTTCACATCGGAAGTTAGAAAAGGGGTCAGATTCGTCATTGTTGGGATTAACATAGGTAGGTCATAAGGTCATAATTCCCAAGATAAGGGATACAAGGAACAATTAAGGAATTTTAAAATCTAGCTATTTGTAGCTTACAATATTTACGTGAAATAGACTTAAATATACGGGTTGCTTGAGAGAAGATATTCGAGAGTATTGAATTTTATGAAGATAAGTGGATTAGAAAAGGCCCGTACATTAGAAGACCAATCGGAAAACCCCGATTGAGAAACCCTTGGGAATAAAGAAAAATTAAATAACTTAAACAAGATTAGTTAACAATACATAAAATAATAATAATGCCGTAAAATGTTTTGTTGTACATATTTAAGAGCTGGCAACTTCAGGCTAAATAGTAAAAAATTAAGATTTACTTGAAAAACATAATAATTTCGATAGCAAGATTTTGAGACCGAACAGTTTTTTACAGTGAAAATTTGTGTTCCTGCTGAAGGATATGTGCTGCATAGAAAAAATATATAGATCTGGAGATAAAAGGCAATGGTTTATCGAAATAACTTCATTTCATGCACATATTAGAGACATGCAAAATGCAAAAAAAGTAATTTTCTGTAAAACAACTAATGTGTTTATGACCATTATTATGAAAGGCGCTTATTTTGCAGTGTTATGTAAGGTTGGAACAGGTATTGCAGTCGGAGAAAAAAATGTGAACTCTTTTTTTTGTTCTCATATCCCATAATTTCTTTAAACTTATGAAAATTTGTATTATCGATCAGTGAAAATCTGCATATCTATCAATGTATTCATAACATAAGGAAGTGGGTATTTTATTATTATTGAAAACAAAAAAAAATTATTTGAAGATAGAAGTTATTCATATTACAAATTAACGATATTTTGAAGCCATTAATGAAGACATCATTTCAAAACTGCAAATTGCAATGCGACTTTTTTGCTTTTTTTGAATCTTCAGATATTAGAAGCCGTGGAAAGTTTTGTATATGATTTGATGAACATGAGTTTTGGTTGAGTATACTCTTTCCCCACACTTTCACCATTTTCTGTTTCAAGAGTCTGTGGATCGTTTAGCGTTCGCTTTGTAATAGTTAGGAGGAAAGACCACAGTGGAGATTAATCGTCGCACTATAAGGTTCCTTATGATATAAATATAGTGGGGAGTCTTGAAAATCACGAATGATTAACGTTTTCTATGAATATTTTCGTGATCTTAATATGACACTGTTCACCATACACAAATTTCTCATCACATTTTACTTTCCAAGATGTGAATATGATTGAAGTTGACTAATGTTCATGAAATTTTGGAAATTGGGATTCATCTTCTCAAAGAAAATCATCATGGAAACGTTATCATGATATAAAACGTTTAATTAGCGTAACTCCTACGATAGTACATAAAAAATTGAAAAATTTAGTGAAATAGGAAAATATGCCGATTATCTGCAGATGTCTGTTTCGACGCACACACTGGTAGAGAGTATATTTTTTTTATGTATTTCTTCTTTGAATTCTAGATTGTACCGTAATCAACTTCGTTATTCGAATATTAATATGGAAACTGAAACAATACAATAATAAAGACCTTTTTCGGAACGGTCTGTACCATTTTGAGAAAATTCCAAACTCTTGATATAGTTGACCAATCTGGTATCAATGAAGACCAGTTAAAACTGCATTTTTCCGAATGCATTGCTGTGTTGTTGCTCTGAATACTAATACTAATGCAGGATAAGAGACAACATTGTATGTGCATGTCAAGGACGTTGTCTACTTACTGCTTGAAGTATTTGGAAAAAAATTACATCGTGAAAAAAAATAAATGAATACAGTCATTGTTTTTGAATGAATATCCTGAAATAAAAAAAAATATCAACATTACTTCAACACGTGAATCACAAACAAATACATTTTCACAAATTCTGAAACTTCAAGCAAAAATTTTTAAAAAACGGTTTATTTTTTCCTGGATTTTATAGATTTGCTGAAAAAGTAAAAAAAATGAAGTCCTTATTAGCCGATGAAAATATGTTGAGTTACCCAACATATTTTATTAAAATGATATTGCTGAAAATTGATTACAATGAGGAAATCAATTCATAAATCTGAAATAAAACTGACACTCTGAATGAATTCAGGATCTACAAGTTACAAATATCATACCGCAACAGTTAGCGAAACTTTCACCATCTTGATGCGCAAAAAACCGATATTGTTTCAGGCCATTCTATCATCTTCAACAAATGATTCTGTAACCAAATTTTTTGCTCTACGGTTTCATCTATAGAAGTTAAGAATACTCGACAAAATGCATTTCAAAAACCAGAAACTAATTATAAAAATGTCTGAAACACTTTCCAATCTCTCATTTCAAAATATTCTCTCCAATTCATTTTTTTTACAATCCACAACGAAATAGAAAGAACACCTGTTAGCTGATCTCAATATGAATTTGGTTTGTGTCATATTCAAACATGAATGGATGTCACTGAATTTTCTACCATTTTCGTACTATGCACTCATACAGGATCTCAAAAATTCCAAAATACATTTTTGTTTCATCTTTTTCAATCGCATAAATATTAGAAATCTGTTTACTTTTTGTCATAGAGACTTTCAGTGGGCTATCAGTTTTGATTCATAGAATTCTTATACAGGATGTCCCCCAACTTGGGCCATATTTGAATTTGAAATACAGACATGAATTTTCTTTTAATAGTTTGCTCATCAGATATTGGCCCCTATATTCCTGAGAGTTTCGGTGGTTTGCTGATCATCAGAGAAATAATTCTTTTTCATTACATCTATATCCGTGGTATATACCTCAGTTTACTTCATTCTCATTTGAATACACAGAATCCTGAATTATTATGACAATACAAACATCTGAATTTTTTCACCTTGAACAACCTTCAGAAGTTTTAGAAAAACTGTACTGCTCCTATTTTGTCTCTTGCGGTATTCACTGAATATCATAGTATTGGAAATTTAGCTGGAGTCAATCAGTAATAGAAGTGGGAGATATCGTTCCGAAATGGTATGATATGGCCTCAAAATATAACTGAAAATTAGTACTTGAGAGAAGCTGTATATTCCAGAATTCAATAATAAAAATTCCAAACACGTTTTTATTTTCGAAGATACTAGAGAAATAGAATTGGGTAGTTAGGTAAACAGTTTCACTGGAATCTTTCATTATTTTCTTATTAATTTTTCGATTATTTTGAAACATCTTCGAAAGTTTTTATTTCTGATCTGGATGTTACACAGGTAGCTATAGCTTACTGTAATCATATCGTTGTGGTTGGTTTTCGAATTTTGTCGTGGTCTTCTTTGGTTACAATCTCCAAACGTTTCAATGGCGGTAGTCATCTTCAGTGTCATGATCGAAGCACTCCTCTTGACGTATCAACTGAAACTGAAGCTCTCATTGATACGTCGTCAGTTGATATGTCAAGAAGAGTACTTTGACCACGCCACTAAAAATGACTGCCGCAGTTGAAACACTTGAAGATTGTATGATTGTAACTAAAGAAGACCCCGGCAAAACCCGGAAACCAACCAGAACATTGACGTCAGCCGTACAAGTGTACATTCCCATGTATCTGTATCGGTAGAGTAGGGAGGGTGAGTGTAGACCCACAGCACTTAGGCTACATGTGACCCATTGTACATCCTCCCGAAGAGTTGTCCTCCTAGGTCATCGTCCATCCTGTTCTTTCCAGGAAGGTGGGTAGGTATTTATTAGACATCTCCTTTATATTGGTGTAAGCCAAGACTCGCCGAACACACACTCTCTTTGTCAACCTTGAAGTATCACACGGTGGCCTCCGCGAAGGTTTTGGAGGGGGCAGCGACATTACTGTCGTTGCGCAGCTTCTTCAACCTTCTTGGGGTTCCCTCCGTGGAGATGCACAAATAAGGGAGCTTTCCTGCAGGGGCAGCGGGTTCCTTGCCTTTATTCAAGGCGGAGCTCTTGGCGTCCGCCGCAGCAAGTGTCCTTGCTGGAGGTAGAGTGACGGAGGAGGAGGGTGCACCTATAGTTGCTGCCAATCCTGCTTCCTTCGCTCTCTTTTTCCTTTTTGGCCTCGGCGCCGCAAATGCGCTCACGCATTTGGCTTTGTATTACATCACGAGGTGATCTGGTATGTCCTGTCACATTCCAAACGGTAGATTGGGGTGGACATTTCTGTTCATCCCCAGCCACCGCCTTAGATTGATGTGAGCACTTCTGTCCAGCCTCGGGATTGGTTTTTGTTTTTGTTGTATCTGTTTTTGTGTTTTTTTCATTCATGTGTGTTCCCACGAATAGCAAAGGAAGAGTTAGTCACCTCTGGCAGAGCCTGGCATTACCAGAGGTAGGCTGATTACAATGAGGTTTCGCCCAGGACCCCAAGGGGATCGTTCGTAACTACATATCACCCTGCGGCCATTCAGTTGCCGGCACGATTTCTTACACCTTAGCTTGGGTAGGCTGGTCCACGGTGGCATTTTTGGCAAAGGCTTTTGGGGAGTTTCAGTTCCCCTCACCCTACTTATTTCTGCCACTGACCAGGAGTCCGGCGACCCCGTCCGTAAGAACACATTGGATTCCCAGACAGGGCCTCCTGTCCCCTGGCTATTCCACTATCCGCCACCTGTAGACGCGCTCGATAGGTAGCTCAACCCACCAAGCCCAACCCAGGTAATCATTTCAGTTGTATCTTAGAAATGATAGGTAGCGTAACTGAAATAATAAATGCGCGGTTGGCTCGTGTTGGTGACTTCGTGGATATGTGTTGTTTTCGTCGAACAAACGTTCTTCATCTACAACATTTAAAAAATTTTCTTTTCTTTATCCAGTCTTTTCACAAATCATTATGATTCATCAAGTTATACGAAATACAAAAAACAATAAAGTTACTAACATGAAATCGAAATAGCTACGGAAAATGTTTCCACAAAATGACAAACAGATGTAATGTGTGGTAGCAGTGTATCTTTTCAATAATTCGAAACGTGAATCGTTTCAAGTATGAAACAATGAACAGTATGTTGTTTGGCATATGAAATCTATGAACACAAAAGTTCAATAACTTTCTTCAAGTTACTTCATGGATATATCCCCAATAATTTTGTCAACTTTTCAAGATGTGTGAATCGTTATACTGGGAACACTATCCAATCTACAATATTCAATAACTAGAAAGTATAGCTGCCTACTATCATCATTAATTTCTCATTACTAGCCTTAGATAAGTTCAAAACAAAACCACATACATTGAACCGAACTGAAAACCTTTGAACAGCACAGGAATGAAATTAGAGGAAGAAAGATAATTGTCAGTTAGCTTTATAGCCCCGACCGTTTCAATTCCTTTTTGTCGGACTTCGGATGCTGGTCCTTATTTAGTGCAGTCGTTTAGCTGTAATCACGATGGCTCTTATATACGATCTGGAGATTATCTCTGATAGTTCTCGAAACAGGAACGTGGAGAAAGATATCTTCACAGATGATAACGCCTGGAGAGACCGTTAATCGAACGAACCAATATACGAACCCGTTATCTGTAATAAAATTCCGTCGTATCTGGCATTTCACGTTATTCAAAAATGTTCTATTGATAGAACTCTAAAACGGAACTTTTCAATTAAAGTTGTGAGTTTTCATCTGAAACTTTGGAATCTTATCCAAAACCTAGTTCATTCGTGTAAACCTACGGTAGGCTCAGGTAAGCGGTAGGAAGGCTGCCTATCTACATCACACTTCCACTATATATAAAGTTTGTTAATACGTTACGTGACTCATCATATCACATCATAAACTGTATTTATCAGAAGAAAATATACTGGTCTTTGTCAAAAGAGGATTTGCATTATAACAATTACCTGAAACACACCGGAAAGTTTACAAAACCGCTACACGTATTTCGCTATATAATAACATCTTTGGGCGTCACAATACTGTTTGAAAAAAACCTGTATCATTCTTTCATATTCATTTGAATCATAGTAACTATTACAACCTGTCAAATTTTTATATGATAAATTCACCTATTCACCTTTTTAGGACCAACTCATGGAGCTGAAAAATAATGAATACAGTTGTTACCTGCGACATCATCGTACTTAGTTTTGGGATCTATCCTAATTACCAATCACCCTATTACAAACTAAATTCAGTAATGATGCTGAATTCTCGAATTTATTGATTTTCAAGCATTCCAAAAGGTTCAAATTTGAACCTATTTCTCCTAAATGCAATACGTCATAATCCTGATTGAACTGATGTCCCTTTGTCAAAAGATGATTGTCAAATATTGATCTTTCCATTCAAAAAATTACTTTTATGCTCTTTCATGCTTTTGGAGAGAGTTCTTCCGGTTTGGCCAATATAAAATTCAGGACGAGAACCACATGTCAACTCATATACTCCCGATCTATTCGACTCTGAAGTTTCATCTCTATTGTTTTCAATGAATTTACTCAAGTTATTATTTGTTTTGTAGACTACGTCCAATTGTTTGTTTTAAAAAAAATGAGCAATATCATTAGTAGAATCACCAAAGTTAGTTAATCACGTAATGGTTAGTATCATTATTTGAAACTGGATAGACATGATTCAGAGCTTGTTTCTGCAATTTTTCAGAAAGAATTGTCAATAATATTCACCATGCATTACTCGTATGCTGTTCAGAAAATATACAAATGCGCAAATGAATGCATTTGGTTGTCGAAAATTGTAATATGTTTCGTGAATAATCTGAGGTTTTCTTCGAAATCACTAGTCATTTTTATTAGTGTTTTGCTTTTGTTTCTTCAGTTTAGGCGGGTTGAATCCACTGACAATTGTTCATTCTTCTCCTTTGTATTTGCTGGTCACTGTTGATTACTCTAATGATACACTCATTCTTGTACTTGATTATTAAACTTTTCAGTTTACCCCGATAAGTTAATGCGTGAAATTAAAATATTTTTCACAAAGAAAAATGTTCAATTTATCAGTAACTTGTCGTATTTAACAATTTTGCCTACCAAAAAAATTGTTAGGAAATAATACAATACTTATCTTTACGTTTCGAAGGCCAAAACCTGCCTCCGTCTTCAGAAATGGACAACAAAATTCTAAGATATTTGTAGTTATTCCTTTTTGATTATTTATTTCTCAACTTCGTTGACATGTGACAAAGAAGTTTTAAAATATGAAATTATGTCAATGTTGTTGATTGACAACTGAAACATTCGATGTAATACAAGGTGCTCTCCGATATCAGTATGTTGCCATTTCGCCACTATCCAAATTTTTCGTCAAGATGGGTAGCCAAGTACGGTCTATTTCTAAGGAGCTGTTCGAAATACAATTCTCTCCAGATATAAGAATATACCCTGATTCTTTACGTCTACGTCTCTTAGAGTGAGGCTCATTGGTAATTATTCTTGTCTTGTTCCATTCCACTCGATGTTCACCGTCAGATAAATTGTTTCTTGGTAAAGTATATGAATAAAGTTATTTGAGGTTGTATGTGAATGCATGAGACCTGATAGAAACTAAACAAAACTTTTCATGATATCTGTTTACTTAAGACCTATTCAATTGACTTCCTATCTACTATATATATGACAGGATAAGATCTATAAAAACTACTTGTGAGAAGTACATTATGGATTATAAGAACGTAGTATTCAATTTATACGTCATATCTGCCAATGATGTAAGTATTTCATACGAATTCTTGTTTTTATTAACATTAACACGCTTTTATTAGCTTCACCTGTATTTATGTATGTTTGTTTGTAACTCCAGAATTATCGACATTATTGCTTGTTCTAATCGCGGGCAGATGGCGCTGTACGTAACCTTCTTTTTATAATTCGAACACACTTTACATGTATTTCTTTTTTTGAAAACAATATATTTTCATTATTATTTTATCACGCTTTCATCAGCTTCACCTGTATTAATGTATGTATGTATGTTTGTTTGTTTGTAACTCTCCTTTTCCTCCATTTGAAAGCTCGGGATCTGTATTTGACACAATTATCGACATTATTGCTTGATCTATTCGCGGGCAGATGGCGCTGCACGTAACCTCCTTGATATAATTCGAACTCACTTTACATGTGCCTGCTGCCTTATTTGTAACCATTATTGCGGAGGACTTGACGAAAAATATAAATGCAGCCGTGACCCCTTAGACTATGTGAATATCGAAGTTACGAACACCTTTATATTATATGATACAAATATTACCCAACTGCATGAAACATTATTTTCCATTAAAAAAAAAACTCCACAGGCTCAGATGAAATCTCTATAAAAATCCTAGAAAATATTCCGATAAGAATACTCGATATATCAATAAGTCTAATAAATAATTCATTAAGAGAAGGCATCTTTCCAGTTTTTTCGAAGAAGTCGATTGTGTTAGCACTGCCAAAGGGAGAAGTCATCAATGGTACATCAAGTCTTCGTCCAATTTCTCTAATATCTGTAATGGCTAAATTGATAGAAGAACTAGTCAAAACAAGACTCCTTTGCTTTCTGAATGAAAACAAAATAATAAGTGATTGCCAGTTTGGTTTCCAAAAACAAAAAACACTTCCGATGCGATATTTTCATTTCTTTACAATGTATATTCCAACATAAATGACAAAGAAACAGTGGCTGCGGTCTTCTGTGATATAGCCAAAGCATTCGATTGTGTGAATCATGAAATTATTTTACGGAAACTCAGTAGATACGGTATAACTGGAATAAGTCTTAAGTGGTTTGAGTCATACTTAGCAGATCGCACCCAGGTGGTCAAAACCACTTCATACTCGAATGAAGGTAAAATTACTTGCGGCGTCCCACAAGGTTCGGTACTGGGCCCACTTTTAGACAACGTACCAACTTCTTAATTCTTTGGCTTGTTCATTGACAGTAATTTAAAATTCAACAAACATGTAGATACTTTGAAATCGAAGCTCTCCTCTGGATGTTATGCAATACGAGTAACTGTATTTGAGCTCGGATCTGCAGAAGCTAGAATGGTTTATCATTCCCTTTTGGAATCCCATCTTCGTTATGGTATTTGCTTTTGGGGTGTGTGTTCTACCACATGCCTTCAATCAGTATTACTCAAACAAAAACTAGACTAGAGACTCTTGTCGGCCTCTTTTTGCCTCTAACAGAATCCTAACTGTGGTCTCCTCATTTATATATGAGACAATCTGCCTTCTCTTCAAGAATAGGGTATTGTTTAACAACTTGGATGCGCCAATGTATCAAACCAGGCAAAGATTCAGCTTTAAATTACCGCTGCCTTCTTCGACCCTAGTTAAAGATTCCATTAATTACAACGGTCTCAAAATGTTCAATCACCTTCCTCAAGCTTTAGGAAGCATAAATGACCTTGGAGCTCTTACAAAAGAGTTGAAAGACTTGCTTTCTGTGAGACCTTATTGCTTAGCAGAATTCTACGATAATAATTTCAATTGAGAAGACTAACTGTAATATCTACGGTATTTTATTGATTTGATTTCATTCAATTAAATTCAAATTGATTTATTTAATTTTATTGACCATGTTTTTATATCCTGAACGTTTGTTATTATTTATATGTCTCTTTTCAATTCATGTTATCACTTACTTTTAGTGATTTTACTTTTGTGATACTTTTGTGATTTCATGTATATGTTATTTATATTTCGCATAAGGCTTTGTCAATAAGAATTTTCTTCAGACAATAAAGTATATTTGAATTGAATTGAACCCTCCTTTGCGCGCCTGATGCCTTCCTTGGGCTTGGTAGCTGATTTTCAGGCTCCCTCTCCGGAATCGAAAAATATCAATGATCATTTTTCTACACAATATATGGCTGATTGATCCTAAAGTTTAGATAAAATAAATATAGTTTAAAAAGAGTAAAAAACACGCTTTTATACCATACGAAACTAAAAATGAAAAATAAATATACATTAAAAAAACTAAAAAACACGCTTTTAAAGAATATCCAACTAAAAAGTTGAAAATAATTTCTTTAAAATAAGCTTAAAACAATAACGAACGAAAAATAATAGTATTATTGTAAAAAAAAACGTGAGCGCTTTGTGCCATATTTTTTCATAATGATACTAGTATTTTTCGTTCGTTATTGTTTAAAGATTATTTTCAAAGACATTATTTTCAATATTTTAGTTCAGTGTACTTTAAAAGCGTGTTTTCTGGTTTTTCAAACTATATTTATTTCAAATGATTCGTATATTCAGTGTTACTTCCTTCATTCGAGTTTGAAGGCCGTCGTAGTTTGGAACTGCATCCTAACGTTTCGCCAGCATGAGTAGCTTGCTTCTTCAGAGCTTTATTCATCTTGCTAATTCAGCGATGACTAGTGATTTCTAGTTCGTAGGTTGTATTTATGTCGATTCAAGTAGTCCTCCTCTCTTGTTGTTGCGTTGCTATTAGCCGAAGTGTTATTACCTATTAATGACGTAACATACCATTGCGCTGTTGCCACTTCAGCATCTTTCAGTATGGGATTCCAAATCCGGTTGAGCGTTACCGCCTCCTCTTTTCTGTTTTAGTTTCCGTACAAGCCGACTGTGGTATCCATGATCGGGAGGAAGTAGTTCCACATCTTCATACAGTATCGTGTGATTTCCTTCACTAAGCGCGTGTTTCGCTACTGCCGATTTGTCTGTTTGACCTAATATACAGTTTCTCCGATGTTCATTCAGTCTTGTACCCGTGGATCTTTTGGTGTTACCGATATAAACTTTTCCACAGATGAAAATCTCTGCCGCGAAAGCCTCAACCAATTTATCATGATCTATATATTACTTTGAAACAAGCATTCCATTGATATTTGTTCAATTTTCTTCTTTCTTTGGAAGTTCCTTTTTCATCATAATTTGAAGTCAAGCTAAAAAGGCGTATTATTTTTACCTCCTCGAAGATATGGAGTAAAAACTATTTGTCTCAAAATATCAACCGTTGAATTTACTAGGATATAGGTTAGGTTAGGTCCAAAATGAGTGGGTTTATTCGACCCTCCACCGCAACCCGCAAGGGTTTATTGTGACTCACACCCATTAACACTCGACCAAATAAACCCACCTTGTTTACGAAGCCGATTAGTTTGTATGGTGAGTGGTCTTTCAGGTCAGATGGTAAGAGTACGGCTTTGCCAAACTCTAAAAACGTGATTCTTGCCCCAGTGGGGACCGAATCAGCTCATCATTTTCCAAACAGAGGCGACACACACTGTCTTCCGACAGTCCGAGTCTCTGCATATGATGATTCAAATAACAGTGACCTGTAAAAAGGAGTATTACAAATCATAGTTCATCCTTACTGTAGTCCAACAACTGTTTGGTATCAAGCTTCGAAGGGTAAATAAAGGCCTTAGAGTGAGCCAATCCTAGAAGATTCTCCCAGAAGTCCATCAATATTCTTGCCATCCAGGTGTTTACTGGATTGTAGTTTGCATGTAGACACACGTTAAATTCTGTTCCTGATTGCTTTCACGAATTCCAACTTTGCCTATTATTCGTGCAGATTGGTTTTCCAATTGAGGGTCTTTGTGAGTATATAATTCACCAAGTTCAGAGTTATGAGGGTTTTTGTCCAAGAGTCTGTGTTGAGAATGTGTTTATGCAATTTGTGGTGTTGAACATGGATGTATTGTGTATTGAGGCCCTGGGAAAGATAGGGGAAAATTATTGTTTATTAGCTTACTAAGGAGACTAGCATGCTATACCTCATCAAAGGCCTTTTGGATATCGAGAAAGCCGGCGAATGAAAGCACTTTCCTTTGATATACCATGATATGTACCTTCAAATACTTCGTAAGGTTGACTCGAGGAAATCTCAAAGCGATCCATTGTACTCTATCTCCAAATACAGGCGCCCAACATTTTCCAAAAACGGTGTCATTGGAATTTATCGGACAATTTGTACATCAATGCGATAAATATCGCGAGACAAAGTGGGTGCGGAATTAATCCAGCTCCATATCGACGTTATCGTCGTTCTGCGGTTAGTTCGCGCGCTGCCCAATATATTAGAGGAGATTCCCAATCTTGAAGTCGACTTTATAGAGGATGTGATGCTGTGGTCCAGAGCGGCGGCTGCTTCCGATCGATATAAATGAATTAGCCGTAAAACAACAGCGATTTGTGGTTTAATCTTACACGTATTTAGTGAATTTATGGGCCGTGCACCGCCCACGCTCCACTCCGCTCTGGGCCCTTTTGTGTCCGCTCTTTGCAGAACCGCACGAAATTCAGTTAGAGCGACCGACAGTGACCAGTGGCGGATATACATGTGGGGATATTCTCAAATAGAAAAATATATTTGTGCCATTTTCAATATGGGGCATCTTACACAGCCATCTTTAGAATTATCTAGAAATTATTGTTCAGAACGATCAATGATTGACGAATACGTAATACTTAGGTGGCAGCAAAGCTGGATATTTGTCACTGTAAGCTAACAAAGTGATAGTATGTCGTAAGTGATGGCCTATCTCTTCACGATGTGCTTCAAAAAATGTTCGTCAAATTTTATGAAACACTAAAAGAAACGTATCGCATTGAAATCTAAAGTAGATAACGTCATTGAGATCGAACTTACGGAAATTGAGGGTAGTCGAAACAAAGAAAAGGCTTTTTTCAGCATGTGATGAACAGATTTCCCAATGAATTTGAAACACATAAAAAATTTTCAAACGAATGATATTATGCTTGGTTTAATTTTTGATTGATATGTTTTGAAACCATTGAAAAAGTCTATGAAACCTCCATATCACCTTTTATCGTCGAATTCTAAGTATTAACAAATAGCATAATGAAAATATACACTGAACAACTTCATTTTTCGTATTTCATCAATAATGAAACAAACAAAAATGACAAAGCATGTATGAGTATGATTCGTACCAGTATTTGAACATAAATAGCGTAAAAATGCTGAAATGTGAAAAAATGGTGTTGAACCTGAATTGGTGATTTGTATAGAATAACACCACTTTTAGTAACTTCAATAATATAAAAAAAATTCAAGAAACATGAAAAATGGTTCACACCCATCTTGAAAACAATTCACGACATTGAAATTTTCCATCAAATCGATTTTTTTACACTTCAGTGAGATTCAATACATTTTTAATCAAACTTTTTACTACTAAAACTCACCAACTTTTCAAAATATCTTTATCAGTTGGGGATCCATCACTAAAAGGGTTTGTTATTCAAAGGTTCAAAAGAAAAATCTCTTTGGAAATTTTGCACTTGTACTTTCTTACCAATGAGAAACTACGATTGCCGTGACTAAAAAAATTAGGTGTTTTAATTCTTCGAGGGTACCTATCCTAGGTAAAACAATAATAAGTTCATCTGGTGATCCACCAAATTTATTAGTTGAAGAGCATTAAAAAATGATGAAATGCATTTCTTTTCATCTCACCACCACAAACATATTCACTTTTATTATATGTAATATAATTCAAATTTTGAATATGTTACAATTTTGCCAATCTAACACCACTAAAAACTATCAGCAGTCAATATTTCTCACTCAACAAATACCAAATTATTGAACACCCACACAGACCTTTTTCATTTCAGTTTCATTTTTGAACTCATCATATTTCATAAACCTTTGATAATGTCAATGTATTATGACGTTTCTCATACTTTAACGTCATCCCAAGTGGAAGACGGTGATTATGCAGCATATTGCATTTAACAGTCTAACGAAATTCATAACGCATAACCAGTACGATCAAGTCACTGGACTAAAATTCAGTCATGTCTTTCAATAGAAATACTGGTATTGTTGATCAAGCTTCAAGTTTCACTGTACCACCACCACACGAAATCATAAAAACACTTGAAAACAGAAACAATATTTATTATCATTCCATTTTGAGTTCGACAATTTTTCTCAGTGAAAGATTCGAAGAGTTCCCTCATCATTTTATGATCGGCCTAGAATTTACAAATCTGAGTTCTTTACAAAAATGGGTTTCTTTGTAGTTCCGTTTAGCTTATCTATTCACTATGATAGTAATGATATTGATAATATTAAATTCAAAATACCTACAATTAATAATATTCGTAATATACAACCTAGATTTTTATCTGGCTATTACACAAAAACTTTGATTTCTCAAAACTCACACCACTTTCATTATGGCCAGCTCATATATAGATTCAAGAACCTTGAAGGGTTGTTGTTTCCTTTTCAGGCATAGATTACCAAACGACGCTATTTTGTTGTGCTTTTCACAGCCTGGCCACGGGACACTCGCCGATGCGAATATTCGCGCGGTGCGAACGGCGAAGCTGAAACAAACGCAAAGCAATGTACTTATGAAGCCACGTGCAACAGCGACCGGCGAAGCGATCGGCGAAATGTACCAAGCGAACCGCGTGGGCGACTTGCGGCGCGATGGGCGAGTAAAACAAATACATGAATCAGTACGGCGCGAGCCACGGAGTCGAGCGGCAGTCGCGGCGAATAGTGCAGTGGTCAAACGAGTTTAGTTGTTTTCGCCGCGAAAAATGAACACCGAGAATTTTATTGCCGAAATACTAGCTAGACCATCTATTTGGAAGACTGATTAAAAAGTTAGAAATTCATTATTCATTCTATCGTCAATTACAAGATAGAAGTTGTTTTTTGTTTTAGTTGTATGAAAAATTACTGTCATTTAATTTATATTTTTGCAATAAATAACATAATTATCTGAAAGTGTTTTTATTTCATGAAATATTAATATACAGGGTAACATTTAATTAGCAGATAATATTTTGGGCGAAGATAGTTCCAAATTAATTTAGTTATAAAAAAATCCGTTTGCAAATCCGTTTGCAAATCCGTTTGCGACAAGTTGTTCATACTGATGGATACTGTAGGTAATTCTCCAAAATATGATCAGCTAATTAAATATTACCTCTATACATAGGTATATAGATCAATACGTAATGTAGATTAATATAGATGGATATGTATAGATACTAGATAGGTAAGTACATACCTTAATGCCAAAAACAATTTTTCAGCGGCACTTAAAATTCTATTCGCAATAAGTTTTTTTCTCCAATTCTGGTTGAATATTCATAAGAATATAATCGAAGGTTTCAATACACATCCTGGTATACTCAAAAAATTTTTCTGGATATAATCTGTATTTCTCGTACTTCTTGTAGAATTCTCCATCTACACCCCGATTCTTATTCAAATCATGTACCTCACAATCTCTTACAAATATTAGGTCTTGAACCAAAAAACTATTACTTTCCAAGCAATATCGAGATAAATTCGATAAAGACATTTCGCTGTCGGACTATTGGTCGCGGCGGCGAACGTGACTGCCCGTGGCCTGCAAACGGTGTCGCTGGAATGGTCGCCTCGCATCCGGCTTCGACGTTCGCACCGTAGATCCCCGTGGCCAGGCCGTTAGATTTTGGTTTCAGGATGAACTCGAATCAGTTATTTTTGATAAATGTTCAGATCCAAAACGAGTCCTTTTCTCAATCATCAGAAATGCTGTACTCTTCTCGGTTAATTTCATCTCCTGAAGACGCCAACTTGGTTGGTGAAACGTGTCAAGAAGAGTATTTCTGGTTATTGGGAAAAATGCTCGTTTTAGATTTATTCTAAGCCAGAGAATCTACTTCCACCTTCCATATGTTCAGATACTTGAATCAACAGTTACTTCTAAAGTAAAATGTTTGATGCGTTTGCCAATGTTTTCAATAAATAGTAGAGGTTTGGACTTCCAGTGTCTTAAATACAATATGGAACGAATTCACCAAGATATTTTTTTTTGTAAAACTGTTTAGTTAGTGAAAATCTCACAATAAAGTGTTTTTATCAAGTATCAACCTATTCCATCACATATACTAGTAGGATATTCTCAAGATATAAACATGATACGTTGTCATCATAAGTATTATCGTCACATACTGGAGTTTTAACAGGTATTTGCATAGTTTATGGACACATGCAGTTCTTTTTTCAATAATGCTTCGGCAAATAAAGATCATGATGGATAAGTATGGAACAAGTCAATCCGTGAATAGAAATTTGTGCATTGAATTATATGATTTCAATATATTTGCTTCTTACTGATCAAAAATTGGAAAAAAAGTGAAGTTCCCGACACGTATGCATTTTTGGGTTAATTTTTTCATAGTAAACTCTCTTCGGGAGAATTTGTGGTCTCAATCGGATTGTTATTTCGAAAATAATTTCTATAGTTGACTGATACAGTTCCTCATATCTCAGATTTAGAAAGAAACCATTTTCTCTAGTCTACTAGTATATTTTCAGTTCGAAAGTTATTATATTACTTTTAATCTCTCATTCATCAATACATCGAATAGGATTTTCTAATTTGTGCATGAGCTGGGAAAGAAGTTAAATGTAGAACAGTCCGACACATTTTTCTCGTTAATTTCTATTCACTTTATTGAACTTGATTTCGTTTCATGTTAGGTCGTGAGTAAATTTTATTGATTAAAATCCGTTTGAATGATGATGCAAAGTTCAGTAATCCGCCATGAATTTTGCCAACAGTTGCATGGGAAGCTCTGAGAAATAATCTGTCGAACTACGTCACTGATTCGGGCGACGGGTATTCCTGAATAACGAATATTTATCGTTGGCTTACTGATTACAATACGGGAAAATGCGAAAACTGGATAAAGAAAAGGATGACTGCAAAATCTGTGTACGTGATTTATCACGCTCTATTGACAATCTGATTATCAATTCTAGATTGAAATGCAAATTTCTAGGACTGTTGTTTGACCTACATTCAAGAAAGTATTATGAATTTTGGTAATTTTAAGTGACAGAAATATATTGCAATGAAATGTGGTTCAAGAAGTGAACATTCATAAACAAAAAACTCATTAATATACAGTTTATTTTATGATTTTCACTATAAAGGGTTTCACAAAAACAACGACACGTGTAAATTAATATGATATTTTATACATATTGAAAATTATACAATGAACTGTATAAATGGGTTTCAATATCTATTTTCATCAAGTACCGGCCAGTTCTATTCAATCATTCGTAAACATACCTAATAAAAATTGAGAAAAATTTAAGATTATTTATAAATTAATGGATGTAGCCATTACTACGTAGTAGAAGATCATAATGAAGAAAAGAGAATTGAAACTGTCTACGTTTTTAACACTTTTGTTTGTAACTAACGTTACTGCAGTTTCGTCTTATAAGGACATTTTCAAACTTATACATCTAACCAAAAATGATTGATTACATCAGCCCGTATATAGCCACGTATACATTAGTCACTGTAGGTAATGATAGAGGTATTTAACTTAATTGAATACTTGAATTTTGTTTACTTATGACAATGTGGATATGCTAATTTCAAAACCGGTGATCGATTTGATCATTCAATAGGTTGCATCCGTAATGTTTATGCTTAAGAATTTTCAAGCATTCCAAATAATTGAGTTTGCAACCCTTCCCTGCATAGCGCGAAATTTCCGTTTCATTAAGATTCGGGAACTTGTGGTTGCATGCCAAGGAATGGTTTGAAAACATCGAATCATTTTTACCTAGTCTGAAGGACTTTTCATGTTCAGCATACCGTTTTTGGAAATTTCAACCACATTGTCCCACATAAACACTTTTACACTCCTGACACTTAAGCTTATAACCACCAGATTTCTCCAACTTGTCCACTTTATCTTTGGCATTGAAAAGGAAATCAGATAAATTGGCCTGTGTTCTGAATGCCACTTTCATCGTAAACCAAAAAAGCAGTAAATTCACTTACAGATTAATATACCCCCTGATCAAACAACTAGAACTGGGCAACTCAAACGTATTTTGGTAAAAGAACAGATATAATTGCGGGTTACTTCAGAAAAAACAATAAGTTCTCCTATCAAAATCGTCTTCCATGAGCTCCTGAGGAGGTATCATTTTATATAAATGCATTTTATTTTCTTTCAATATGTTTACTATCGATGTATGGCTATCATTGAATGTAGTGGATGCCTGTCTACTCGATGTATGTGAGTTCTCCCCAAACTCAAGCATCACATCACTCATTGCATTGGCAGCTGCTTTTTTTATCTGCCCCACATGACCAAGCTCGCGAAACAGCTCCTCTATTTTGCTTATTGTTCCTTGAGATATGGGCGGTGAATTAGAAAATGTCTCATGAAACAGGCGAGCTACTTTCTGTTGTGTTCGGATTTTATCTCCGTAACCAATCTTCTGTAAAACTGTTATTTTTGCATTTCCATTAATCTAAACATTTGTCAGACTTGAAGTTAATGAACTTTGAACTTAAATTAAAATACTGACAACTAATGTTGTAACATACAAAACAAGTTGACGAGGTGTTTTAAACTAACGGTGCCACGGAAATTATTTACAGTTTTTTGAAGAATGCCACCTAAAAAGAACATTGCTATGGTTTTTGCTTACTTTCTTATTATCAATAACTACAATAACTACATAAAATGATTTTTGAGTATAATATGTGTTGTGTGTATTTTATCGAATTTCGGTAACCCCATGATTTCAATTTATTTTATTTCAATTGTTGCAATAAATTCGAAAGCGATAACATTTTTGAATAGAGAGTGAAGAGACCTTTCCAAACGATATATCACAAGCCTTTTCATAAAAAATATTGAGGGTTGTACCTGTCATTCGACGGGGGTTAAAAGTAGGGGTTGCATTTTTCCATTGTAGTATGACAAATTATAATTTAAATTTGACGTGTTTCGGGATTTTTTTTTAAATATGTACCGTAACCGAAAAAATGAATTTATTCCATTTGGCTTTCACACATTCTATGTTCTCCTAGAGGTCATGTAAACCGATAACCGTGATCAATCGAACATTAATGTCGGTCGAATGAATTCGTACCTTCTAAAATATGAACAATATAGTATCCTCTATGTAGAATATGTCAACTTACTCACAGCATAAAAAAAAATAGAAAGTAATCAACAAATCAAATCAAAAAATCAAGTATTTCAATATTCCATCATAACAGCATCATTCTCGAGAAATTTTAGAGGAAATACAGTTAAATTGAGTATAATCAAATTTTATCAGTGACACTGATAGCACCTCCTTTAATTCTTTAAATCCAGTTCGGGAAATTGATAATGTCGACAGATAAGAATTATTGGAATATCCACATGGCATTCGGTAGCGGTTTGCGACTTCAATCTGTCAGTTTGATCAGATTTCCGGTTAGCGAGACTCAGGAGATCTGGCAGCCTCGCTTCCATCCTTCGGGCTATAAACCAACAGAGGTTTACCTTTAATTAAATGTGCAACGGCCATGTGCACATCTTCACTTGTTTAACTTTGGACATTGTCTGAGTGTTGGATAGAAGATAGACCAGTTGATAATGTCAAAAATATAGAATGATTCATTTCATTATGAAGTGTGTGCTATTCATCTTTGAGGAAATAATGTTCAAAAAGAAACGTTTCATCGATATATTCATAACTATCAATTGAATTGAGAAGAAAATATTTATAAGAGATATTTTTCCGAAGAGCGAAAAAGAGAAAGTGAATATTATATTTTGGAAACAAAATCTCCACAACTTTTTTGTTTTACATAATTATACTTCCATGGAATAACAACAGATTACACAGAAATCACTCTTAATCATCAACTTTGAATCAACATTCGTAATGTAATTGAAACAAATATTATATACTGAAAATGTTACCCACCAGAAATACCTCCAATCTCTGGGGGAACATATAGGAAGTTTCATTTAGTAACACTCATCTTCAGTTTATTATCAGATAAATATTCTTTACTTTCATAAATCAATTTATAAGTTCCAGAATAAAATATATTCAGAGTTTGAAATTGTTTACTGGTTTAGTAGTAATATCTTATGATACATACAATTGATCAGTTTAAAAGAAATTATATGATTTGTCATACTTCTTGATCAATATATGGAAGGATTTCAACTTTATTGACCGAGCTATCTCGGTAGAGACAATCTGAAGGAGGAGACTGACTAGAACTGGATTGGTTTCAGGTTCACAGGATAAGCAATGTGCTAGTCGCTCTCAAGTTTATGATGGAGTTAAGATTGTTTTGGGGTAGTTTGATTTAAGTGTTTTGTTTGGATTTCCAGGATTTGTGAGGATTTAAATTATACACAAGAAAAGTAGAAATTTGAATTGGTTTTTGTTTTCTTTCATTCGTACACATTTTTAATTGCCATCGTACCAACTTATAGAGATTGTATTGTAAAAATACTTCTGTTTTTAAAGTCATGAATCAGTTTCATATCAACTTATTATTTTGAATGAATGTTCATATATTGTTTTCTTCACAATAAATATTTGAAAAATTGCTTGTTTTCTAGATTCAAAAATGAATACTACTGTTAAAAACTGTCTTTAATTAAACTCTTTTTCGTTATGAATGTAGATCAGTCACTGATATACAAAAATGAACAGAACGTTTGGAAGTTTTTCAAATACTATTAGGTTCAATTGTAATTCTTATTTAATGCATTTTTGTGATTAACTGGGTACTTATATGGATTACCAATCACGTCGTTCAATTACCAATCACAAAAAACTAACTAGGTTATAAAATCCATAAATTTAGACAAGTCAGCATCCCTTATGTTTATTTGAATGCAAAAAATGCATATAGTCATTGTCATGCCAGGTTGATGAAATAAAAAAATCAATTACCTATACATTTAGTGACAGATTTGAATGAATCAGTTGTTGGTGGACTCATCATTTCGAGCTACCATTGTTTCCCTAATTAACAAGCGATGCATTATTTGAAAGGAAAATTTGACATTATTCAGCCGCGCATCTGACTTAATCCACGAATATTCTGAATTCGTTAGTATAATTGAATTGGCATTGAATTGATGTTTCAGAATATATGTGCTTGTTAAATGTCATTGAAATTAATCCACAGTTCGAGTAGAAAAATAAACCAAATCATCGGCGAAATATAAATTAAAATTCAGCATTCTTCGAGAAGATGTTATTGGTGGGTTCACAAAAATGTGATAATGTCCTATAACGGAAGTTATCGTATCTTGAATTTGGATAGACCTGGTCCGTGGCTTTTTTTTGGAGTATTTTGAAAAGAATGGAAACAATAATATCTACCTTATAATCTACTATATGATCTTACATCATATCTTCCTCAACCGACCTTATAATCAACCACAAAATAACACAAGCCAAGGACCAGGTGTACCCAAATTCCAGATATGGTACGATATGCTGTAAGACATTGTCATATTTTGGTGAACTCACCACATATATACTGTTCTTCATATAATATATCCAGTCACGAATTATCTGGAATATTGTATATATGTATAACGATTAATATTACGGAGAGGTGCATTGTGACATGTTCAGGGTTGCCCCTTTCCTCTCATTCAGGCCTATGACTTTGTAGGTACGTGTGGCAGATACCCAACGGAAAAACAACAACCCACCCAGCTAATGCCGCGCAGAGAGTTGAAGTAAAACCATCAGGCACCTGTGCAACGTCTTCGACTTGGAAGATTCGTCGCAAGTTATTTCCAACTATTGAAAGCAGAAATTAATTTCGTTTGATTCAGTGGGATGTCCGCTGCGCCATCTGCAGACAGAGCCAGTGGACATGCCACAGAATCATATCTTGCAGCCATGCATATGATTATCACTGGCATATTTTTATTGAAAAACGCGTAGCTCACTAATTGACTGATTTGAATTTAAATCAATTTGAGATTGAATTCCGAGATTCGATTCGACTAGAATACAACTCCGATCGACCCATTACCAGTAGTATACCTATCAATAACGTGATATCACTGAATAGATAATGAGTGGTTTTTATCTGCGAAAGAAACGAACAATCTTGGAAACTATTTGCTGATGTGTCAGAATACAAAACATGTGCGTGTCTTCTTCGAAAATAATATTCAAATATCATTCATAAAGAATGCAATTCAAACTTTCTTTCAATGGGAAGCATTCCTGTCACGTACAGAGGTCTTATTTTTTCATCCGCATTCGATTTAGCAATCTATTCTTTTTTTTATCGCACAATTTGAGTGTCCAATATCGATGGTTAGGATTTCACACACGTCGATCCAGTTATCTCTGTCACTCTGGTTCGGGCTATCGGGTTATTTTGGGAGTGTCTACTTGGGTAATCCGACGTTATATAATTTCGGTATCGTAACAATATATGTTCAATGTTCATTTACGTTTATGATTTCATGGATATACATATTAAGCTGTTGTGTTTTGGATGGTTTCCAGGTTTGGCCGTGGTCTTCTTTGCTTATGATTTCCAAACGTTTCTGACATGTCACCTGAAACCATTGGAAACCATCCAACCATAAATTTTAAACCATTTTCACTCCATTTTTACTTAAACCATTTTCACTCCATAAATTTTATTCAAGACGTGGTTCACTACATGTTAGCTTAATCAGTTGGACTGGTACGCAACAACTGAGGAAGTTGTAAGAACCACAAATTATAACTACTCAAAAAATGAGTGTGAACAAACTTATTTATTGCAATGAAAGCAATGAAATTGTAGGATGATTTCGTGTTTCGATATATATATAGTTTGACGATATTATAGGTGAAAGATGACATGGAAAGAGGATGTTTCAAGCAAGGAACCCAGTTTACTTTGCAGCATGAATAAGGTGACAAGAATTCGCAGAGCATTATCTTTCGTTTTTCCATCAATATACTGAGTAAATTTTCTCAAAATTCTAAGAACTGAAAAATGTCAATGGAATTCACATATGGTGGGCTATTATTCGTCAGTAAATGAATAGTTCAGTGTGTTTGGTCTGATTTAGGCTCTGAATAAAATAATCATATTATAACTAATATAATTCTATTCATCTTCCTGAATTTACTTTCGTGGAGTTGAGAATATCTTGAGAAATTTTTTGAGAACTCATATGAATACTTATCAGTACTATTGAGTGTTATTTCATCGAAAAATGTATATGGTATGGATCATCAAACATGAACTCAATAAAATATTTTCATTTAATGTTGTACAAAACCGCAATAAGTGTTTAACTATATACTAAATGCTTTAGATGATCGACTAATGAACTATTTATTCATTTCTACTGATATTTTTATTTGTTACAATCGGTTTGAAATTGGACGAAAGTTATTTTAATTATCCTATATTTAACTAGCTTTTTTAGGCTTGTTGAATAAATAATGAGTTTTTATCAAGTATCGGCTAATTCCATCATATTCATCAATATTTTAAATTTCGTATTCCCACTGGCACATTTTCATTGAAAAATTCGTATTTCGCTGATTAACTTTCTCACTTATATACGTTTGCAAAAAGTCCTATCAGGGAAATTTGAAAAAATAAAAAATCAAGATATTCCAAGCCAAGTTACTTCAAGACGTTTCGATTGTTAGTATCCACAATCGTCTTCGGATGAATTTTTATTTTTTGTTCAATTGTTCTATTTATACGTGTATTTTATTTCACAGTTATTTCATTTCAGGATTTTTTTTGCTAAATATAATCGTTGTTTTGAGCTAATCTTTTTTTAATTCTTTTTTTATTAGTTCTTCTGGGATTTCAAATCATTTTATATAATATCAGACACTGAAAGTCCGAACTGATGAAATGCTTCATTGATTCTTTATTACCTTACGAAATTTTCAGATCGATGAAAATTTTTGCACTGAGTTTCTGTCAACCCGAACTGAAGGTTAAAACTTTGACGACCAGATGTGAAATTCTATCTTTGGTCATTCGAACCGGGTAGTCGCCGTGGTCCGAACGTTTCGCCCATAATAACTACTAAGGGCATCTACAGTGGTTGGCAGCAAGCTTTTTGACCTCCCTATCGGTATACTCAATAATGCGACCCTTTGTTATGTGTCATCGATATTTATAAATGAAGAGTGGTAAGGAAAACTGTCCTGATTGGCTCATGCATTGTGCACACATCCCGTCGCTATTACACGAGACTAAACCATGAAGCCATAGAGATTTATAAATACTTCAATAGGAAAAGAGAAATCACCAAGATTCGATAAAACATGGTACCTATCTAGTTTTCCACCGATGCCAGATCAAATCCGACAATGACCGGGCCTCTATATATGGATGTAAATGACACAGTAAATAGGATTTTGGTCATTCAGTCGAGGAATCAGAGAATATTCGAGTCCCCGGAAACTCATGAAAACCCATTAGTTAGGTACCTAAGCTATAGATACGCTGTAGACGACCCTCCTGATCCAGAAGATCCGTCACTCAGCTGAGTGCGGGTCCCAAGACTTTCGTAAAAAATGAATAGTTTCTTCATGAAACTCCCTACTCAGAAAGTAGTGCACCGGGTCAGCGTAGCATATCGGTCGAACACCTTCTACCAACGAGGAGGTCGCAACGTATTGCAACCAACCACCGCTGATGATGCCCTTCATAGCGGAGTTATTCACTACATTGGACCACGACTACCCAGTCCGGATAACCAAAGTTCGAACTCTATCTGTTACCCCATTCAATAGCCCGAAAGAATAATTTTTTCCATTTCTTGTTCTTCATCCTCAAGCAAAGATTCTGTTAACTCATAAATTCTATGTTGAGAGCTTTCTGAGAAGTATTTTTAATAATAACCCAGTGTCGATGAATTTTGCATAAATTACTGAAATATTTTTTATTTTTATGTTGAGGTTCCGAACTGAAATTGCTCGTGGTAGAATTTGGAATAGGATTCTTATAAATTCAGTGAAGACTTCCATAAAAGTAAAAGACTTGTCATTTTTCTTCATCACTTCTAGAATACTACTTCAGCATCAAAGTATATAGTTGTAACCTGATTATTGAAAAAAAAATTTTGAGTTTCGAGGGCTTTTGAAAAATTGATTCTTCTTAGGAAATAATTCAAATTTGATTAAGAGAACAAGCGAAAAGTATAAATATATAGATATAAAAAAGTTCCAAAAATGTATAAATGTAAATATAAAAAAGTTTTTACCACCATGTATAAAGTGATAGTTCGAAGAATAAATTGTTAATATATTGCTAATATATTTCATCAGTTCGGACTTCCATTGTCTAATCTAATATAAAAAAATGGATGTTTGTTGGTTGGTTGGTTGGTAAGTGATAAACTTCTACATCGCTCAACCGATCGTGATGATCGTGCTCGTGACATGCATGAGTAATTTTTCAAAGAGAAGGTTTATAGGCTATCAATTTTTCTGTAACTTGCCACTAGATGGCGCTGTAGAACAATTTTTTTGAAAGCACTGTTCTATAACGCTGCACACGCCTAAGTTCGTTGATTCTGATTATGTCAAAACATTGGAACATCAGTGATACAGCAACATAGTACTAGTATAATATAAATTGATTTGAAATCCCTGAAAAAAATTAAAAGTTAACCGAAAATAACAATTTTAATAAAACAAGAAACTGAAATTACAAGGAAATAACATACAAGCAACAACCAAAAAAAAAAAATTGAACTAATAACACGAGCTGAAAAATTAAAAATTATTAACAACCAGAAAATAAAAAATTGAAATATTAATAAGAGCTGTAAATTAAAAAATATTATTAACAAAAATGAAAATTAAAAAATAAAAATTAAAAGATTCCAAACCAAGCAACGTCACGAAGTTTCGATTGTTAGTATCCACAATCGTCTTCGGATGATAACTTTACTTATTCCTCCGAGATCTAACTATTTATAGGTCATTCGGATGCTTTCACCTTTCACCTATCTCCTCTTTCCTTTTTCCGCTTCATTGGTTTTAGCGGGAGATGACCGTTTGGCGAGAGTTGGTCGTTTTTCGCTTGATAAGAAGTTTCCATATGTTACGTATCTCTACGCTAGCTTGACTTAATGCGTTGTTAGACAACATATACGCGGCTTCCTTGAATTTTCTCCTAAACCAGTGTTCCTCTTTGTGGATGATTTCAGCTTGCTCTGCTATTCCTGATTTGCTGGTCCTCCTCGCTGTGTGTGTTTCTTGTGCTCAGCAATGCAAATTTCAAATGGCCTCTTAATTTCACCGATGTATGATTCTCCGCACTCGCAGGGTATCCGGTAAATGCAATTCTTGGATTCGCAGTCCGCGTTTGGTGGCCTGGTTTTTGTGAGGCTGCTACGGATAGTGTTTCCAGATCTGAAACAGATCCTGATGTTATACTTGGACCCAATTCTCTGATGTAGGGGATTACAAGTACAGGTTGTGGCGGCTTCTACCTGTTCTACCATCACTCTGGAGTAACCATTCCGTTGAAGGTCATGATGCCTATTTCTTTTTCGAAACCTTCCTTTGTATTACAGAGCTCAAAAGCACGATCTAGTAGAGTCTTAATGATTCCTCTCTTAATCGATTGATGGTGGTTGGATTTCTGGTTCAGATACTGTCCTGTGTGAGTGGGTTTTCTATATACAGATGTTTTCCATTTAGTGTCGGTCCTTTCCACCAATACGTCTCAAAAAGGTGGACTTCCTTCTCCATTGTGAAAGTTGTTGATGTGATGTGTTGTTGATGTGCTTCAGGAAAATGTCTAATTCTGCATTCCCATGGTTCCATATTCTGAAGGTGTCGTCTACGTATTTCAACCAGGCTCGTTGTGGGCTTCTTCAATGGCCAGAGTTTCAAACCACTCCATAATCGGTGAAAGTTGCGATCCCATTGGCAGTCCCTCATCTTGCGTAAAAAATTCGTCCTTCAGTTGGAAATAGAAGTTTCGTACACAGAATCCTAGTAATTCCATGATCACTTATATCGATAAGTTTGTTCTATCTTTCAGGTCCCCATCTTTGGATAGCTTCTTCTGTATGATTTGAAGTGCTTCTTCGACAGGAACGTTGGTGCAGAGGCTTTCCACTTCGAAACTGATCAGTTGATCCTGCTCTTTGACTTCGATTTCCCCCAGTAGTTCAACGAAATGTCTTGAATTTTTCACAAAAGATGATGTTTTACCTTGCAAAGGTTTAATTATTGGTAGTAAAAACCTGGACAAGTTCTGAGTGGCTGAATCTTTGAAGCTAATGATCGGTCTGAGCGGAACATCCTTTTTGTAGATTTTGGGTAGTTCATACAAGTGAGGTGGCTTACTGTGGTGCGGTGTTAGCGATGATCGCTTTGTTTCCGAAAAATAGACTTGGTGTTTTTTTAAAGTCTGGTACAACTTTCTTTCAATTGATGCAGTAGGGTCTTTTACGATTTTCGTGTATTTTCCTTCCTGAAGCACCTCTTTGATCTTCTGTTTGTAGAGATCAGTATCCATCACAGGGATTTCAAATCAGTCAAATCAATCAAATCAATTTATATCATATTAGACAATGGAAGTTCGAATTGATGAAATACACCACGAAACATTGTCAACCACCTCCAAACAAATATTGCTAATATATTGTTGAAAGGATTCGCTTAAATACTCTTTCAAACTATAATAGGGTCTATCAACAAGTAAGCTCTTCACCGCCTTTTTGAAATGAATGTTGCTTAGATTTGCAGATTTCATTTCTAGTTGTGAATGATTGAACAACTTACCACCATTATAGTATATGGAATCATCTCTATCCTTACAAATATATCTCCGTAAACAAAATCTAGCCAATGTGGTTCGAAATGGTGGTTTTCAATCAGCAACAGTTGTTTAGACGACTTTGTTTTATCAACTCATATTTTGAGCGGTGAATTGACATTGCTAGGAGCCACAGTTTGTTATCCATTCTGAGTTCTGCTAAAAACTATGATAATACAACTCTCTCAAAAATTAATCTCATGAAGGAATAATTCTTTCCATCTGTCTTTTCAATAGTTTTAACCATGTAGTTTGACAGCTACCATAATATAGAAATGAGATCATTCGCATTGCGATAACTCCTATTTCAAAATATATAGTTTTTGAAACTGAATCAGAAAGTGAATGTGAAAAAGGTATAATTCAAGTGAATTCTAAACCCATTGTGACATTTAAGCGGTTCCTAACAGAAACGAATATGGAACAGGCAAATGAATTGAACAATACTCAATTGTTAGATTTTATATTGTTGAAACAGTTTGCTTCACTATAATACGACAGCTGTTTTAGGCATGTCGATCACTAAACTAACTACTTAGAGTGCTTCAAATGCTAGTATATATATTTCCAAACGTATTTCTAAAGACTGTGTTTATTACTCAATTATACATAATTTATAACAAATATAGAAACGAACCCGCTAAAAGGGTATATGTAAGCGAAAACATAATTGAATTGAAAACTAAAAACTAACTGTTCATTCAGTTGAATTTATTGATTTTCGAACATATATTGAGGTTATTTAACTTATGGTTTTCTAGCAAAAGATGGTTTGCAGTGTTGAATTGATTTTAATATTCAGGTTTGTTAATCATCTTGTAAACATCCCAGCATTTGACCAATACAACAGTCGAAACAAATACCACAGGTCATTCTAATATTGTCAGTTCAAATACGTTTGTCAATGGAAAATTTATATAGTTTTTTGAAATACAAAAAAAAACAAGTTTGCAAATCAAATTTCACCTTATCAATCAGCCTAGAAGTCTTCATTTTTTCTTTTCGTATCTCTCGTATATCAACTTTGAATTTTATACTTCAACCCGTCTCAATTTCTTCCAGATCAAACAGTACAGTAGACACTACATTTCCTGAGATATTTTATATCACCGCTCTAAATATTTATTTCTTTTCGTCGCGATTTATATAGGGTCAGCTTTTTATAGGACACATTTCGTCCTCTGGACGATTTTTGTTGCAGAGTGATCGTAGATGAATTTTCTCTGTTATATAAGAAAAAGGCTAGTTATACTCGATTTGATCACAACTGATATTTATCCGATTGTAATAAGTAATATTTCCGATAAGAAAATATCACAACCAACAGAAGATCACAGATCGATGATATGCATTAGAGAGATTGAATTTATTTAATTCCAGTATCCATATTGAACAGCAACATCTATTTATTTTTCACCTCTGCATAAAGGAACTTCAAAACAACCACCTCAATTTCTTTTTCAAATCAAATATATGTCGATTATAAGATAACACAGTTTTCAATGAAAATCAGTTTCATGGAGGACAAGATAGATGAATGTATTTGACATTTTTAATTCTCTGTTCTATACTCTCCATCATCTTATTATAATCTATTGATATGGAATTGATATGGAAAGTTGAACATGTAAGGTTGTAACGATTTTTTTTGTTCAGAGTATAACGCGAACTATTTTATGAAATTACCTGTATACATGTCATATTCGATCACGATCAATTCATTTTGTACTGTCCTAGTTAGTGATGCTCTTCACTGATAGGTGCCACCAGCCAACAATGAATTAGAACCTAATATTTATCATTTATAATGTTGTTTATACCTAGAACATTCCAAGTTCTACCTGTTTCTATTAGATGGCACACGACTTCACTCTTCCGAATCCTAAACTCCATTTCTGTCCTCTGGAAATATTTTTGAATATTGTGGATAGTTACCAAGGTAATGTGATATGATAAGCGGCTTTGCCTCTCTATGCCTCAGCAAATTGCGTTTATGCATTATTTCTTAATTGGATTTGTTATGCTGTATGGCTATTGCTTTTTCATCATTTTGTAGATCACTTAATAGTAGGTTTTATACCTATTTGGAATAGAAACCTTCCTTTACTGTGGTTGGCAAAATTCTGAAATACTACTGTTTCAAATCCGGTGGCGCTCGATTCAACATAAATTTTTTTTAGTTTTCTCCTACTCACGACCCAAAGAAGCTTCCTGACTAACAGCTCCGTGCAAATGTACCTTTTGATAAAAAAAAAGGTTACAAGGTTCAACTTCATTCACACAAGTTTGGTACTCACTTACTTCTTTCTCAAACTAAAGTACCTATGTTAATACCGATGGCTTTGTTTTCACATATATCATATTTCTTATAGTAATACGAATATGATCAGTTTCGATGTTTTCGATGAAAATTTCATAATTACCAAAACTCACCAATTTCATTAAAGGTTATTTTGTTGTTTGTATTCAGCAGCATGAAAATATTGTGTATTTATTGATTTTGCTGTGGTTTTATTTCACCTGCAACCTCAAGCGTACCTCAAGCGTAAACGCTTGAGGAAGCTATTGTATAACGAAACACGTGTCGCGGTTTCTGTAAAACCCTTTATAGTGAAAATCATACAATGAACTGTAATCATTAGTTTTAATATGGATTTCTTCAACTATCGGCCAGTTCTGTTCAAAAATTTATCAAATTGTTATCTTATAACATACTCAAAATCTTCCCGCCCAAGATTACCTATTTTGTATCCGCGGTAAGTATCTTACTCACAGACTAACCTAGATCAAACAAAGAAAGACATTACTTTTTTCAGTGCATTTGTATGGAAGCTCCTCGTTAAAATTGTTTTGTTTTTATTTTTAAACATTATTTCAATCGAAGTGAAAAGTGAATATATACTGGAACCAGCGGTACACTAGCCGCAGGCTAGTGGCCTAATTCACCAAGAGTATAATAGCCATCATACTCGAGTAGAATAGTATACTTTATCCACGACGAATAAACATTTTTGATGAAGTTTTTGTGTTTTGTGATTTAACACAAAATATCAAAACACTGAGAAATCTATCCACACAAACAATAATTTGAATTCAAATTATTTTGTTTCAAAGGCGATTTCGATGCATAAAATGTTTCAAAAAACACGGTATGTTGAGAAACAGATATGACACGCACATTCAAAGAGGCTGATAGCTCAGTGTAGATGCTCCTTGCCTTCCAGTAAGGGTTCCGAGATCGAATCTGATATAGGAAAACTCTCTTTTATGATTTTTTCCTATATGTGGGTACAGAACTGAATTGAAAATATTTGGTGGTTAATACGATGAATTTTCAAAAACCGATTGTTTGTAGCAAAACAGTATAATAGCTGAATCTAGAAAGCATCTGACAGTATTAATTAATGACTCATTAATCACTGACGTGAATAATGGAAAATAATTAACGTCGAGCAAACAGATGTACAATGGATAAATTATACAATAGTCGTGGATAAACATATTTTTGAACTGATAAGATGCGTATTCCATTCATCTACGTCACCGACTTCAATTCTATAAAATCTAGCTACTTCAAATAATATCAGACTTAGCAAAAACAGTGGCGTACAATATTTTTTATCATGAATATCAATCAAGTAACCCTCTGCGACGCCACTGGAAATTAAAATTCCAAATCTGATTTCATGAAGAGAACCTCCTCTTTTTAATTAGCAACCCCCTTATTCAATTGTAATCGGCGAAATTATTTGTGAGTTATTAATGAAAGAACGTTACTAGGAAACGAAGCAACATACGATGCACGTTCATATGAACCTATTTTCATAAAATATGACAAGTCATCACCACCTGAAATCAATGACATCATTTAAGATACACCCTGCATATCTTCATGACGAGGTTTTCTCGTATATTTCTTTAATATCTTGCTTTATTTGGGAGTTGTATTTTTTGTTTGATGACGAAAAGATAGAAAGCCAAAAACCTTTTTCTCCTAAGAAGTGACCTTAAAGTTTGTCGAAATACCTGTGAAGATAAAACATTTTCCAAATTGATAATACTGAAAGAATACAGGATTGACGTGCTTTTTTATTTCACTGGATGAGTAAATAACGACCAATTAGTAGAGAGACTTCCATTACGATGATTACATATTGTTCTGGCGAAATAAAATGAGTAGAATTTTTCCATGGGGTTTCCTTTCTGTAAATACTTATTTCAACGTAGAATAGAAACCGAGAACAATCGTGCGAAAAAAGCATCCCCCTCCCAGTTTGATGAAAGTATTAACGCTGAGCACTTTAAGTTGCCGGAAACTTAAGAAAAGCCGGAAAACAGTAGAAATACGCGAAAACTAACAATAAACTGAGAGCGTAATATCACACGGCTAGCGAAAACAAAACGCGATGCTCGAACGAAAAAGATTTCCTGCTTTTCCAAATTTCTTGAGAAAGAATTCATTGTGAAGGTTACATTTGTGTTCGATTCGATCTCAACTACTGTTTATTTTTGGGAGATTGAAATGTTCTAATAATATTTCGCACGAAATATCATTGTTTTTTTAGGTAGAACAACAGATGTTGTGAAAACTCACTTTTTCGAACTGTCATTCATTTTCTCTCAGACCTGAAGATTTTTTCAATAATTAATTTCAGATTCCATATCAAAAAATTTTTTTTCTTTCTCTATTGATATATGTATTTAAAAAAAGATCAATAAAAAAGGTTGTTATTATCAATGCTGCAGCAGTTTCAAAAGAAAGAAAACATGATGTATTCATCGATTTCTGAGTTATTTTGCCAACATCAACACATACTTGTTTCGGAAACATAAATAGGTTTCCCAAGCTGATATTGTCTACTCATCCATTGAGACAAAAATATACTAGTTTTGTTATTCTTTTCGGCCATCCCATTGTTTTGTCAACATTTCTTTTATTACAAAAAAAGTAAGCAGAGCTTCACATCAAAAAACTGTATCAGATCACATCACTGGTTATGGACTGGCTAATCAGTTTACAGTTTGGTCAACATAAAACCGATCATTTTTCAAAACAAACTTTGTGTAAATTGAAAGAGGTATATTTGTAGGAAAGATTATATTCTGTAAAAAAACCGTTTTGACTTTCTTCTTCTCCATCTTCATACAAAAAATGTGAAAAACCTACGAAGGAGAGAAAAAGCAATACATTTTAAAATAAATTTTTCAGAATGATGTGAGGATCATGCATAGAAGTTACTTTCAGATACAAACTGAAAGAGAAAACCCTCTGGAACAACTTCTTGTTTATGAACATTGGATCACACAAAAGAAAAAATACTTTTGCAACAACTATTTTCATATGCATATTGAATTATACAAAAATTATTTTTTTTTGTTCAGTTTGTATTCCAAACATTCGTCATTGAACACTATGACGAATCATATACTATATTGTGTAATGTTCACAAGAACATTACACATTATTCACAAGAACATTACACAATATAGTATATGATGTAACACAATATAGTATATGAAAGAGATTAAATTCTGCTTACGTGGACCACTGTCACCTTCAATGGTGGACATCGATGTCTCGGAATAAGACACGTTAGTAGCAATCTGGAAAACATTACAACTTTATGTCAAGAATGGGTTGGATTTACTCGTCACGATGACAGTACGTAATGACATCCATTCGCTCATTTGATTCAATTCCAGTCATTAATAGCTTGTTTGAAGTGAAAGGTATATTTGGCTGAGAATGATTACTTAAGCGAATAGATGGCATTACGTTCTGTCATCGTGACATGAGTGGATTTAACCCATTAGTGACATACAGTCGTGATGGTATGAATGAATTGGGCACTTCATCTTGTTATGTTATACATATTGATGCTGAAGAGGCAATAAAACAAGTGTCTCATTCCGTAACATTGATGTTGACTAATGTTCATAAAAAATTTAGTTCATGTTCATAGAAAATTTACCATATTTATTATCTGAAGAAAGAGAAGTAGAAAGTCAAAACATTTCTTTTCCAACAAATGAAATACAAACTTACAAATAGGTACTAAAATAGTTAATTACTTAAATACAAAAAAAAATTAAAACACCTGAGTCTCGAACATAAGAAAGAAAACGCGTTTTTTTGTTCAAAATTGGCTTTATTTATCAACGTGATCTCCATCAAGAGCCACGCAATCATTCCAGCGCCGCTCTAACATTTCAGTACCACTTCTGTCGAACGATTTATCTTCTGCCTGAAAATGGGCCTCAGTTCCAGCAATGACCTCTCCATTCGAGCTGAATTTCCCACTTGTGAGCTTTTTATTGAGGTCTGTGAACAGTCAGTAGTCGCTGGGAGCCAAATCTGGCGAATACGGTGGATGTGGGAGCAATTCAAAGCCAATTTCTTACAAAGTAGCCATCGCTTTCATTGATTTGTGACACTGTGCATCGTCTTGATGAAGCAGCACTATTTTTTTCTTCAAATGGGATCGTTTTCCACCATTTCGACCTTCAAGCGCCCCGATAACGTTATACAGTGCATTTCCCCCCCCCTTTTATTTTTTGAACGGGTCAACTCAAAAAATTGAAATTTTGGGATAATAAAATAAATGCATGGTGGCCACTTGGCGCCATTAGAGAAAAAAAATCAAACAGAAATTGGGGTCTTGTGACACATCTTTTTGAAGCTCCTAATATATGCTTCACGACCCTAGAATATTATGTCAATATCTTCAACTACTACAAAATGGCGCAATTTTTAATAATCACTCGAATACATTGACATTTAACTACATAATATGAGTAAATAAGCTTGAGGTCAGTTCAGAAGATTCTCGAAATGGTTGCCTAGAACTTCTTGACATATGATCAGCCTATCCGATATTTCACGTCGAACATTTTCGAACACAGTAACGTCAATATCTTTACTAATATTTATTATTCCCTGCCGTATATCCAATATTGAAGCATTCAATTTCGTACACCGTTTGCTTCAAATAGCTTTATAAAAAAAGTCCAAAGGTGTCAAACCTGGAGAGCGGGCTGGCCATTCTATAGGACCTCGATGGCCAATCCAACGACCTCGAAAAGTATTATCCAAATAGTTTCTTACTTATCTGGAGTAATGTGGTGGTGCTCCATCTTGTTGGAAAAAGATATCCATATCGAATTTAATGGGATTCGCTTCGACGATGAGAGGGTCAACAGTAGTTTCCTGCATTTTCAAATACAGTTCCCCTGTTAAATTTTGATCAATAAATAGAGGTCCTATAGTATGATTCCACAACATTTCTGCCCAAACATTAATTTTTTCTGGATATTGGGTATGTATTTCCCGGAAAACGTGAGAGTTGGTGTCACTCCAATAACGGCAATTTTGTCTGCGAACATTGTCGTTTAAAAAAAATGTACATTCGTCACTAAAACAAATATTGTGGAGATAGTTAGGATGCCTTTCAATGGTTTCCGTCATGATTTCGCAGAATTCTGTTCTTCGATCAGGGCCATCTTCAGTTAATTGGTATACCATTTTGATTTTGTATGGATGATACCTATTCCTCTTCAAAAGTCTCCACACAGTAGAAGGAGACACTTCACACACATTCGCGACGGAATAAGTAGACTGTTCAGGATTTACTACCATCTCACCAGTTATTTGCGCTTGCTGTTCTTCCGTAATGTACGGATGACCTGAGGGCTTTTTGTTATGTTCACTACCGGTAGTCGTGAATTTGGATACAAGTTCCCTCAAATATTTTGTATAGATAGGACCTTTCGGAAAACGTTCATTGAAAATCCTTCGGTCTCGTGAGAGTTACGCGTCGCACCGTAAAAAAAAATTGCTTCAATTTTTTCTTACAATGGACGAGAATTGACCATTTCAGAGAGTACCTTTCTACTTTCAAAACCGAAAACTAAATGAGAATATTCTAACTGAACAATGATGTTCATTGTCGTACTGACACTTTTTGTCGTTTTTATAAACAGTAAATAACTCAACAAACCTTACCGGGTTGTTGGAATTGCCATATGGCAGATAAAAAGAAATATTTCAGGAAATATCAATATTAATGTGTTTGTCTTCAGCAAATTATTAAATGTTCCGTCATTTTGTAGTGGATGAAGATATTGACTTCATATTCTAGGGTTGTGAAGTATTCGTCAGGGGCTTCAAAGTGATGTGTCACAAGACCCCCCTTTCCATTTATCTTTTTCCCAGATGACGCCCAGTCGTAATCTTGAAAGTTTCATCTATCAATTTCACTTAAAAAAAAGTATTCATGCATTGATTTCATTATCTCAAATTTCAATTTTTTGAGTTGTCCCGTTCAAAAAATAAAAGGGGAGGGACATTAGAAAATGCACTGTATATTGTTCACTGTCGATGGTATTTGTTGTCTTAAGATAATCGATGAATATTACATCACGATTATTAAACCAAAATACCGAGGCCATAACCTTTCCAGACGATTGTTGTGCTTTCGAGCGCTTTAGACGAGGTTCACCAGCTGCTCTCCACTCAGATGACAATCGTTTTGATTCCGGAGTGAAATGGTGGATCCATGTTTCATCCATTATCACATATTGATGCAAAACTTTCGAATTTTCATGTTTAAACATGGCCAAACACTGCTCAGAATCAACAAGACGTCCTTGTTTTTCGTCAACAGTGAACTCGGGCGGCACTCACTTTGAACAGAGTCAATGCTCATACAATATTGAGCCAACACGTTCTTTTGATATCTTCACAATGTCAGCTAACTTACGCAACTTCACTTCTTAATCATTCAAAATGATTTTGTGGATTTTTTTTTGTTTTCTGGTGTTACTGCCTCATTTGAAAGTCCACTGCTTTCTGCGTCATATGTATCTCTTTGACCATATTCGAAGTCAGTAAACCAACATTTCAACTCTGATGGGACGGAGTCCGTATAACACTTTTCCAGCCATTGTTTCGCTTGAACGGTATTTTTTCCATCAAGAAGCAGTGTACATTTAAATGATCCATTGTTTAGAAAATAATAAAATTAGTGTCACTCTTAGCAGAATGACTCACAAAAGTATGAGTATAGAAAATCATGAAATTTCAACAGCTTTCTTTTAAAGGTAAGTACTCACTGAAAAAGTGGTGACTGCAATTAGACTAGCACCATGTAGGTGATAGGCCCGAGACTAGTATCGATCAAAAAATTACCAATTAAAGAGACTTCGAAGGGGCCAATTTGGACTTTCATATGTGTTTCTGAAATCTATGTATATAAATTACTCTGATACTAATGGGAAATATCTTATCCTCAACAATATTTTATCAGTACACAAAATTATTCCTGTCGCCATTCGATAAATTCTAATCTAGGTGGACAAAGAACATTGAATTGATATAATCAACTGCAGGACAGTATGTTCAGCTCTCTATAGTTCAGTCCGTATAACTCACTGGTACTTGAATTTTCTCAATGAATTTTTGAATTATTGCATCGATTCAATTTTTAAATCTCTTTCTCTACTTCAACGTTTGAAAAACTGATTGAATTATCACAAGGATAGTTTCTGGTTGATGCGGTTTCTGGGTTGTTGAAACATTTTAGATTGTATTCAAAAATTTTGTTTCAAAGTCTCAGTTCACATGAAAACATCTACCACAGACGATATATCACCATTGCCAACTTGGCTCTCAAAGGAACACATTCAGCTCGAGGAAGATTTCGAGAATATATGACACCATCGACTGCGGAGTTGCCGACCCATGTCCTAATTTATCACGCAGATTGTGCGAGTGATGCACACTCGTATTCTCAACCTTTTGCAGTTGTTTGCCATGATTTCTTTTTTACGAGTGGTCATAATTCATTTACAAACACAGAAAAAAAGGAAGCCTATGATATGCTTAATCCATATTGCTCAGGATAGAGTTATATATATAGTCGATGAAATCATTATTTTGCATGAGTGATAATTATGAAAATCACAGGAGTCTCTGGAAATGTTAGTGTTTTTAAACGTCTGTATTGTTGTATCTACTTTAGTGTCCAACCGAAAGTTCGGTTTCGGTTTCGGTCGAGTTACGGCAAAAAAACGGGTTCCGGTTTAATTTCGGTTTCAGCGGCAACCCAGCAGGTTTGCCGCTGAAACTACATTCGGGAGATCTCGTGCTGTAATCGGTGATGTTCGGCGTGTAGAATTTCATACAAGTCACGAAGACATTTTGTCGCGTTCACGTGACTAATCACGTCGTGACTTACTTTGTGATTTATTTTGTTTATTACATAAATATATCCTGTTGTGATATTACGATACAACTTCAATAAGTAACATTTTAATATTTTTGAAAAATCATTATTAATTTTCAAAAGAGAATCTACACCTACCCAAATAAACAGCTCACCTATTTTAAGTATTTTTAAGGTTCAATTATTTTCAAGGGGTTGTTATGTTGATTTGTTGATTATCAATAAGTAAACATGTCGAAGACTGCATAACGTTGTGATTTGAAGATAAAAAAATAAAGACTGACTGATTATAATACAGTTTTCTTTATTTTTCCCTCAAAACATAATCTTTGTAAGGAGGTTTTGGTTTCAGTTTCGGCCTAAACTGAGATCGTTGCCGAAATTCGGTTTCGGTTTCGGTCGTAAAAACCAGTTTCGGTCGAACACTAGTATCTACATTAGAATTACTTCAAATATTCTGCGTTCATGGTGATCTGAAAATATGATGATGTCTCCACGGTTCTCCAATTCAGTACAAAGAAAACAATCCAAATGTTTTTATTCGAATATTTACGAATAAAATGAAACCTGGTGGCCCAAGTCGGTGGAACATCAAATAGTAAAGAGATTTTTTGTACTCATATAAAATATTTCAATTTTGGTAAAATAGAATTATGGAATCGAGTGCATATACCAATTATATTGAAGACATCTAGATTATTCATTTAATTTACCTGTAATTTCGATCTCCTATTATTAACCGATGTTTTGAAGATGCTATGGTGATGTTTTCATCAAAATATTTATGTTATAACGTAATAACATGAAACTTTGAAAAAAAAAATTCAACATGGCGTTTCTCATTCCATCTCCACCTCTGATAATATAAACTCGTTTGAATTTGAAGTCATATGTGAGACATCATCCCTTTTCATAAAACGTAATATACAATTATGAAATTGTTTGACTTTAATGTAGAAATTAGTGAACAAAAGATACCTATCTATCCCATTATTCGAATCGATATTCGCAACTTCCAGGTTCTTCTCTTCTGCAGTGTGACGTTGCTTTCGAAAGTACAGTTCAATCAACGATTTTGAAGTTATCCACATCCACAGAGTACCCTGAGAAAAAAAATTCAACTATTATTTGTTCACTCAACGACTTTGTACACCTACCATTTTTCAATAAGATACGTTTGTTCGCTGACTTATTGAAGAAAAAAAAATCGTCCTAGCTTTTAGGCCATCGAAGGGGTGAAAACTCAACATTTGTACACTCATCAAACTGAGATATGTCATTCCAGATGACCAAATCGACAAGAAAAACATCCCGCCATAGTTTTCCAGGTCGTTTGAAGGGGTGGGAACGAGGTGGAAACCAATCTGGTTGGTGTACGAACTGAATTTTTGATGAATAGTTTTTTTAAAAGTTTGCACACCCTCACACGGTTTGTAAAACTATGGCTTGATGTTTTTTTGTCCATTACATATCTTAATCTTGTAGGTGTAGAAATTCAATTTTTGATGATACCTTTTTTTTGTTCATTATATTCTAGTGAATGAAAAAAATTGTTTCAATAGATTAAAAACTTTTCAAATTCTGTGGATTATTTGAATATGTCACTTTCCTGAACACGCCGGAAACATCCTAACTACTTTCCTAAATTTCTCCAATTCTTCGAGAGCATCACGTACTTCATACTGGGTTATTCAAACCAGTAAGAGGAAGATAGTAGTTGAAATTGTGCAGTTTTCTATTTTGAAGTAAGTATATTAAAGAACCGGTGAAATTCAATACATCATTTTGACTTTATCTTCTTTATTCGCAAAATTATTGGAAATCCAATACGATTTTGCTATGTGAAATTTCAATGGGCTATCAGAATATGTTCGTCGTACTTTTATACAGAAATTATGAGTCTGTATCTAGAATTTCAGGTACAATTTTATATTCCCAATGTTCTTTCAGTGTTGAGCATTTTGAGATGAATTACTACTCTTGATTATGGTCTGATAGTCATTCAAATGTGACCAATTCTCACATCTCTGTACCACAGTTGATTTGAATGAAAATTTTTTGTCAAAAAAATTATCCTATCAAATTTGTCTATTTCTAGTCATGTGTGTCGAAATAACCAATGAAACCATCATTACACTGATGGATAGTTGATGGATACCCATGGATAGTTTTCACGGGTAGTTATCACTTATGTCATGACATTGCTAAGCAACCAACACAATAAAGTTGTTTGACATTTCAGTAATTCAATTTATTTCGAAAATGTCACTTCCTCGCTTTGGTGTTCAAAATGATGCGGCAATTGACAAAATCATTGAAGAAAATACATCAAAAAATACTGTCAATAGTAAAAAATACACTTGGAAAATATTTATGGAGTTATATCATTACACGAATTGTTCTTTTAATAACTGTGTGTTCAATAAATAATTTTGTTCGAATTGCAAAAAATTTTCTCACCGAATATCCCTCAAACATTGATAAATAACTCATAATTTCATCACAACTTCCTCAAGCACGTTATTTTAGGTAACATCCCTCCGCCTTCGGCGTCGGGATTTTACCAAATAACGTGCTTTCGAAAACTGTGATAAAATTATTTCGTGAGTTATCAATGTCCTTGGGATATTATAGCTGAAAATTTTTTGCCAAAAAAATTATCCTATCAAATTTGTCTATTTCTAGTCATGTGTGTCGAAATAACCAATGAAACCATCATTACACTGATAACTACCCATAGATAGTTTTCACGGGTAGTTATCACTTATGTCATGACATTGCTAAGCAACCAACACAATAAAGTTGTTTGACATTTCAGTAATTCAATTTATTTCGAAAATGTCACTTCCTCGCTTTGGTGTTCAAAATGATGCGGCAATTGACAAAATCATTGAAGAAAATACACCAAAAAATACTGTCAATAGTAAAAAATACACTTGGAAAATATTTATGGAGTTATATCATTATACGAATTGTTCTTTTAATAACTGTGTGTTCAATAAATAATTTTGTTCGAATTGCAAAAAATTTTCTCACCGAATATCCCTCAAACATTGATAAATAACTCATAATTTTATCACAACTTCCTCAAGCACGTTATTTTAGGTAACATCCCTCCGCCTTTGGCGTCGGGATGTTACCAAATAACGTGCTTTCGAAAACTGTGATAAAATTATTTCGTTAGTTATCAATGTCCTTGGGATATTATAGCTGAAAATCAACACTTCATTATTTCGAAGAATAATGCTTTCTATATACAGAAAATTTGCTGATATTCCAACCGTCGATTCTCAGTGACATTTTCCAACGTTGTGAACTATTTTGAAAATAATTTCACAACATACTGCCATGAACCTCACTTAATTTTCCAAGAAGATGATATTTTTCCTCCTGCCAATTTTAATATGTTCACTATCTGAACTGATCTTATGAAAAAATCAATTTTTTTATACTTCTTTGTGATAAACTCTAAAAGCTATACTATAAGCAAATTATAAGGACTATATTTTATTTTGATAATAATTAGAAATCCATACGTAAATTGCGATATTCAATTGATGTATCCCAGAAACATTTTATCATGAACACGTGTTTTGTGAACTGTTCAATCATGATCAACAATTAGCTAATAAAAGCCATTATTTGGTGTGTTCTGCAAACTAATTGATGATGAATGGAAAGATGTACTGAATATTTGTGACTTTTGACACAAATCACATACTTCATTCTATTTTTCTGATTAATTCGGCCGTTACTTGATGAAAATACATAGTGATTTCATAAATTACATCTTACGATTTGATCTCCACAAACTTTACTTGAAAAATATCACATGTTACGCTAACACAGTAGCTTTTTCGCAGCCGTCTCCTACGTGGGAGACCATCATGAAAAATATTATGATACGACGTGTTGATGATCGTTTTTGTAATATTTTGTTTTTAATAGTTATAGTAATCGTAATTTTGTTATTGAATAACCCTAGACTCTTGCACAAAGTTAATAATCTCTCTTTTTACCATGTGGAGGCATTCCTTTGCATCTCAGGAGGAATTTTATGGTAACCAGCTCTCTTGTTTATAATATTATAGAATTCAACTATCATTCAATTAGAAATTACCCAATTAAAAAAACTACTAACTATAAAAAATTAAACAAATTAATAAGTAAACGATTAAGTCACGAACGAGATGAATTCATGAATTCAGCTGAGTTTCATCATAAATTAACAAATTTCTATCAATATTCTAAAGTAATTTACTTCTGTTTAGCCAGCCTTTTTGCACTCTCACAATTTCAGTTTGGCAAGCCTTGTTCATTTCGAACTACATTACTTTTTTAATTTTCAATTCTAATATTCTATGATTTAGGTCACTGATTGAGTGGTTATGCAAAGGGTTTCATTAAATCGCACTACATATTAGTTCTAGTTATTATTCAATTGAATTTGAAAATTGTTCATAATTTCACAAGCAATATATGCATATATGTGTTCCAAAGTACGTTGCAACGATTGATAGTGATAAAAGGCTTTTTTACCTGTATAGTTCGGTGTAAACTTCATAAGTTCCCTTCATGAAGCTAATGTTCGAAATCCGCCATTTTGTGCAATTCACCTGGATCAACTTCTTTCTCCAAGGAATGTGTTTTTATGAATGAATATAAGGTAATTATCCTCTTACACTCTTCAGTAACACCTTATAATCATTATTTTACTTTCTCTTATACAGTTTTAAGAAGATTATGGATTTATAGCTCAAATAATCTTCACATATATTCAGTACAACCTCCCTCCTCTCTAACCATTTTCTGACTTTTCTCATCATCAAAAATCCTGAATGTTTCTGTTTCCTAGCAACAATATTTAAAATTTTCTCACTAACGAACGAAGGTTCGAAATAGATGAACACTTCAATCTAGTAGACCACTATTATAATCTTCATGCAGTCATTGTTCACTGTGGCTCAGGCGTTAAATCTGGTCAGTATTACGTCTTTGTCAAAAACAAATCTGACTGGTTTAAATTTGACTATAGTCGTGTCACCAAATATTCTGGGGATACCTTGAATTTATTGGAGCCTTTGGAGACACTAATTACTGAGACTTGGAAAATACTAGTGACATCTCTCTAAAGCTTGAAATTCTAAGATTATTATTTTCTTTATCAATTCATTCTTTGGTATTTTCTTTCCTCTTAAAATTGTTAAAGCATCATTTCATGTACTGAAATAGTTGAATGTCAAAGTTCCTCAATGTTGAAATAATTTCAAATAATTTTAAAATTACTTCTTATTCATTTCAATTTTGTTATTTGATTGCTCTTCTAGTTTGATTACTATTTATTGATTTTTTTTATTTACATTTCAATTGCCAATTTCTTGAATTCTATTGGTGGAGTGACCTGTCAAATATTGAATTTGGTTTCACTATGTTTATACAGGATTATCAAACGATTGTTTCAATTGGATTCTGAAAATTTCCAACTGATGTTCAAATTTTCCACCTGATTTTAAATTCTTTATGATTTCAGTTTGTTGGATTTGAAATCATGACAAAAATCAAACTCTGTTTTAACTACTTCCATTTGTAACTATCGTTACTGTAGTTTCTTCCTATATGGACAATTTTCAACTTAAGTATTAGAAAATGTCGATATTTGACGAAACTACACTAACGACAGTTACAAATAAAACAGGTGAAAACATAAAGAGAGTTTCATTTCTCATTATTCATGACCTACTATGATTTCACTACATTCACATTACTAAAAAGCTACTGTGTTTGCGAAACATGTGATATTTTTTAAACGAGATCAAATCGAGAGGTGTAGTTTGTGAAATTACTTTATTCTATACAAAGCGAATACAAATTGCAATATTTTTGAGTGATATGCAATGGATGAAATACTATTTCGAACTGAAATTTATAAAGCCGATCATTTAAACTTCTAAACTTATTTTACAAAAAAATTATTTGTTTATTTCATTGTGGTGAAACGAAAGTTACGATAATGTAAACCACGATACCAAAATTATAATTTTGAGAGTGAGTCGCGCTTGGTGTCTAGTTATCAAATTTATTATCCGAATTATCAATTCAATTTGAAAATACTTTACTGAATTCAAAAACTATTTTGTCGTTCTAGACAATATCATCACTGGACTGTGGCACAATGTGTTTCCGCTTGAAGAATCTAAAATAGAATCGATTCAATTAACGCGTACCCTCAAGAGATTCAAGTCTACTACCGACCTAAAACAGTTAATGTATGTGTTAGTCAGACTAACGACTGCTGCAAAAACAATTCAGTAATGGAATATTGACTCGGCAGCTCCGGGGCGACTACTTATCCAGTTGTGGCTCGATGAAGCTGCTAGGTCGATGTTTGGTAGTGTACGGAATTGCTAATTGCACGCCCCGGAGTGCTGCCTACGTGAATACTATAATTATGCCCAGCAGGTTAATCAAATCAGTAATGCATTCATTAGTTTCGAAATATTCTGAAAGAGGAAATATATATGAGGTGTGTGATACATACGATACCAAAACTTTTTCGTGATGGTAAAAATGGTTGAAAAATGTAACATTTGAATGAATTATTTTTTTGGCTTATATAATATCCTTATTATATGACACGCGGAACCAGGTGATCTTATATTAGCAATTGTTGAAACAATTGATAATGATATAATTTGAAAAAAATTGTCAGATATAAAATACATCGATATGAAATGAGATGAAAGAAGGGAAATTCGTGGAATCATTGAAAACAAGATGCACCTGAGTTGGGAATCACACGTTAAGAGGTAAGACCTCGTTAGTCCTCGCACAAGTTTATCAACTTCTGAGAGTTTTCGTCCGTATAGGGGCGACAGCTGATTAACGGAAAAATATATTTTGAACAGATTTTTTTTTCAACGCTGATGAAATTGCAGAACTTTGAAACATCACCACAGGTGACTGAAAGAAAACAATTTTGATAAAATAACAAAGATGTCAAAAGTAATGAAATGTTAAACAAAAGTAATTTTTCTGAAGGAAATCAAACTTTTTATCGACCTTTTTTGGTAATTTCACTAGGTGAAAGGGCAAAATTTTCAGTTCAATTCGATATGTTACTGTGTTGAAGTTATTTTCTGAAGAGAAATGTTCTATTTTTCAGTAATATGTCGTATTCAATAATGTACAATAGAAAAACATGATCTCAACTAATACTTATCTTAACGTTTCGAGGGTTTCGAGGTTTCGAGAGTTTTGAAAGGGGTGAACATACTTCAATAGCAATGCGTGATTTGAGCAAGGCCTTCGACTGTATCTCGCATGGAAAAAACTAGGTTTTTATGGAATAAGGGGTGTGGCACTTAATTTCTTCAGTTCTCACCACGAAAACAGGGTACAGTCAGTATATATCAGCGATGTGTATCAATATATAAATCATGGTGCACCACAGGGCTCTGTATTAGGTCCCGTCCTTTTTATTACATACATGGATGATATTTTCCAGACAATATCCCTAGGTTTCTGTGTGTGCTACGCTGATGACACTACTGTCATTCAATCCCACAACAAAGTATCTATATTGAAAGAAATCTTCACTAACGTTGACCGTAAAGCAAATCTCGAATAATGATCTGCTCCTCAAATAAAAAGTTATGTGGATCAGAATCTGTCAAACTGCTCGGTCTGACCTTTGATGATGACTTGAGTTGGCACACCTATATTGATATATTATCTGAAAAACAATCCACTCGGCTTTTCCTGTTGACACGTCTTCAAATTCTTCCACCCTTCTACCTTCATATCACGCTCTTTTCCACTTTCATTCGAATTACGGAATTATTTTATGGGGATACTCATCTATTATTTTGTATTTTACTAAAAACTATATACCGTTGGACTTGTCAATAAATTTATTCTGTATATAACATGATGAAATGAATAAATGAATTAATAAATGAATGCCCCCGTCTTCAGAATTCGAAAAATCCAAAGATAATCACAGTTTTTTTGTCGCTGGTTGGCTTCATTTCTGAACTTCTTCGACAGATGTCAGAGGAGTTTCGGAATGTGAAATATGTCATTATTTTCGATCGACTTCTGAAATATTCGATGTAGTACGATAGGACGGTAGCCGGTTGAGTTGATGTTAGTGGTTTGTTCATCTCACTCAATATACCGCTGTGTGAACCGGCAAGGTCAAACGATCGATATTCACTTCCTATCGTCCAACCCGTGCTAGGAATCACACAGTGAAAGTTTAGACCTCGGTACTCCCTAGCTCGCACAAGTTTCGACTTTTGAGAGTTGTCGTTCGTAGTGGTGCGACAGCTGTTCAACAAAAAAACAGATTTTAAACAGATTCCAAACAGAGTTAAATAGTACAAGGTGATCTCTGATATTAGTCTGTTGCTATTTCGCCACTATCCATATCTTTCTTCAAGACGGTTAGCCAAGTGTGATCAATTTCTGACGAGCTATTCGGATGATACTTTTCTCCAGATATAAGAATATATGCTGATTTTTTGTCGTGTATTGTCTGATTCTGATCTCTATTTTCATTTTCATGCACTTTCAGTGGTCTCGAGATTTCACCTATATAACTGCACCACAAGAATAAAGTATTTTATGAAAGCAATGGAATGTGTATTAAGTGCATATATTATGGAACAGATCAATGGAATTAATTCTCTATCTCAATCATTTGGCATGTTTATGCGAAGTTCCGAAATGAGTCCATTTTATGAAAATTCAATATCTAAATTCAACATCCTTATATTAGTAACTTATGCTATATTATTGATAATGTCGAAAATTTTTTCAAATTCATTACTGGAGGTAAAATACGATTATGTTTTGACAAGATATACTACAGTGCATTGGAATCTTGATAGATATCACCGTTCTGTACAATAAAAGATACGAATTTCAACAAGTTAGAACAGCGACATTTCAATCATATATAAAATTAATTTCATACATTTTTCAAAAAATTTTATGGGACTGGTCAAATCATAAGAATTATTTTTCACGAAATAAAATGTTTCATACCTGTATTTCACACCCAGGATCAGGATATCGTGAATTGAATTCCGATATTGAATCCAAAAAAAAGATTTTGCATCATAATTAATAAAAAAAACATTACAATGATATTTTCTGAACTCGTACTTTGTATTCCAAAGGTTGCAACCCTCTTTCTAAAAAATAATTTTTCACACCATGAGATATCATTTCAATATTTTACACTGTTCTTTTATTGGTTCATAACCGTCTATAATCTGAAAAAATGTAAGCTAAATCAACAGAGAATCAGCTTCAGTGTAGTAAAGAGCAAACTGAAAAGTTCACCTCGAAAAGTTACTGCGTAACATAAACAACTGAAAAGTCCCATTGCTTAGTAACTCATCGTATTCATAAATTCTGACTACAAATTGAAGAAGTAATTGAAAAAATTATATATTGATACTTTGCTTCCTTCAATTGTTGACGTTTCGGAAAGTAATCCGTTTACTAAAACTGAAATTCACTATAATAATCTCGCCCCAAACTGTAATAGTTCAAATTTCTTTCAACCAATAAGTTTATAATACGCAGTAACTTTCCGAGGTGAACTTTTTAGTTTGCCCTTTACTGCACTCCAGTAGATTCTCTATCGCTTCAACTTTCATTTTTCCAGATTGTGAGAGGTTATATACTCAAAAAATAGTTACAATATTGAGTCCTCCACAAAAAATGTCATTTAAAGAAAATACCATTTCAAAATATACAAACCTGTGTTGACATCAAATATTTATAAAGTTATAATAATGAAATACAAATCAATTCAAAGAACTAAGATTATAAAAAGAGAGGAAAGGAGAAAAAAATTACATCAAAGGTGCTGCTCCGTTCCCTCTTGTTCATAAAAGAGGGCATATGCCTCATCGCTCACAAGTGATTTTGGCGAAATTGGGAACACGTGTGAATCGTTGTATTCATGCCACGTGCCACTATATGGGTGTCTTCAATATGCTGTGTAATGTCCATTGTAAGTAGTCCCACTGTGATTTGAAAGTGCATATAGATTATAACGACAAGGAGCCACATTGTCTGCTGCATAACTGCTCATATCTAATCCATCTGAAGAAAAGTCAATGGAAACATTAAATTTGCCTCTGAATCTTTCCGTTGGAGAGAATCTTTTCAAATGAATTACTTAAATACGTGAGAATGAGATAAATGGGCAACAACAGGTGAATTTGAAATGCTTTTTAAGAACTCTGGATAATACCGCCCATTCTTAACAAGAATGTTACAAAATTCAGTTTCTTATAAACAATACTCAATTTTGAATATATTTCAACCATTCAGTGAAGAACTTCAATGTTTTTAATTTCTCGTATTCAATTCTTACGAATTTTGTGTTGAAGTGAACAACATGAATAACGCTGTTGGAAACTGAGTTATTGCCTATCACTCTTCAATCATGATGCTAATACTTGCTCTTTTTTCTGTAATTGGGCTCAGAATTGAAGAATGAATTCCTGGAAGAGCCCAATATAGAAACGGATAGATCGGAACGTGCTCCAAAGGGATTGATTGGTACAATGGCATTGTTGCATTCAATCAGATTCCACATGTGCTTCGGTGTAATACGGCTTCTTTGAATTGAGATAATCAAGTTAGGTTTGATTGGATTCCTTTTCGATTGGCCTCACGATGCTTTTATAATGCATTAACAGCTAGTGCTAATAGTATTAAAGACGTTCTGTCCCAAGGCTAATTGAATGATAGACTGACAAATTTGTCGTCGTAGCGTTCAAGTGAATTTCATCGAAGAACAGAATAGACTTACTTTGATACTATGCTGTCTGCTTTTCAAGGTTAATAGATACATTGCAGCATTCAAACGGTTCACTTCATCTGAAATTACCGTTCCGGTACTGAGAGTACTTGAGCATATCATATATATATATATATATATATATATATATATATATATATATATATATATATATAGCAGAAGAATTAGTGACTGGATTAACTATAAATCGGTTCAATTTGTGAGATTGCAGTCAATAGTTGGGCTGTTACAAAGAAAACTCTTTGTTATATGTCAAGGTTTCTGTATATTTCACACTTTCGTCAGGACAGCTACAATAATAAGATTATATATCTTACAAAAAATATATATAAATATGGAGAACTCACTAACGTGAGGATAAAATATAAAATGGCTCAAAAACAGATAGAAAAAACATGAAATGATCACAGTTGATCAAAATTTGACTGACAATATCAAGTGGGAAAATTCTGATTAATACTCGAATTACTAGATCTTTTGTTTTCTTCGTCATATATCAGTAGGTATGTGTAAATTTTGCTGAATGTTCTGAATGTTCTTCGTGATTGATATATATATCATTTCCAAAAATATTCTTTTAGTTGTATATATTTCTCTATCTTAAATATGTCAATTCCAAAATTCATCCGCTCTTAGGGTAAGTGATGCGACTACTTAGAGGTCTAGATGTTTGTCCTATATATGTTTTAGAACAATACATACAAGAAATTTTGTATACTAAATTTGATTTTTGTTTATTTGAAATTGGAGCTTTTAGTTTACTGTTTAATTCAGATACAGTAGTGACATTTGTTTTGGATATTTTGAGGTTATTATTTCGGAATACATTAATCGATTTTGGTGTCAACTCTTGAATATATGGGAGCAATTCATATAAAAATGAAGGTATAATGTTGTTGTGTTCAAAATATTCAACGATATGAAGTTATTGAGATCAGAACAAAATATTATCATCACTGAATGGTACATAAAACCAACATCAAGTAATAGATTTATCAATTATCATTCCTATCATCCAAATAAAATGAAAATCAATTAAGTAAAATCATTAAAAAACAGAATCATCAAAATTACCCATCCCGATTTAACAAAAGTTTGTCTAATTTCAGTAAAATTCTGATCCAAAATTCTACGACAGTTTGACTAGAGCCTAGATGATGACAGCACGACCAGCTGTCGAAAGCGCTCGCATATAATTAAATAAGAGTAATTAAGCTTCAAATCCTTTTTGTGACTTATATCAATATCAAAATAACGAAAATAAAGGAAAATTAGTTGCATCATTCAATATATATATATATATATATATATATATATATATATATATATATATATATATATATATATATATTTCAGTAGAGCCTTGTGTGTGGGTGTGTGTTTTCGCGGTCAGCAATTTGATTTACTGTCGTCCGGGTTGAACCGTGTCATGTCATTCTCCAAAGCTTTCAGAGAATTGAATATTTGATTGTAGAATCACCCCTACCAACAGTGTAGCGATTTTCATGTTTGAAAAATTTTAAATGAACGTAAGTCATATATCTTATAATATATTCTGATAGGATACAAAGTTATCGCTTGATACATTTTCCCCAGAAACTGTTATAATTTTCAATAGGAACCATCCCAGTAGCATACATATTTTACACTCACATCCTGTCACCTTATAAGTATTTCAAGTATATCCGACTAGTGTCATTGCAGGATTCCTGCATATGCTGTTGACGATACACCTGCCGCAATCGATTTTCAATTATTGGAACACACTTGCAGACCGGTTTCGGGCTGTTTTGCCACAAGTATGCTCGCTTAATTCTTGAAATAAAATAGAATTACAGAAAAATTCGTGATCGTTATAGAAGATGAAGTGTACAGGAAAGAAGTATAACGAATAAAAAGTTAACCAAAGAAAAACACGATTATGTAAATCATGGGGGACATGAAATGTAACATGAATTCTAAATCATATTCATTCCATGAGACAGCAACTCTGAAAAAAATCCTATTCAGGTTGAAAATGTCGCACAAATTTTCTAATTCTCAAGATTATTTGGCTCCCCAGTTATATTTGAAATTTTTTTATTATTGCACATTTACAATATGAAACGAACCTACATACAGAATTTCAGCCTCCGAAAATATACCGGTACCGAAAAACAGTGACCAAAAACCTAATTTTCATATGTAAACGCTCCCCTGTGGCCGCCACAGTTGGAATATTCAAAAATCATTTTTATTACACATCAACAATATGAAACGAACAGATGTACAGAATTTCAGCCTTCGAAAATATACTAGTACGGAGAAACAGTGATGAAACGTGGCTGACGCTCCAGTTAGAATATTCAAAAATCCTTTCGCACCTGTTTCCCCCACGGGGGGTATTCAAAAATGATTTCTAAGTTGCATCTAAGACCTAAGAAGCACTTATATACCAACTAGGTCTCAACCAATACAGAAAAATAGAGTGAATGGTAAGTGAGTGATTTTCGCATTTATACCTAAGTGTGGTAGGCATTGATCGAAAGAAACTTGTAGCATCAAATGTTTTGTCTGCAACTGCGGTAGGCATCAAATGCGTAGTAAGCGAGAACAAATGTCACATGTCGAAGTCTCAGCAACAATAGACAGTCATTGCTGGGACTTCGAAATCACTACATAGTATAAAACAAAGTCGGTTTCCGCTGTCTGTCCTATCTATGTATATGCTTAGATCTACAAACTTACGCAACGGATTTTGATGTGGGTTTTTTATAATGTAGACTAATTTAAGACGAAAGTTTAATGAATATAAAATGCATAATATAGTAGAGAAACACTGATAATTTCGGAGGTTTCTAATGTGATGTGAATAAACACAAATTTGCGCTTACCTACATTGCAAACGCTCGCTGAACCCTACGAGATGATCAAAATAATGTACTACAGTATTGTTCACCTTGAAAAGTTCTACAAAAAGTCCGCGATGGTATATCTCTATCTCTGAGGGATAAATTACGATAACCATTTTGTATCCTTCATTTTTTCATGAAGCGATTTTGAGCATTAATCCTCATTCAATTGAATATCTTGAAAACATTGTACATTCAATATAGATCAATATGGACCTTTACAGCATATCATTCAAATGAATATTTTCGAAGATATTACAAATTTGAAATGCATCAGAAAAATAGTGGTTGCGGCGGTATCGGTGGGGGGAACTCGACACACGCGCGCCTATAAATGTGGCGTCGAAAGCCGCGCATCGCCCTATGGCACTTTATGATCAGCAGCGATCGCCTGCGTTTATATGTATATTTATTACCAGCATTGCACCCGTGCCAAACCAGGCTGGTTCGCTAGTGCATATATAAATGATGTACTGATAGGTAACGTCCACTACAAAATTGGAATCTCTAGTCGAAAATTAGGTCAGGGCCTCTTGATAGTATAACTCTATAGAATACCTGGATTTGCAGAGCTCTGAGGCGTGATTAAAATGAATGTAGAATGAGTATGAGTTTTACAACTCCGATGCCGAAAAGGCAAAATTGGCTGAACAATTCTAGTTTGGTGAGTGATTTCTGAAGCTGACGAAGAGTTTCAATGCTCATCAAAACTGCTCAATTCAGTTGGACCAAAATAAAGGTAATTATTGTATCGAAAATACATAATCCGGATGTATCACAAGTTCAGCCAAACATAGAATTTTGTAACTTCAAATATTTATATTCTATCCATTCGTTTTTGTAGTATTTTGTTACAAATTCTCTTCCATCATAATACTTGGACATAAATTATATGATGTAATATTCAGATATTTTTTGAGTGACTGATCGAATTGAAATATCATGTGGCATCTCCACATGAACCTAATCAAATAACAGCTATTCCCATGGCTATAAAAACGTCACAAGGAATATCCAGCAAAAGGAATGAACGTCCGTAAAAAGTTTTACTTTAACAGAGAACATACAACGAGGACAAAGCAATTGTGCAGATGCCTCAAGAAATCTCGTCTACTGCGACGACATCGTGACATTAAAGTGAAACCTATACGTACAGTCCTAGTTCACTAGATATAAAGAAGGATGTGTCTCGGACAATCCGACAAGTCTAACAATACTTTGGCGTTCGAAAAGAATTCCTAAAGTTTTATAAAATGTTCGTTTTACACCGTCGCCGTCGGGAAAATTATATTTATTCATAATGTGGGTGAAGAGCAATACTTTTTCTTTCAAACGTTGATATAATTCAAGATTTGCGAAACTGTAATTCTGAAAATTGGACACGACTGGATTTGTTTATTTATTAAATCATCGATGTGATATAGAATACTAAAATGTATTGTACCTAGTAGTAATTTATAATGAAATATGTTCAGAAACCAAAGGCCAAGCAACTAGCACAAAATGTTTATTTGAAATGAATTTTACTTCACCAAAATTTCGTTGGAGATAGTTTTCATGGCAATATCTGTAAACACACCTTACCAATTATGAAAAAGTTGTTACATATGATGTTACCTTCAATGGTTGCTACTTCAATGATGATTAGTTAGTATCCTTCATTAAAAAACTGATCCATGAACACATATCAAAATATCATCCCTGATAAAAATTGAAATGTGACATTTCTGATAATATCCATGTATCTGCTTTATAGAAGAGTAGTAGATGCAGATTAAATATTGCTGGTATCAAAAAGAACTCAGAGGAACCCTAATCTAACCTAACCTAACTTCATTGTGCAGAATTGAGTCAGCTCTGAAATAGGTATGATCTCTTCTTCTTTTCGATTCAATGGCCTCAGCAACTAGGTACGATCTCATTCTCAAACGACTGACTGATTTGGTGTTTGAGATTTGCTGTATTCGTTGATTCAAACAGTTGAACGTTGATTGGTACGTATCTGGTGTTGTTGTTCAATCAGTCTAACGACTCAACTTCAAAAACATGTGGTACAAGTAAAGTTGGATTTACCACAGACTGCTCTGGAGTGAAGGTCTTTTACGTAATAGTTAATATGTTTTCCGTACCAAATAAATTTCTCATGATCATATTTTGCTTCGAGTTGGTGACTCTGATATATTTTTTGATGGATCGTCATTCACTTATAGATAATTCTAAAATTTTGGTACATTTTTTTATCATGCGGTAGAATTGCTAGATTCTGAACCGTAAGAAATATGAAAACGATTGAATGGAAGAAAAAAATATCGTGGAGAACAGTACAATGGTCAAAGAGGAAATACAGGAAAAACTGAAAAAGCTGTTTCTGGTTTTTTACAAATAAAATTGTCATTTTAGGAATATAAAGAAATCATTGTTTTCAAAATGTATTATGCTCGCTTTCTATGGCAAGAAAAACAAATATCTGTTAAGAACTGTCGGACGTTTATGCACACTGTTGAATATTTAAAATGTATTCAAATGTCAGAAGGACTAATATATCTAATATGTCATGCTATTTACTAACGAAAATCAAATAGAAATCCTCTTCTGGAGGTTAGCTATATCCAAATCGTCATATTCGTAACATTCAAATGTTTAGACGATCAGATATAAATTTTGGAGTTGTGGTGCATTTGACAGAGCTTAAAATAGAAAATGTGTTTTTACTAGAAGGCTGAGGAACCAAATTATTGTTTTAGGTGAGCGAATATCACCTCACGAAAATTAACACAGTGATTTTTTTTTTTTTTTAATTTGGGATTGGTCAGTTACAAAAAAATTTGTATTCAAGATTGTTTTTAACGAGAAATTACTCACGAATTGAAGACTTCTGTGGAATCTACCAGAAATATTTCAAAAGAAGAGCAACTGCACTACAAATAGTTGACAGGTAAAAATAAGGAAGTTGACAATATTTGTAAAGAAATTATATCGACGAACGAATCACCAATAATAGTTGGTTCGATAGAAACATGCATCATAAGTGAAATAATGTAAATAATCATTCACATAGAGAACCAATTAAAAGGAAAGGTTCGGATCAAATGTTTGATTGGGAATTTTGTGAGCAAACATCTAGATTCTTCCTTTCAAGATGAGTATTTGAATTCTGGAATGTATCTACATTTTTCATCCAATGAGTTTGACGGCTACTCAGTCAAATTGCCACTGAACATTCGCCATGGAATACAATGTTTTCAACAAGACAATAGTAGGGAAAGATTTAGATACAATATTCCTAACAAATTGAATCAGAAGACATGGACCTTTTGTCTGGCCAGCTTGATACCCAGACCTCACTTCTTCATATTTTTCCGTCTGAAGAATCATGAAAGATAAAATTTTTCCGACACATAATACAGATATCAATGATTTCAAATATAAAGTGCATTAGTATTACCCGTCATGCTAGAAAATTTCCACAGAAATTTTATGGACAACGTATGTGCATTCAACAAACAGGTCGTCAATTTTGAGCATTCATTGTATGTTTTCATACATGAAACGTTCAATCTAAGATTCAGTTGCATACCAAAATTTCATAATAGTAGATAAGAGACAAATTGAGGTAAAAACGTCAGTCGTTTCTGAGAATTCATTGCCTACTATTTTGGAATTATGGTAGAGTACATTTCGAATACACTAAAACTTTTTTATATTTTTTGATATATCAATTCTATTCGTGAAAAACATAAACAGCATTTTTAGTTTTTCTTATATAACTCCTTGAGGGGGAAAGTCTCTGTACATTTTCTTTGACCGTTGTATTGTTCCATATGATAGTTACCTTTGTTCTCATTTGATCATTCTGATATATCTGTGAATCTTTATGTGATATCTCATTATTGATATCACCCTTAAAATAAGACGACTACGCTTGCAGCTAAAATTACTTCTTTCGAAAACAATACATCTAATTGAATTGTAAGGGGATGTGTTGACTACGCAAAAAAGTATCATAAAATATTACCCAGATTTGATGCTGAAAATTCGATAAGGCAAGCATCTTACGGCGAAACATCGGTATTCACCAGTGAGGATGACAGTGTTCATTTTGAGTGAAATTCATCCCCTTTTCATTTATTATAACGTGTGGCAAGTCTGTGAATGATATCTGATTCAATTCCATAATGGAATACCAACTTAAAAGAAAAGTGTTTTGTGTAATTTAGTGTTCATATAAAAGTTCGAAAGTATTTTTGTTTTCGTATAATTCAATGCATGTAGCTGTTTTGAGAGGGCGTTTCTTTCAATTCGTGTCAGAAAGTTACTTTTCTGTATGATATACATATCTTTGTATAGAGTTACCTTCTTGAAATCAATTGCTTCCCTCCTTTATTCGAAAAATTGACTAATGTTTTTTGTATAAAGATGGTGAAGTAGAAAGCCGAAACCTTTCTTTCCCAAATTGTACAACCAATTACTTGAAATATGTTCACGTCTGTGGAAAACTTATTCTACGCTCTGTTTTTTCACGATTTACTGTGCAGAGTGTTCGATATCAACAATAACGATAATTTCTACGATTGGCAACGTAGCGGTCAAAAATCAATAAACCCTTTTTGAATCATCATCAATTATTGCTATCATTGAAAAACTTCGTATTTTTCTAATCAGTTCATAACCAAATTATTTCTCATCATTTTTTCAATACATTTTCGTGCCAGCTCTTGAAACCTTTGAAAACTTTTCAGCAAGGTTCTGCCTTCGACAGCTTGTGTGCGTTCATAACCAATCATGTTTGTGCAATGGAAGTAGTAGCAGCGCTATGCTGATTTTTTCTCTCATCTCATGTCTTTTTGCACTATGTTTTTATACTTTTTTAGTATCAGTATAACCTTTTCACTTTTAAGTTTCTCCTGAAATTTGGTAGATGTACTTATATAATGTACGAAAATAGAAATATGATATTTGTAGATATATCATATTGAATAATTGACGAAAAACTCAGTGGTTCAAATTTATTCTCTAAATTGATAATAAACGCATTATTACAAAATTGGAGAGTATATAGTACCCGTTATTCAATTATCTATTCAATTTCAATTACGAGTGAAAACAACAAAAGTCCAAATTAATTATGAATACTACAAATATGAAATGATTATTGGAATATAATTGTGAATTCATTTGAAATGTTTTAAATAGAATGCTTTGATAGCATGTATCCTCACCCGGGCAATAATATATATGAACGAGTACATTAATGCAATGATAAATAATCCATCGAGTAGTACTGTGAAGAGGTCTAATACGTTGTTGAATAGACTACGGCCGGTTGGTTAGAGTGATTTGTTTTACTAATTCCGGCAACCGCTGTGTCGACTTATCACAACTGTGGAATGACCGATATCCACTGGTATCTCCGAATTCGTGCTATGAATCGCACTTTTTTGAAGGTAAAACATTTTTGATCCTCAGCTCGTACAAGTTTCAACTTTAAGTGTCGTCATTCATGAGATAACGACAGCTAGTTAAAAAAAAATCAGAAGAATATTGTTAACAGAAATAACATCACAAATATGATAGATTATCACGATCGGACAATGATTCAGTATCGTTTGGATACTGGGCTGAAAACCGTATGTTCAGCTGAGTTTCATCGTGCAATGATTATTCAGAATATTCTCTCTTCACAGTAGTCTTTTTAATTTTTTTTTTATTTTCTTCATCCTAATGGATTAAACCAATAAATAAAAACAAAATAAAAACCATTCTGGATGAATGTTTTCATATGAAGACAAAAATAAATCTCTTCTCAGATTTTTTTTTCAAAACCCATCTGTCAGACATCAGATCTGTTTAATTCTTGTTTCCTTCTCAAGAATTTGAAAACAAAATTTTTACGGAAACACTAGAGGAATGTTTCAAACTAGCATCCCTTTCTCGTTCCTAGTTCAAAATCCCAAATATTATTGTATTATGAAGAGAAATTTCATAACAAATACAATATATCAACACAATCGGACAACAAATCAGTATCGTTGGAATACCGAGCTAAAAACCATATGTTTGGCGGAGTTTCATAATGATTTTTCAGAATATTCTCTTTTTCTTAGCTGTAGTCCTTTTAATTCTTTTAAATCTACTTCATTCCGATGGAATGACCCAATTAATTATTTAAAACAAAATGAGAACCATTCTGGATCAATGTTTTCATATGAAGACAAAAATAAATCTCTTCTCAAAATCGTTTTCCAAAACGCATCTATCAGGAAAAAAATATCTGATTTTCCGTTAATCAACTGTCGCCCCCATACGAACGACAACTCTCAGAAGTTGAGAAACTTGTGGGTGCCAAGGACTAATGAGGTCTTACCTTTTAACGTGTGATTCCTAACACATCAGATCTTTGAAATTCTCATTTCCTCCTCAAGAATTTATAAAAATTTTAGTTTCATAAGAAAACTCAGGTAGCGGAGCGATTTTTCAAATTGGCATCATTTTCTCGTTCCTAGTTCAAAATCCCAAATATTATTGTATTGTAAAGAGAAATTACATTACAAACACAATACATTATTACAATCGGACAAAAATCAGTATCTTTGATTCAAGGTGATTGACAATGTTTCATAATGAATTTCATTAGTTCGGACTTCCATTGTCTAATATGATATAAAATGATTTGAAACCCCTGAAAGAATCTATACAAATGTAAAATTGAAAACAATAGTCGAAAATATTTTCAAATCATTTTATATAATATTAGATAATGGAAGTCCGAACTAATGAAAATCAGTATCGTTGAGCTAAAAACCATATGTTTAGCAGAGTTTCATAATGACTTTTTAGAATATTCCCTTTTTTTTCGCAGTAGTCCTTTTAATTTTTGTTAATCTATTTCATTCCAATGGAACGAATTAAAACAAATCAAGAACCATTCTGGAAAAATGTTTTCATATGAAGACAATAATAAATCCGTTCCTATATTCCATTTCCAAAACTCACCTCTCAAACACAAGCTTTTCATATTCTCCACAAGGATTCATAAAAATTGCATCTTCTTGATATAACTCAGCGGCTTTATTTGACAGTATTTTCTTCATTGCAAAGAAACACTTACACCAACATGAATACAAAGTTTTCACATTCATAATCAAAAATAGCTTCTAATAATAAAATTCAAAAGCTAACAGTAAGGTAATCATCTGTTATTTTTAGTCAGGGTATAACAACAATCAGATTCAGATGTATTCATATACATTTTTATATAAAGAACTATTACTGTTTTGCCTATTTTGAAAAATGACGTATTAATGTAAATATTTCGATATTCAGTTGTAGTATTTCAGTGTCAGTAGTGTGGTTGTCATTTATTATTCTAGGTCAGAGCCGGTAAATCATGAACTGATATCATGAAGAGAAAGATATTTGACTTTATGTTTATGATAGATACATTCGAAAACTACTCGATTTCAAAAATGCAATAAAAATTAATTTTGAATGCCACATCATCAGCTAGTAACATGATTAGTATTTTATTTTGCCAATAAAACTTATTATTTGGCATGCACTACAAAAATTATTAATGACACATAAAATGATGTACTATATGTAGCATCTATCATTACTCACGAAAAAGTGCACGAGACTATAATATGTTCAACTATTATAGTTATCCTTTCGGTTAGAAATAACGACCGTGTATAAAAAGCCGTGGACTTCAAGTATATTTCACGATAAAATTTCAACTCTAAATTACATCTCTGCGAAAACACGTAGGATCGCCAGCAATAGACATAGGTGGTACTGTAGCTCCTGTAGAACCATTATCTTCAGCTAAGATGATATTGTGATATTAGTACGTTAGTAGTGTTTAATAATTATTCAATCACATTCAAATCCGAAACTAATGCAGATGCTAATGCCAATTCAATACAGCATTAGATGCATTTGATTGCAAAAGGACTATCTCCGTACGGCCATCGAAAGTCAAATGAAGTAAAAATATTTCAAGCACATTATCAAACCAAAAGGTTCATGCGGAACAGAACAGCAGTCATCTCATCTTCTTCCCGGCTTCTGAAGATGCTGCTTCAGTCAGGTGGTGGTGAGTTCTAGTACAGTTATGGACAAACCGGGATCAAACCTGCTTTCCCTATTATTATTACTGAAGGTGTAGAAACTCGAACGTTTTGAGTGGTATCCCTGGAATGAAAACCAGTTATTAGCATCATAACACTTGAATTAGTGAGTCGTCTTCTCATCAAAAAAATTTGCACTCTTACATATTCCAAATCTGTTGAATGCATCATAAGATTTCTTATTTCAGACCTGAAGTCAACTGAATGTTGTTTCGAAGAGTTATGAGTTTCATTATTAACGTAGATTTTTTTCATAAACGTAGTTTTTGAAGAAGAGGAGTGATTACTACCAAATTTCTACGAGATTAGAGATACCGAGTCATGAATTTTCTTTAGATGACAAAATATTTGATAGGTATGTTACCCATTGTCGGCAGTTTGCAGGAAAGTAAAGAGTACTTTCCGTTGATATTTTGAATATCATACTCTTCATAATTTGAAAACACTAGCAAACACTAATGAGTCCACGAGAAAGTTGCTTAGCCAATACGAATAAATAAACAAGGCAACACAATATCAGTACTCTTGATTTGTCTAAACATGATATACAAAATATGTTTATCATTTGGATTCATATACATGTCAGCAATTTCTCTCTATGTTCACATTCTGGTATAACCATCAACGAACCTGCTGCATGAAGCACATGTAGAAGATCCAACACTATTTCACTGTGAGTAATCATTTTTCCTTCAAGAGGAGCATTTATTCACGATATATTATTCAAAAAACTGTATTTCCTGTAGGTGAACATCACTCAACTCTAGATAACGTACGACTTATACACATGAATAGTGTGTATGAGTCATCATATCTCAGACATCGCCCAAGGTGATCCTGGCAAGATTACATCCTTTGGTTCCGTCCCATCTCTTTAAGGATTAAGCATGGGTATAACATTCGACTTGTTCCGCAAAGTCATCAGGCCGTAGGTGCCACTGGGTCCTAAAATTCTTAGTCCAGTCGCTTCCTTGGCTAAAGAGTCGGCAATGCGATTACCTTTACTCCTGTCGTACCCTTTCACCCACCTCAGGATAATGTTATTATCTACCGAGGCTTTGGCTGAATCTTGGTGATATCTCAGACATATTTTGGTGGCATATTTGCTGAAACAAACAAGAGTAAATTATTCATTGAAAAAAAAGAAAACCCGAACAGCAAATGTGAATTTTTTTCAGTACTAATATTTTACACAATCTAATGCATAAAATCGCAACATTGTGATAATTACAGCTTATCAAATCTAGGAAGAGACATGAGACATAACTTACGCGTTCCCATTCAGAAATTAACAAAGCTCTCTATATTTGACACCATTAGTATTGCAAGAACGTCTGGACCAATTTCAATGATTTTCAATTTGTTGGATTTGTCTCCATATCAAATAACAAAATAACTATTATAATATTGAAAAAAAAATTGAAAAATTCATATTCAATCAATACTTCGCTGCAACACGCAGGAATTATTGTGATTCTTTCTCACTTGACCAAATAATCTAGCTTCCTGATGAAATTATCTGCTGTGTATACTGAAAACCTGATTCAATTCGCGGTGAAATAGGTACTTGTGCAGTCACCAGCACCTGAATTTTCTAGTGAAGAATAATTGTTTTCGAGGTTTCACACCATGATACATTTTCCCCAAGTGAGAACCTCCTAGGTTTGTTCAAGAGTTGGAGAACCAAGAAGCTTCCACTCTTGATCTGATGTCACAAGAAATTCAGTTGGGGTCCATTGATCAACTTTCAACTCCTCTGTAAATTCAGCTCACAAGCTGAAGAAATGAGAAGTTCTCTCTCCTGATCCTGTGTTACTAGATGGAAAGTTTAGGTCATTCAGTTGACGTCCATCACTTCGGTTAAATCAGTTTATTTTCAGAACCTGCTCATAGAAAAACTTTTCATTATTATGATGCATGTACTGCTTCTGCTAATCAAGAATTTGGTGTTGGGCAGTATCTTGAAATATCATGCTCTTGAGTAAGCCATAAGTCGCCTTCTGGCTATTCCACTTAGCCTCCTAGGGCATCAATGGAGATCCTAATGTTAATCCAAAGGTACAAGAAGGACAGTTAGGGTCGTTTGTTCTACCTCTGCCTCCTTTGTGAACTCAGTTCAAAAACACTAGTGAACTTAGAAGCTCTTTTTCTTGATCCTTTGTTACAGGAAGGAAAGCTGGGATCATTTAACCGACGTCCATCTCTGTTGATTAAGGTACGGGTTTTAACATCGGTTTGAAAACAAATATAATCAACCACTTCGGGTGACGACCTTACGATGACTGTGGATACTAGCAATCGAAACGTCGTGAAGTAACTTAGCTTGGAATCTCTCAACTTTTTATTTTTATTTTGTTCAATTATTCCATTTTTACTTGTATTTTATTTCACTATTTCATTTAAGGTTTTTTGCTTAATATAATTGTTACTTTCAGCTATTCAGTTTTGACACTCCTTTTTGATTAGTTCTTTCAGCTATTTAAAATCATTTTATATAATATCAGACAATGGAAGTCCGAACTAATGGAATTTATATAATATATGGATAATTTGAAGAAACCACAATACATTTTCAGTCAAAAAGTATGTTTAATTTTAGAGCTGACATACACATTAATCAAATATCAAACAGTAATTAGAAAATCGATGAACCTTTGTTATCGTCTTTGATCCCAGCTTATGGTAATTGGAAAGCATCATTGGTGAATTCAAAATAACATATCCAAATTTCATGAGGGTGTAACATAATTTGGTATGTGCGTGAACACTAACAGGCGTTATTAATTCCAACGTGTACATCGTAATCAACTCTGATCGAATCAAAGTGTAGGCGTTCATTTTGAGAGGATATTCATAGAACCTCATCTAAGCATTGATCAATACGCCAATCTGATAGTAGTTCATTGCATAATTCATGCGAATGTTTATGGGACCATTAAAAGTTCCCGGCATCAAGGAAGTGTCATAAAGTTCCGAATGGCTCTGATACAACAATTTATGATGGCGTTTATGTTTAGTTTCAGTGGAATATAAAATATGTTCCCTCTGAAAATTGATATTCCAGTTCGTTAATGGACAATCACTAACTTTGGTAGTGACACTTTGATATTTAGGTGTAGACTTCTGAGAATTATGTGGAGGTTGACTTGAACCATGGCTTCAAAGTTTTCTTGACGAAAAACATTAAAATATATCGTGGTAAATATTTTGTATGAGAGAGGCCATTGGCAGATCAAGATCTTCAGATGATGTGATGCTGCAGGTTTTTCCGAATTTTCCTGCAGCTGAAAAAGCAAATGCTCCACTGGAATCAATGAAGTCGCCCCGGAGCGCCAATTAATTTTTATTGTTGTTTTTATTTTTTATCGTTGTTTTATAATTTCACGAATAAAGACATATACATTTTGTGAATTGAATTCCTGTTCATTACTTGGCTACGAATCATTATATTAATTCACAGCTGGTAGAAGTTTCGACTCCTGAATGTCAATTCGTATGGGGTTGAGCGCTCATCAACAAAAAAAATATATCTACGTGCAGGAGAACAAGGCAAATGCTTTCCAAAAAACTTAAACTTTCCAGGTTATCAACATGTCGCCTAATACCAGGCCGAAATTGAATTATATCCGACTGCAACTGAATTAGAAATGTTTATTTTTTTGATACGTATATATTTTTCCTCGTCACAATCACAGACTGAATCTGTGATTCAGTGCAGTGGGTATAGTATATCTACGAAGGTGCAAAAGTACTAAAAATTAAAATTTTATCAAATTTTGAGTATATATAGTCTAAATTACAGATTGAAGTCATAGTTTAACAAAAGTATTAAAATTTATACTTTAAACTCGGAGAAATTTCTGAGTATTATTTTTTTTTAATATGTGATCTTTCTACGGCTTGGTATAAAACCGTTTCAGTAGAACGGTTCAGAAGAGAAAAATACTAATAGAAAGTAATGTTACAGTGGAATTCCGATGGTTGATCATCAGCTGATTTCATTTTCATGGTTCGTGTGTCCGGAAGAAAACCGACACAACTCAAAACCACCATATTTTGACGATTGAGATAACTCACCAAATTTAGCTGAAAAAACGTCACAAGCGGTAGCGTGAGTTCTGTTCGCTAGATAGCAATTATGTCGCTTTTCATTTCGTTATAAAATCCACAAGTAACAAGTCATAAATGAGGGTATGTTGTTCAATAAAAAATAAACAAAATGAAATCAATGCTCAATTCGGGATCCTTTTTGAAGAGTAGGCCTCTAGCTCTGCATCTAGTTCTTCAGCCGTAAGTGGCTTCCTCTGATTTCTCGCGTTCTGCGCACCTCTACTTGGGCAGAATTTCTCTCTTCTTGGAAACTCCCTTTCACCTACAGGTCTTCTCATAGGGATAGGGACTTCTGGCATACTCAGTTGAATGTTCATAGACCGTCCATTCAGGGAAACTCCATTATACCGTTTCATTGCTCTGATTGCATCACTTCTCTTCTCAAAAATCACATTAGCAGTTCCCAGTGGTCTGCCTGATCTGTCGTAATGAACAGCAGCTCTTCTGAGGGGCCCAAACTCAGCGAAAAGTTCCTGAATATCAGAGTCAGATAGCCCAAATCCATTTCAAACCAAAATTGATTGCGATAGTGAATCCATATATTTTTTTCTGTCAAGTTTCAGTGAACTTTCATTTTCTTACTCCGGACACATATATCAAAAGTATGCGAATTGAGTTCAACCATTACAATTTCTACTTACTCAACTTGAGTTAGTAACTCAATTTGATAAAGTCACTCAATTTGTATTTCAATGGATTTTATAATTCTTCAACAATATATAGAAATTCGTGGACTTTTCAAGAAAGAAAATATCAATCATATCTGAGCATAATCTACACATCTCCATGAATAGCTCGATATACATTTATTCAAATTCAATTAATATAATTGTTACATTGACGGAGAAACAATGTTTATTCCGAAAACTAATCTGTTTTAAAATATTCCTTTCTCAATAAACAATCTTTATATATCTGCGATTGAGTAGACTTGTATGAATTTTTTTTACAAACTAATAGCATATATCAACAGAACAGATTTGGGTGTTCCTATAACATTGAATTTTTTCCAAGGATTAAATGAATCGTTTTTGATAGTTACGCAAAGAAATGCTGATTGGGAGATTGGACTTTTTTCACGAAACTTCTGGAAATCTAGTATTTCTCGTTAGTGAAATTGTCAGTACTTTCCCATATGTTAGTGACATCTGTCAACGAAATAAATTGCATAACAGAAGTTGAAGTTGAATTTTTCAGTCCTGAAGATGGAGGCAGATTTTTACTCAATAAAAGTTTATATTGTGGAAAATGAAAATTCCCAGAGAATATCATCAACTTTATTTCTCATATGTTTTGTGAAAAATCAATATGAATAAAGAATTGTACGACACAACAAGATTCTATATTACTCATGTGATGAGAATGGGTTTATATCAAATTTCGGAACATTGAAGTATTGTAGGCTCTGAAATAAGAGAACTGAAAATAGTAGTCAACTACAAGGATGATCAATTTCTCTAAAATGTGTTTTTTATCATCAATAATAATGAAAATGTAGATTCACAGGGTGTTTATTAAACGTGCTGAAAAAATTCAAATGACTAATTCTTTGACTATTCTAAGAATATTTTATCCTTTGATGATTTTTGATAGGGCGCTTTCGATGCAAGAATGCAGTCTTCTCCTCACCGACTCCCGAACTCTTTCAAAAACACCAGGATCCTTTTATATTGCGTTACCCCCAGCAAATCGAATGTCTGCAGCCATTTGTAGTAATTGAAATGTTGTTGATAGGTACCAACGGAATTGTTGGATTTTTCTTTTCCTGTTAGGTCCAGTGTAGTATACTATACTTTTATTTCGGCTACGTTAATAATTTCAAAATAACCAAAATTGTTATTGTTGAAATTGTTTTCGCCCCGTATCTTCAAAAATCATCGAAGGACAAAATATCCTTAGAATAGTCCAAGGAATAGTCCCTTAATTTCTGCTGCATGTTTGATAAACACCCTGTTTAGGATGTTCATATGAACACAAATGACCTTCTGACTGACAAATTCAAATAACCTCTCAAAAGCTTCAAGAATTGATTTTTTTAATTCATTTTGATCTTGTTTGAAACAATCTTATAAAATCTGTGTTTTCGTTAATCTACTCTCGCCCCCTCACGAAGGCTAACCCACAGAGCGAGCTGTGAATTAATAAGATCATACCCTATAACGTGCGATTCGTCACATGGGTCAGGCGATCGGCAGCGCAAATTTAATAAAACTGAGCACAAGCGCTAACAAACCGACCGATACTGTTAACACTATTTTTGTAAGACCACTAGAAACATTCCATTAAATTAATTTTCGACAAATGAAAAAGTCATAAAACTGTTGAGTGGGTACATACCTATCCATTTTCGGAAATCTCCAAAATAATTTTACTTGCCTAGGATGTAGGTATGTTCATAGCAGCATATCATGTTGAAAGCAACACTTTCCAAGCAATGCAAGTAGTAAATTGCCCAAGGATTTTCCACAATGTGCCTAAATATGTCACTGTAATGCTACCCGTTAAAAGAAGAACCTATTAAATGTCTTCCAGAAATCTCTTCCTATACATTGAAACCAAAATGATGATGAAAGATAGAACTGAAACATCTGGCGTAGAATATATACTAAACAAGCACTGTTACCACCAGAACTTCAACACTATTCTCGACTCACGATTCATGAACCAAGTTGGCGTTTTCAGGAGATGAAATAGACTAAAGTCTCCATTTTTAATGGTGAAAGGCACATCAGAAACAGTATTTCAGTTCTCATTTTTGGGAACAGGGCTTGTTTAGGATCAAAACGATTTTGATGTCTACCCAATCGATACACTCGAGGTATGGTCCTTGACATACTCCTAATGATGAGTATTTTGCCGGTTGAAATTTCATTTTTCGCCATATTCTTGTTCCATCAGATCTATTCATGGGGATACTCTTTAGTTTGTCGTTTACAGAATATGTTTAGCTTTTTCACATCTCCAGCTTTGAACGTTTGACAAATTTTGAATGTGTACTGGTGAGATTTAGGTCCGGTTATCTCAAAATAAAATGATCTGCAGATATCGTTGTTTCGGTTTTTATATATCAATATGTCAATGAAATTTTGTCAAAATACAATCATTTCAGTGCCCATCTGAAACATTATTTCTAATACAAAAATCTTCGTATCTCTTATGGTTTCCGGCCTCTCCATGATATAGAAGCTTATCGTGAACGTAATGCATATAATATTGCATATAATATTCTACGGAAAATGACAACTACGAGACAAAGGCCAGTGTATAAACAAAGTGTTGAATATTTCACGAGACTGTATTGGACTCGATTTCGTCGTCCTTGTTTTCATCTCCGGTTACCGACAATTTCGAGAGGACCTCATATCGTTGCGGTCCGGCAAAAGGAAATTGGTTCAAGCATTTCGGGCTTATCCGTGTATTCGCAATTCGCACGTAGCCGCTGGCCGGCACAACTATAGTCAATAGACCAACAATCAAGAATGATTTTCTGAGTGTTGGTCGTTGAAAGCGATGATGATAGCTTTCTTTGCTCAATTGGAAGTGGGGTCAATAAGAGTTTCGAGGATTTGAGACGTACTCGTTGTGAAATTGCAGCTGCAGACTCTATTTTCTTACGCTTTTTCGCCAGCAAAGAAACTGTTTCCAATATTCGAAGGAGTCAAGTATTTCCTCAGGAATGTTCAAAATTTTATTCGAATATTTCCATGGATTGAACCATAACATCACATTCCAATAATGACATTTTAGTAAAAATAAATTGATGTTTCGTCGCCAACCGGTTGATGAAGCTAATGGAAATACTACAATGTTAGATTTTCTCATGTTACCATTTTCTTTAGAAATTTGTGGCATTTTTCAAAAATGAGAATGTGAATGAACGGACTACAATATGTACAGTACGGGAAGGACGGCATACTGAATGATGAATTCAGGTACTTTATGAGATTATGATATATGAAACTTTATGATATTTAGTTGTGAATTTGGTTATGATTATTCTAGTTTGATGTTATTTACACATCTAATGATGAAATTACCTCAAGAAACGTTATTATTTGCTCGATAACTATATGTATCATTTTACATCCAGTAGTCACACTGTTGGATGTAAAAAGTAATAACAGTTTAATAAGAATGAAGAGGAATACGTTTATTCGATTACTGGCATATCAAAGTCCATACCTTAAAATTCCGAATCAGTTTAATAACGAAATGAAAGAACTAGATGAACTTTGCAAAAACACAGGCGGATTTCTGGAGACGTATTTATTTATTTTTCTGGTAACAGGCCAATGCGGGTATTTTCTGGCCAAGATATGGCATTGAAGTATCGTATTCATCAAAATTATGGAAGTTGAAACATGTTTTGTTCCTTACGATAAAGCGAAAGTTTCGAAACATTTTAAAAAATTGGAAAAATTCGAAGTGATAGTAAAGAGTCCAGCAAGGGTATAAAATGGAAAACTGAACAACTTTTTTTGGCATTTTTCTAAATTAAAAAATAAGATTTTTTGAAGGTGTACCTTTGTAACATTATATTTCCAATATTTCGGCAATGGATATTGTCACCATTTGATAATTGGATTGTTTGAAAGTAGTTCACAATGTTTAATTTCACTAAGTCGAACATTCATTGCCTAATATGATTTGAAATCTCTGGAAATACAGGGCCACAACATAACATCAAGTAGTCCCAAGCTGATATTATACACAGGCTGAAACACTGGTTTGAGAGGTAGTTCAAAGAAGCTGCGTAAATGTTGTCCAACGACGCATTCAGCTAAGCTAACGTAGATATACGCAACATATGGAAACCTGTAATCAAGCGGAAAAACGGTCCACTCTCGCTGAACCGGTGAAGCGGACAGCGGGAAGAGGGAATAGGTGAAAGCGATCGAATGACCCATGAATATTGATCTCTCGAACGAATAGTTCAGTCACACCTGAAGGCAATTGTGGATACTAACAATCGAATCTTCGTGAAGTTGGTTTGAAATATTTTTCGATTTCTTTTTCAATTATTTAATTTTTCACTTTTTTTCTCTAATTTTTATTTATTTTTATTATGTGGTCATTTTCATCTTTCATCTTGATTTCAACTATTCATTTCCATTTCATTTGTTCTTTGAGAGATTTCAGATTATATTAGACAATGGAAGTCCGAACTAGTAAAATAAAATAAAGTCATTCAAAATTTTCACGATGTTTTTCTGTATACCACGGACTAAAATTCCACGCACCAAACGATACACTTCTAGGGTAAGATCTCGGTCTTCACGAGAGATGACTTGAATGTCGTTAGATTTATATCTGCTAAGGATGCCGGCCTAAATGAAATGGACGCCGGACTTTTTTCGCCCGGAGCTTTATGGACTACTATCTGTTAGGCCTTGTGAACGACGGTGGCTCGCTAGGGACTTTACAGAGAGTTATTGTTCGGTTTTTAATTCCAATCAGCTTATGCAGCAGCTTTTTCTGCTTTATTCGGCCATCGTTTTTTTTCGAAAAGGATGTTGAAGTGGTGGTCAGATTTGATTGGATAACTTTGTCATCGGACATACTGAATCTGAAATAAGCATTCTAATTTATATATTTCATTCGATTCTCTGGAATATATGGTAAGGTATGTAAAAAAGTTTTCTTACAGCTTGAATTCTTATGCGGATAATTGTACTAATACCATGAGCACAAGAACGATTTAGTGATAATGTAGATCCTGGATTTGAGAAAAGAATAAGCGCACACTTTCAATAGTCTCACCTTTCGAAAAATTCACAATATTTTTGAAATATTGCTGTGTTCTGGTTTCTTAACGCTACATTTTTTCTTTTGGATCGATTGATTCAACTCTATACAATAAAACACCATCATTCAGCTATTCACGCAACAAATGATTGAATAATTCATCAGATTTTCAAATTTGACCACCAATTAATACTGATATGGGTAACTAACTGGATATCAATATCTAATTTGAGAATTCTGTGTATTGAAATGCTACTAAAATCTAGGTATTATATCCCAGGTAAAATCGTCATTGTTCATACAAAAACGGGATATTAATAGACTCAACTCAGTTATTCTCTCACTTTCAAACCATCAGTTCTTTCTAAGAAAATGTTCGAATCTCTTTCAAAAATGTACAAACTTTCCTCAACTGTTGAAAACAATCTATCAAAGTATGTTTTTCCATTAACCAGCCTTCGTTCCCCTACGAACAACAACTCTCAAAACGTGTCCAAACTAAGAACTAACGAGGTCTTACCTAACGGTCAATGTTATAGCTACTGGCTGATTCTTTAAGAGGTATAGGATTTGATTTTCAAAACAACACAAAAAATTTGAAAAAACTGATGAAATTTTTATTGGAATCGATAAAATGATCAATATAATTTAATGTTTTAAGATTTAGATAGCTCATACGCAATTCACACTAACGTTCCGGCCATTGTCGTTTTTGAAGAAGTACGGCCCAATGATGCCATCAACCCATAATCCACACCAAACAGTGACTTTTTCGGAAAGCATCGGTAGCTCTTGCAATGCTAATGGCTGGTCTTCACTCCAAATGCGGCAATTTTCGCTTGTTAACGTATCTACTCAACCAGAAATGAGCCTCGTCGCTTAACACAATTTTTCGATAAAATGTGGATCTTCCTACAACTTCGCCACCGCCCATTCACCAAATGATAGATGTTGTGGGAGGTCGTGTGGCTTCAATTCTTGCACACGCTGTATCTTATAAGGTTTCACACCCAAATCCTTTCGCAAAATTTTTGACGTAGTGAAGTAACAGAGGCCCAATTGCTGCGATCGGCGGCCAATCGACAGTTCACGGTAATCACGAGCACTGGCGGATACAGCCGCAATATTTTCTTCGGTCCTCACTCTACGTATGCGTGTTGGTCATTTAATGTCCAATAATTTAAACTGGGTTCGAAATTCAGTCACAAGCTTCCGAATAGCTTCGTCAGTAGGCCGACGAAACTGTCCATGAATTGGAAGAAATGTACGATGCACTTTCTTCACCGAGCATGAATTTTGATAATAAAATTCAATGACTTGCAAGCGTTGTTCATTCGTAAGTCGATTCATGGTTAAATTATAGACCAAACTGAACAAGTTTGACCATGACATAAGACACGATCAACGCGTGATCTGTCAAATACAGTGTTGCCAAAAAAATACCAGAAAAAAATCACTCGTTATTAATGAAAGCTGACAGTAGAGTGATTTCTGAAACAAGAAAGGGGCATAATTTTCTGGGACATTGCTCTGCCGATATTTCCGATGTGCTCATTCTATGTGAGAATATTGCTAAAAATCCTAAATATGGAATTCTAATATTTCACCCAGAAAGACTTATTCGACGGCGTCGGTGATTTTTACAGTTGACTCAACTTTTTTAGTTTTTTTCTACGTCCATGGTTTAGCTTTATTTTCCTGTTGATTTTTTCATGTAGCCGTGAACATATTCCGGTTATTTTTTAATGAACTCACATTTCTGCAATAATTTCGCTTCTGATTTTCTGTTCCTCTCTCAATTGATTGATTATTGAAGTGATTAAGTTTTTTTGTAAGATGTAAAATCAGTTTCTTTTCTTAGAACGTCTATTACACTTTCTTTCTGAATTCATTGCCATCAATAATTCAGGACACGTTATAAACGTCGGCCGCAACATTTCCATATCATCCTTATCTCTTGCATTACCAACAAATATATACCATAGAAGAATGAAATTGTCTAACGTATTCTAAAAACACTTTATTGTGTGATTTTGTCTTTAAGTCTTTGTCTTTAAGATTTGAACAATTGCTTTCAAGTCTGCGTACAAATGACTGATGGATTCTTCGAACACTTTTCAGTCTGGTACTATACTTTTAGTCTAAGAAACTCACTATTCCTACCTGAAATAAATTCGGAATGTGAATTGAAAACTGGAGCTTTAATTTTTCTACGGTCCATCTGTAATTTTGCTGAAGACTAAAAATTCACATTTTATGAATTTCAAGTAAATTTTGAAATAAAACACTAATGGCATATCTGTATAAAATTTTACCTATACATTGTAATAGGGGAGCTCAAGCGGGGATTTCGGGATTTAATAAAGCGCGGCAGATTAATATACATGGGAATACCTTGTATCCGGTTAAGTATCTCCAGCAAATATGAGCCCCATATATAAGGCCGCCTGTGAGGGATAAAGGATCAGATTAGTAAAAAAAAATTGATCATCAGAAATTCACGAGTGCGTCAGATTAAGGTAGGGTGAGTGAATTACCTGTGTATATCCCAGTAATTTGACAATTTGAGAGTGACGTGAAGAAAGGGGTGGGCAGCAAAGTTGTAAAAAAATAACGTCATTTCGACATTCTCGAGCGTAGCTAATTTTTTTTTCCATTTTGAAGGAAATAATTCAAGGATAATGAAAAATATATAATCTGACGATTTCCGCAAGCCGAAATAACAAAAGTTCGTCGATAAAGTTCAATGCATGCAGCTGTGTGATACCTATATTTCCCTCTCCGAGTTTTTATTCCTCTATTATCTATTCAATTTTTCTTTATCTATTACTTTCTCACCCCGTCCCCACTCTGAATTCTGTTGCCATGACGCCATCACAGCTGATCACAGAAACTCGTTCGTGATGAAGATGAAAATGATGAATAATTAATCAAATAATTGATGGATGTGTTACTACGTGGTAGGAAATCATAATGAAGAAAAGAGAAATTAAACTTTCCATGTTTTTCACCACTTTTATTTGTAACTAACGTTACTGCAGTTTCGTCCTATAAGGACATTTTCAAACTTATACAATACTTGTTGTTGCCCGCGGCTTCGCCCGCGTAGAAATTGGTAGTTGTAGTACTAATTAGTACTATGTTGCTGTATCGCCGCTGTTCCAATGTTTTGACAGAATCAGAATCATCGAACGTAGGCGTGCGCAGCGTTAGAGAACAGTGCTTTCAAAAAAATTGTTCTACAGCGCCATCTAGTGGCGAGTAACAGAAAAACTGATAGCCTAAAAACCTTCTCTATGAAAACTTTCTCATACATGTCAAGTTTCATCACGATCGGTTGAGCGATGTAGAAGTTTATCACTTACCAACCAACCAACAAACATTCATTTTAATATATTAGATATGAGTTTGAAAATGTCCTTATAGGACGAAACTGCAGTAACGTTAGTTACAAATAAAAGTGGTAAAAAATATAGAAAGTTTCATTTCTATTTTCTTCATTAATTAATCAATTGATTATAAAAAATAAAAATTTTTTGAGCATTTCAAATCATTTTCTTATAAATACAAGTATTCTACTTAAAAAACATACACTTATCTATTTGCATGCTATTTCCTGAGCTTTTCAATTAATTTTATTACTTTTGTACCTTATTTACAACATACACAATTTTAAGACAACGATTAAAATAAAATAAATACAACAATAAAAATTAATTGGCGCTCCGGGGCGACTTCATTGATTCCAGTGGCGCATTTGCTTTTTCAGCTGCAGGAAAACCCGGAAAAACCTGCAGCACCACATCATCTGAAGATCTTGATCCAACAATGTCCTCTCTCTCATAAAACAAAATGTAGGGTGTCTCCAGAGGCTCCAATAAATTCAATGCATCGCCAGAACACTTCGTGACACGACTATCGTCAAACTTAAACCAGTCCGTTTCTTCTTTGACCAAGGCGTAATAATGACCACATTCAACGCCAGAACCACAGTGAACAATGAAATTAAGTTCAATGAATTGAAAAATTTTTTAAAAAAATATTGTTTTTGTCAGATTAAGCGAATCCCTCTAGATAATCGTCAGATTATGAGACAGCACGTCTAAAACATAAAGATGAACGATATATATCCTAATCTGACTCGCTTGAGTATTTCAAAGTGGCGAATTTTTTTGCACATTATAATAATGGCCGCGAGTTTGCGTCAGATCGAAATCGTCATATTATTTAATGAGAGCTTTTTTTATTGCTCCTAACACAGATAAACATACCAACATTATTAAAAATACGTAGGACATTGATGCTATCAAAATCTGACGCTCGAGTATGTCCATGCAACAGTATTTTTTTACATATTTAAAAATCTATAGCCGCTTTCCCCACCGATGAAAAGGTATATATTATATAACATTTTTTTCTTCTTATCATCTACGCTTTGCAACCTAATATGTCTCAATGCCGCCCGAGTAAATCCCCATTTTGCATCGTGGGCTCTCTTGATATTGAATGAGTTTCAATTATGTTATTTTCAGTACATTCACATTTTCCAAAAAACAGCTTGGATTAACCCAAATGGGAATTATCGTATCACCATTTCTACTGAGAAATCGTTTCTAATTATAGCAACCCACATCCGCTGGAAAACAAAGGAACAAAAAAATAACTGAAATGTAGGAAACAATAATTTGTGGGAAACACTATTTCATTAGTGGGCAATTTTATTATGCAATCTAATCAAACATCAACATCAGTCGTGGAGAATTGCAATCGCGAAGAATAGAACGATTCATTAAAGCTTGTTAATTAAAAATATCGACCAGTTTCGATAATTATCCATTAGGTTTTCGTTAGAGTTGAAATATATGCAAATGTTAAATGTGATCGCATCTCTTCAATTTATCAAACGTAATCACTCATTCGAACCTTCGATTGAGTTGCATGCTATCGATGCCTATTATGCGATAGAAAGCTGCACACTATAATATGGAATACTGATTTTAGTATTTCCTAATTAGATTGTTTGCAGTGATTTAAAAATGATTACCCAAATAATTTTTTTCACTCTGTATGTGTTTTTTCGAAGACAGCACCTGTACTTTTCGAATAAAAAGTGTAATAGCTGTTATTTTTATTTTGAGGACGTCTTATGTTTTGCAACATTAATAAAACAAATGATTTTTTTGCGAAAATATGTTACTATTCGAACACACGCAGAAAAATGATTTAGATCACAAACGAAAATCCTGACTAATCATTCGTGTGATTGATGGAAAAGAATACATCTGATTTTATACATTCAAATGCTTTTCCTAGAGAGAATGGACACATTCTGGTGATACGAGACGTCCAAGATTCCATACAGTCATTGTAGTTCAGACAATAAATAGTGTAATACGTAATTGAGACTGAATGCGTACTTGCTAACTTCAAAGTGGGAATTTTACAGATATCGGTCAATGTAGTATGCTCAAATTTCAACAGTTCACTCTAAGCTTCTCAGTTACTCTCATATTTGTTAAGAAGCAACTTCTTCAAGCTAAAAAGTGTATACGTTCTTAAATAATATGAGGTTGAGTTAGGTTGGGTTCAAAGTGAGTGGTTCTATTCGACCCTTAACCGCAACCTGCAAGAGTTTATTGGGGATCACACCTAATTGAACTCGACCGAATGAATTCAACTTCTCGACAAAGTTCTTCAGCTGACATAGTGATATATCTTTCAGGTTAAATGTCAAGAGTGAAACATTCCCAAACTTTGAAAACTTGATTTCGTCCGCGGCGGGCAACGCTCAAAATATGTGCTCTGCCGTTTCACAATTCTCTAAACAGAGATAATACGCAGTGTTTTCCGACAGTCCATATCTTTTAATAGGATGATTCAAACGATAGAAACTCAAAAGTAGGCCTGTTAGACAAAGTAGATAATCCGTGCTGAATTCTAACAATTGTTTGCTACCAAACTTCGAAACTTGTATAAATGTTTTTATCGACCTTTTTTTGGGTAATGGTTACCTTCCACAATCTGAAAAAATATAAAAATTATAATGGAGAACTTTATACAAGTGTAGAAGGGCAAACTTTTTAGTTTACCCCGATAAGTTACTGCGTAAAAATCAAAGTATTTTTCACAAAGAAAAATCTTCTATTTATCAGTAACTTGTCGTATTAAAAAAAACAGATTATTTACACAATGCACAGCTTTCGATTATATATCACCCATAAACTCCGTTCTAGATTTAAATCCGAACAAAGAAACTGGGAAAATGAGATACAAAATAAATTTCAAAACAGTTACGGAGTTATTTTGAAGGAAATAATAATTTCAGTACTAATTGTCGGAAGCTACTCAGCTGAAATATGTGTCGAGTTCCCCAGCGGCACAATTATGAAAGATAAGGACGGTTTGTAGCGTTTACGGTGAATTAATTGTATTTTAATTGGTGTTGAAAAGTTTTGAGAGTGGAAAATAAGTAGTTGATTTTCTCCAGTGACGCTAATGAACGAGTTATTTAATTATTCGAAGCTACTTCCAGGGAATCCTATCAATTTTTATTCCGTCGAGCAGTTATTCACCACAGTAGCTAAGTTACTACTTGTAATAATTTTCAAAAAAAAAAAAGAAAAGTTTCCTGTTATTAATAGACATTCATCAATGTTCATAAACATCGTTTCATATCATTCGGTTTCAAGCCTTTTAAGGGTCTTTATATCTGAAGGTTTCCATCATAATGTCCCTTCAAGTTGCCCAACTTTTTTTGAAGTGTACGAAAAATATTAAGAGCTATTTTGGTATTTGATTTTTCTAAAACATAGACTGACTAAAACTCCATTTGGATTTATATAATCGTAATAATGCAACTGTTCAGCTGTAAAGAATTAGTTCTACTTATCTAATAGCGCTAACCCAATTTGCCAATTAATATTTCATACTTTTGAGTTAATTTCGTTTTTGACTCGGTAATGACTTTTCAAAAGTTTATTACATTCCATTTCTAGCTATCTGGTATTGCATAGCCTAGAAATATTATCATTAATTTTTCAGTTCTCAGGAATTAAAATTAGTCTAATGATTGTATTAAGAAAATGGGTGTAGAATCCGACAAATTATTGAAAGAAAACAACAACTTTCCCGGTATGATGGACATCAAATTATAACTGACAGTCGGATTTCTTCACAAAGCAAATCTTGATAGACCATTTTTGTTTTTCCAGCAGCAGAACCTCGGTGGAATTATTAGGCGGTGTAGCCAAGAAGTGTCTTCAGAGCTCGAAGAAAAGAGGATTGGAATTTTCTATCTTTTTACCACTTTCATTTGTAACTAACGTTACTGCAATTTCGTCCTATAAGGACATTTTCAAACTTATACAATAAACTAAGAATAATTGATTACATTAGCCCTCATTATAACACTACTGTAGGTAATAACAGGGGAACTTAACTGAAATGAGTACCTGAATTTTGTTTACCTGTGACAATATGCTAATTTGAAAACAGGTGTGTGAACTAAATCGATTTGATTATTTAACAGATTGCACCCGCAATGTTTATGCTTGTGAATTTCCAAGGATTTCAAATAATTGAGTTTGTAACCTACCTTTGCATAATGCAAAATTTCCGTATCGTTTAGATTCGGGAACTTGTGGTTCCTTGCCAAGAATAGTTTTGAAAATGTCGAATCATTTTTACCTAGTCTGAAGGACCTTTCATGTTCAGCATAACTTTTTTAGAGATTTCGACAACATTGTCCCACATAAAACTATTACACTCCGGACATTTAAGCTTATAAACTCCAGATTTTTCCAACTTGTCCACTTTATCTTTGGCATTGAAAAGTAAATTAGATAACCTGGCATGTGGTCTAAATGCCACTTCCACATAATTTCTTCTGAAGAAACCCGCAATTATCTCTGTTCTTCTACCAAGCGGGTATCAAAACTCTGAAAGGAATCAAAATCAATCCGACAACTGCATTGAGGGAATCTACATTAGAATTCGACCAAGAATAACATTTCATTTTTAGTTCATGCAAGTCACTTCTAGTTAGGTTGGTAGGTTGTTGTCTTTTACACTTAATTATTCCTTTGAAACTACATCCTTAGCTTGTATCAGTGAGTTAGGACGTCACATTTGTACGTATAAGACAAAGTATCGATAATAATGATAATGTTTATTCACATAAATATCATATCACAGTAAAAATAAAAATCTAAAAGTGAAGGACATTATCGCGATTTAAAGAAATCTTGCTATCCTATATTCATGAAAAAATATTTTTATAAACTAAGAAACATATTATGTCAAGTTGAATTTGAATCATTATTTCAAATGGACTGGATACACGCTTCTTTTAAGTAAAAAAAAATATTCCACCAAGATTGTGCATACATTTCAATAGAAATAATCACATTAGCTCAAGAGAAGTGAGTATGCATTCTTTAGTGTGAGCAAAATTAATCTCGAAGCAAAACTGTTTTGGGTTTTGAAAGAATGATATGTTTACTTGGAACATTATTTAAATGTCTCCGTATGAGAAATTAATTGTCTGCCTCTCTCATTTGGATGTATTTAGTTACTTGAATCCAAAGTATCTCATCTGTAATATGAACAGCTATAAGTGTTAAGGAAACAAACTTAATAATACATTACATATTATGATTGGCTCATTTGAAGCAATTGCAAATCATAAATATTATTCTGGAAAATCATGTAATAAAAAACAAAACGTAATAGAGAACTAGATTTTCTTTGCTTAAATATAATATTCCAACCGCACACTTTTGAGAGATCATACAGTTATACAAATAACATAAATAAATATTCAATAAGAAAACATATATAAAAAAGGGACATATTCTTGACAAATTGCAAATCAACAAATAAAATGAAATCGAAGCCTATAAACAAAATTACAACTCAGATAAGAAAATGAATTAATTTATTAGTAATTTTACAAAAATGAAGTTTTTAAAACTTCCATTCTGGTAAATAACATTAAAGAAATTACTATCGTCTATCAAGTTCTGCATTCTGCTTTTGTTTATTTACAATTGCTGGAACATCACTTGGATTCTGAAACGAAAGAAGAAGTCAGCACATCATTCTTAGTCACTATTTCAAATATATAGAAAAGTAAAAATATAAAAACAGCAGCCACTTAATAAAAAAAAAATGTTTTTTCAATGAAACACTGTTTAAATGGATTTATTCCGTTAACCAACCCAATTGTTGTTCGCATGCGAATGACAATCCTCAAAATTTTAAACGTGTGTGAGGATTATTTAACATACGATTCTCAGCAAGTTGAAAGATGCTTGAACATTATTTGATCAAAAATAAGTAATCAATTCAAAAGACGTACCTCAAATCCCTTTGAAGTGGACAGAAGTCTATATAGCAAAATTGCCTTTCAAAGTAATAATTTTGGATTCGTTATATAGGAATTCAAAGTGTCGTGTGTGTATTATTAGAGAATCAATGGAAAATATAAGATGTTTCATTAAAATAATGTAACTCATGATCATACAAACATACTTAACGGAATATGATTCGCTATTCAAATAACAGCATTTACTGTTTTCACGTTTTTGAAAATTTATATTTCATCTCTAGTAAGTTTGGTGATATTTGTACCTATTTCTTACATTCCTAAAGAAAATCTATCAAATAATTTCAAGCTGAGTAGGGTATATTCAATTTGTTCCCAATGAATAGCATAAAAACATTTCTGAAGTGATTTCAGAAGCAAAGACGTTTCGGAATTCTTCAAATATTTACATGTTGAAATCAGAAAGTGGCTGTCACATATAGAAGCTTTTTATACCTACTGGCAAATTTGAATCAACGTGGGGGATTTTTCAATTTAAATTAATATACACTTGCAGAGCTCGGCAAATGTAATAATGCATGTGTGAAAAATTACGGAACATTGGTATAATTTCCGCAAAATTAAGGCAAAATTGAGAGTTGCCGTCAAAGTTTACCACTTTCTCTTCCGTACTACATATACAACGCGGTACTTAGTGATATAGCGGACTTTTATCCAATTATAATACTTACCCATGAAAATATCTTTCAACTGTGCAGGACTCCAGTCTTGTAGATTCTGTTCCATTATGGTAGATACAAAATAATCGGAAAGAAATCGCACTGCCTACAGACACATTAAACACTTCCTCGTCAAAATCTCAACACACCAACATCACTTTCCAACACATACTGGTGCGTACGTGATGCTTACAACGGAATTCCCCGCTCCCCTCTCACTCAAGAGGGTTGTAGAAAGACCAGAGCACCACAGGTTTTTTCAAACTGGAATGAATGAAATACTTCTTTAAAAGAAACCCTGTTCATTCTATACAAATTTCAGTCGATCATAACATAGTTTTGTATGTATATTCACAAAACTCTTGTTATAAACGAATTGAGTCATTTGAAACGAATACATATTAAATTCAAACAAACACTATGTGTTCAGATCAAGTTGATATTGCTCTCCATTTGAAACAGTTCATTTTTTCCTTCAAATAGGTGGTGGATTTTGAGATGATATTATATTTTCTTGATTCAAAATAGTTCATCTTCGCAATGATATTATCAAACGAATGATGTCGTTGAAAGGACAATAAATTTGATTTCTTTGTTGAAAAAAGTGTGATTTTCTGGTGGAACATGGCAATATTTGCATAAAGTAATAGTTTTTCTAATAGAGATAAAAATTTCAAAGCAACCTATGATCTCCATTTAAAGAAATACTTTTTACTGTGTACACATAGGGAAGATGAGAATCTGAATCTGAAGATGAGAATCTGAACCTGTACATCACTTTGGCCAACCTCATTCGGGTGGTATGTGTATTTTGAACACTCAATCAGTCCTGAGAGTTTCATCCTTCTACCCCAATTATTATGGAAAATACACGGGTGTTTCTATGGGAAGTGAGACACACTGTATAATGAACTGTGCATATGTTTATATGTGTATACAGGGTGTTCCTTAAACACATATTTAAGGAGGTAATTCTTAGACCCATCTTAAGGAAAAAACGTCCTATGGACGTATGTCCTAAACGCCTTAACTTTTAAGATACAGGGTGGCAAAGTTTTCAAAAATAATCAGTTTTTTAATAATAACTGAGATAATTTTGTAGACATCTTCGGCATATTTGGTATATATGTTCCATGCCTCAAGGCGCATTTTCTGATGTACAATTTTCTTAATTTTCTCTGCCAGTGGCGTACGTACGAGTTTTGAAATGTATATTTTTGGCGAAAAAATACTACGCCACTGCTTTATCTTGAATTAAAAATCAAAATCAAATGTGCTCAAAATCCATACATTTTTGAGCACATTTGATTTGCTGGGTTTTCTTTATCCGACCGACCATTGGTTTTCGCTCAAAAAATTAAAAATCATTTTACTTAAGGATAAATTCCTTAAATATCTGATGCGGTATCGTGCATCGACTGAAAGCAAACTAAGAGATCAGATTTGTTGCAAAATAATTGAGGATCTAAAAGGTATTTGTTTGTTGTCAGATGCACTGTTCTCAATTGAAATTACGTCATAACGCAGCACCGCTTAATAATTTTTGAAAACATAAATTTAGTTATCCTGGAATAAATGAAGTGTAGCAGAATTTATTTACTGCACCTCTTGGAAATATGGAGTTTGTCGATATGTGATTTCTTTCAAAGATTAAAAGCAGAAAAAATAGCGTACCCACCATAGCAATAAAAAACGAATTCTCTGTATGTACAAACGTCAGTATCTAATATTGATGTTGGTCTAAAGTGAGGTGCTGGTGTTAAAAACTGTCACAGCGCATTTTGATTTTGAAGTGTTATTGAAGTCATTTTGGTAGTCCGCTGTTTTTCTGAATATCAGTAAATATGGTAAATTATACGAATGCGGAAATGGCGCAAATGCATTACGTATATGGCCTTGCCGATGGTAATGCAACAGAAGCCAGGCGCATTTATCAGGAAAGATATCCTAATCGTGTCTTACCAGATAGCCAAACCTTTTCAAATATTCATCGTCGTCTTGGGGAAACTGGTAGTTTCAAGAAAGGGACTCCGGAAGGTAGACCTCGTGTAGTAAGAACTCCTGAAATTGAGGAAGCGGTGCAGGCATTACTCTTCAGAGATTTTCCACAGCGTGTGAACTTCAGTCAGTGATATCTACAAAGTATTGCACTAAATCCGCAGTTTGAGACACAAATTTTGTTCACAGACGAAACAAATTTTTCTCGGAATGCCATTCAAAATTTCCATAACAATCATGTGTGGGCTGAAGAAAATCCCCTTGCAATAAGCGAAACCCATTTCCAACACCAATTTTCGGTTAATGTATGGGCAGGAATTATAGGTGATCATCTAATAGGCCCATTTTTTCTACCAGGACGCCTTGATGGTCGTTCTTATTTACACTTTCTCGAAGAAGACTTACCTGGGTTATTGGAAGATGTGCCACTTGCGTTAAGGAATCGAATATGGTACATGCACGATGGCGCCCCTGCTCATTTCAGTGTAATTGTCCGAAACCATTTAAATACAGTTTATCCTAATCGTTGGATAGGTCGCGGAGGACCTCAGCAATGGCCAGCAAGATCCCCCGATCTCAACAGTTTAGATTTTTTTTTATGGGGTCACCTTAAAACTTTTGTGTATAAAACTTCCGTTAATACTTTAGAAGATTTAAGAGAGCGAATAGTGGCCTCGTGTGAAACTATTCGAAATACGCCGGGAATATTTGAACGGGTGCGTAATTCCATGCGTAGAAGGGCGGAAGCATGCATACTAAGTGCAGGTGGCCACTTCCAACAATTTTTATAATCAGTTTTGGTATTATTACTAATTAACAAATTTGTGCTATTCGTTTAGACTTACTGTCACAAAATAAAATAAAACTCGTTTTTGTGAAACATTTATTTTTTTGCAGATTATGTTTTCAAATATTATTAGGGAATTGGTAATGCGTTATGAAGCAATTTTCAGATTCTCATTCATTTTAGAATTGATCTAATTTTTTTATTTGCTTTCTGTCGATTTTTATTTTTTTGAGTGAAAATCATGCGTCGGACAAAGAAATACCAGGAAATCAAATTTTCTCAAAAATGAATGAGGATTTCAAAAATGATTTTATGCGCCTTGAGGCATGGAACATATTTACCAAATATGCCAAAGATGTCTACAAAATTATCTCAGTTATTATTAAAAAACTGATTATTTTTGAAAATTTTGCCACCCTGTATCTCAAAAGTTAAGGCGTTTAGGACATACGCCCATGGGAAGTTTTTTTCTTAAAATGGGTCTGAGAATTACCTCCTTAAATATTAGCATGTGTTTAAGGAACACCCTGTATATTAGTGTATAATATATGTATGATATACATCAATGAAAACGTTTAGCATTCTTATTTGATTGTACTTTTTTCTGGGATGCATGGTTGAAAGCATTAAATTTCTGTAAAAGACAATTCATTGCTTATTAATTTATGGCACACTCTATTCAAATTGAACTATTGCCTTCCCCAGGATGAAAACTCAATATTGCATAACTTTTTTAAATTATTCATCAAAAAATATCATTATCTGTCTATTGGAACAGATAACTGGCAGTTAATGATGATCAACTGAGGCCATCATTCAATTGTGTGTTTTAGCAAGAAAATCCAAATGTTGCCGACTGTATGATGAAAGCCTTGATTTCCAGCCATGTTTCCTTCACAAGACTACTGAATTTTTTATGTGAACAATTCAATTTTACCGAAAGCGAACATCAACCCTCACCACATACCCGGAAATATTCTTCCGAAACCCTTCACTCCACTTCACTCATCACCAATTTCCATCTGAAGAATCCACTTGTCCGTATTGCTCCTCGAGAATTACTTCGCCAATTTCACCCTCACAATAAGAACTCTGAATAATATTACCGATGACTCTTTCTTTGTTTCAGCTAAGTATAGTGCGAATGAGATCGACAATGGAGTGGGAACCGGGATTTCGAGACTGCAATTGACCCTTACGAGAGGCGATTTGCTGGCCAGATTTGAATGTAGGGTGGAAAGCGATGCTTTAGACGAACCGATTATTTCCTGGGTCCGAATTGACGTCAACGGTAAGTCATAATAAAGATATAACTCCATTCTCCAATAAAAGACGATATTATATAGAACTAGTCAATCAGCTAGCATGAAAATATAACGACACATTCATTGTGTGACCTATTTATAATGAAAGTCCCTTCATAAAACATATAATTTTCATCCGACTTGAATTAGTATTTTTTCACGTAAACATTCGAGAAGTTTAGTAAAACACCAAACATCATGAGTAAGTCTTCATCACGAACGGGGTAACTGAAAATCCTAACTGGGTTATTTATTGTATGGTTGTATGAGAAGGTTGCTTCGCCCATATTGCAGTCATCTTGAAGAGTTGATTGGATCAACATCACCCTAGTCATTGGATTGGACGGGGTAGCCTCCTAGATCGCTTGACTTAACTCCACCTAGATTTTTTTCGTGACTTTATTAAACAAACTGTCTACAAACCATGACCAAAATGTCAGTGCACAATAATTCACGAATTGTGCTGCAGTTATAATTGATGAATGATTTTTTAATTTTCGCAAGCGATATATTTATGGAGACCATAAATTCTATTGAAACATCATAATTTACAATTATATTTTAACTTTTGATCAATAAAATTGAACAAATAATTTTAATATCATATCACTAATAATTTTTCACTTACACTTACATTTAAATCTCACTGTATGTACAAATATCATAATAATCACACTTCTCTGGTAACAAAATTTTCAACGTCAAATTTTGCATTTGACTTTTCATTTTTATGTTTGGATTTATATGCCTTTTTATATCTATAGTTATATAGCCAGTCAACTCAATTTGACCTTTCAATATATATATATATATATATATATATATATATATATATATATATATATATATAATCTAGAATGGTTAATATAGTCAAGCTGCTGGAAAATAATTCTATGAAAATCAAAGAATGAAAAGATAAGTACTCTTTGATCATTCCCATATTGATTTCAATTCAAGAGCCACCGGTATACAGTTGTTTCAGCCTATTGGGCATCGTCAGTACCGGGCAGGCGGTCCTCGATTGAACACCAAGAACACGTGTTTCTGGCTATTGGCCTAATCATATATATATATATATATATATATATATATATATATATATATATATATGAAACGAAACTTGGAAGATATCTTTGGCTTATCAGCAGAACGGAAGTGTACTTGTCTATTCCAATATTTCGATACAATTTATTATCATCTTTAAGGAAAAGATACAAAATGTGTATGATGATAGTACAATATAAAAATTATTGTGAAAGGGCCTAACTTACTGTTAGTGGGGATGGCCGGGTCGAAAAGAATGTTACATTTGAACAATTGAAACATGTCAATACAATAAAACAAATCACTACATTGAAAAAAGTTGGCTCCTCACTGATATAAAGAAGATTATTGAATAAATTTACTGAAACTCGTTATCTGTTTTAAAATTATGGATTACCGGTAAAAGCCACGTGATTTAAGAACAAAGAGAGAAAGACAACAAACAATTGACACTGACAGCTGTCATGTGATTCAGTTTGAGAAAGTGTGTTTGTTTATCTATGTTAAAACTATGGAACAATTACGAACTGTGTGTGATCAGAGACATCTGCTGTTATATAAGCAAATCAATGAGACAACCCATTATCAATTGAATCGAATTGAAATTAATTAATTGACAACACCCTCATTAGTTTTGAGTTAAAAGTTAATGGAGAAGTGTTATTAGTTGAGAGTAAAATCCTGCCATAGGAAGATTGAAACTCTGTTACGCATTATTAAGAATTTTTTTTAATTATACTTATGAAAATCCAGAATTATTTCTGGTTCAAAAATCATGTAAATCTTTATCAATATTTAGTAAAGAGGCATAGATTTCACTGAGGTGATCAACGTATCAATGTCTGATATATTAAGAAAATTATTTGATTGTGAAATATATGACATTTCCAAAAATATTTTTTTAGATGTATTTCTCTCAATTGATGACATTTCAGGTGAATTATAGTCCCCTTTATGACTGCCTTTGAAAACATGATTACTGAGAGCACATCTCTCAGAGTGTAATCTACTATCACTTTTCTCGATTATATATATATATATATATATATATATATATATATATATATATATATATATATATATATATATATATATATATATATATACGGTGTGTCTCACTTCTCATGGAAACACCCTCTCAGGACTGATGGAAATGCTCAAAATGCACCTACCACATGAATGGGGTTGGCCAAAGTGATATACATAGTCCGCCTCTCGCGATGGAACACCCCATTTTTACGGTAAAACATATTAGGGGGCAAAATAGGCTCAAAATTCCTTCAGAATCGTGATCAGGACTACCAACTCACTACGATTACATTTTTTTCCTGGAAAAATTTCAGTCCTGAAAAATCCGAATTTGTTTCACTTCTCATGGAAACACCCCCCGTATCTTCCGTAATAATTGAAGTAGATTTTTTTTGGTTTTGACATCAAAACATGAACGAAATTGTTTAAGAGAAATTCGACTTTTGTTTTCACATAAATAATTTATTTTTTATTTTGTTGTCAGGAAAGTTATTCCTTCTCAATAAGAGAGAAAATGGTAATTTTGTAAGAGAAACGGAAACATGTAATCAGTGAGGTTTTAGGATAATTAATGTTAGTTCATATTCCTATTTTTCCATTATTTAAAAAAAACAAGGATATTTTGTGGCGAAAAATGTTATGTAGTTCAAAATTCTTTCGAAGTACAATTTTAAAAATCACATTTTCAATTAAAAACCAAAACAAACCATATCAAATGATTTAACTGTTGACAATTTTATATTTTCGTGTCTTTTATGAAACTTCCCTTCAATCAAACACATTTTTCTATGCGCCTTCTATTGTTTCCTCCAACTCTTCTCAGTTCTCTAGGTGTGATTTCTCTACACGCTTGTATAATTCTTGCACGGAGATCTTCCTTATTTGTTGGCCTATCCTTATAAACTTCATTTTTCAAGTTTCCCCATAAATAAAAATCCACTGGAGTTAAATCTGGGGATCGTGGTGGCCATACTACGAGAGGGCTATTCGGTCCAATCCATTTCATAGGTAGATTCCTATTCAACCAAACCCTTGTTATGCCACTATTGTGAATTGGTGAACCATCAAACTGAAAAATCATGCTATATCTCACATCCAAAGGTAGTTCTTCCAACACATCGGAAAATGCATTTTCGAGAAAATCAACGAATAGTCGTACGTTTGAATTTTGATCGAGAAAAAATGGCCCGATAATATTTTCGTTCAGGATACCATACCACACATTAACTTTCTGAGATATTTGGCCTCTACAATTCACCACCCAATTTGGATTTTGTTCACCCCAAAACCTCATGTTCTGAGAAGATACAACACCATTCGTGATAAAGGTAGCCTCATCACTGTATAAGATAAACTTTAAAAAATTCCTGTTATTGAGATAATTTCCCTGCATACATTAACAATACTCCATACGGCAGACTTCATCTCCTTCTTGCAAAGTATGTAAAAATTTGGGTTTGAACGCATGCATTTCATGCCTCTTTAAACACCTTCATATTTTACTGCGGCTTATATTGAGTTGAAGCAATAAGTTTCTCAAACTAATTCTAGGATCAGCTTGATGAGCCGCCAATATCGTATCATCATCAATATGATGTTTTACAATTTTTCTGTCCTTTGTTACTTAGCCGGTGCTCACGAATAGATTATATATTTTATGTATAGTACTGCTACCTCTAGCGGGTGTCTTCTATTAAATTCAGCGGCCGCTTCACGATAAGACCTCACCCCTTTCACCAACAATTAAAACAATTTCAATTTTTGCTTGAAGTGACAGACGTGCCATGTTGAACTTTGTCAATCAAAATGAGCTGATATCAGTTGAAATGGGAACTTCGGAAATATTAAAATATGAACAGGAACTCACGAACAGAAAACAACTGAAACACAGGTAGCCGGTAGCCAACCGGCTACCGACAGGTAGTCGGTAGCCAAGCGGTTCGGCGTGGGTGCTTTGTTCACTCACTCGAATTGACTGCCGTGTTGGTCGGTGGTTCAAGCCCTAGTCTGAACGATCGATCGATCGGTAGCAAGTGATCGATCGATCACTTGCTACCGTCCAACCCGTGTTAGGAATAACACGTTAAAAGGTAAGACCTCGTTAATCCTTAGCTCGCACAAGTTTCGACTTCTGAGGGTTGTCGTTCGTAGGGGTGCGACAGCTGGTTAACGGAAAAACAGATTTTAAACAGATTTTAAACAGAATATCCAACACAAATACAGGAACAATAAACACAATGGGAACAAAAACACGGCAGAAACAACAGGAACAATGGTGATTCAAAGAACAACAATACTAGAAAAAACAAATGCAATGAAAACTGGTCTGAGGATTAATACAACAAGATCTTCAAACAATATTATCAGGTTTACAGTAAATATCAATGAGCAACTGTTTTCCATGGTGATTTCAGGGCACCGCATAATTCAATGAAAGTGATGTAATTCAATCCCTTCAAATGATTTCAGAAAACAATTCAGCAAGTAGGTAAAATAATCTAAATTCAACCTGTTCACCGAGTGCGATTTTTTCTTTAAAAATTAACAGTTGTTTCGGTGTTGCAATGAGTATGAAGATTAATTTTGTTTCGGATGGTAAAATGTTTCCTCAATATTTTGATAAAGGACCCCGCACATTTCTCATGAGAAATGGCTTGCCTTGAATTTTGCCGAAATTTTGATAATGTTGTAGTTCTTGATGTGCTGATTGAAAGTGTCCACAGCCAAAGCTCAGAATTGTACAGTTTTCGAGATGTGAACCTTTGAATATAGATTTTTTCCATTTTTTGCAGTTTTTGCTCATCAATCGAGAGCTCTCACTTCTGGTTGGTATAGAATTTGGATGTTCAGCAACCAGAATTAGTTTTACGAATAATCTTCAGTTATAATAGATGCCGCCATCGATAATTTTTCATACACTGCTTCACACTATCTCGATAATCTGAGAATATGGTGCTGTGGCATTTTCCTCAGATAGGCTCAAAATGGATGAGAGCATCTCATAGCATCTGTATCTTTCATACCTGAGAGTACTCTCCAGATAGAATGAAGGGGTTCAGGTATTGGAAGCGAACTATTTTGCGCCGTGATATGTTTTACCATAAAAATGGGGTGTTCCATCGCGAGTGGCGGACAGTGTATATCACTTTGGCCAACTCCATTCGGGTGGTAGGTGCATTTTGTCCTGAAAGTTTCATCGTTCTACCTCGAATATTACGGAAGATACGGGGGTGTTTCCATGAGAAGTGAGACACACTGTATATATATATATATATATATATATATATATATATATATATATATATATATATATATATAGTGCCGCCAAGTGGAATAATGGGTAACCCTTGGTTACCAGCAGGAGCCAGTCGCATATTTGTGGTTTCAGTTAATAGATCTTGTATTTACAAGATAACTATGAAAATCACCACGGAGGCAGCTATAGCTACCTGCGTGATATCCATGTCCAGGAAATAATACAAATATGAAAGTTATTGAGTGTCTTGATATAGATACAGAAATTATTAATCGGACTTAACACTCAAGAGTAGTGTTGAACCATAGACATGTGTTTCGGGCTTTTGGCCCATCATCAGTATGGTGCAGCCAAGTGTAAGGATGGGCAACATTTGGTTACCAAAAGAAAGAAATACAAATGCACGGAGCCACCAGCAGGAGCCAGCCGCACATTTGTGTATATGGTTTGTGCTAGTATGGTTTGTGGTGAGTGCTAAGTCCGATTATTAATTTCTGTATATGTCTGTCTGTTTTGAAATATGTTTTCCTTTAACTAGCTGTCGCACCCCTACGAACGACAACCCTCAAAAGTTGAAACTTGTGCGAGCTAAGAATTAATGAGGTCTTAATTTTTAATGTGTGATTCCTAACACGGGTTGGACGACAGCAAGTGAAAATCGATCGTTCAGACTAGGGCTTGAACTACCGACCAATACGGCAGTCAATTCGAGTGAGTGAACAAAGCACCTACGTCGAACCGCCTGGCTATCGATCTATATCAAGACACTCAATAACTTTCATATTCTATTATATCATGATATAAAAATCCCAGCTTGATTTCATCTCCTTTCCATAAAAAATGCTTGTAATACAACATCGGTTTGCACGACACCCTATCGCATATTTTTGTAAACGGTTTTTGTTATCACCAACCAGTATAAACGACCAATATCATAAAAGTTTGTGTGAAGGAAGCACCACCCGACGGACTAGAGAAAGTTTACGGCATCTATTCGATGATATAGCTTTTTGTAGCAGTAAAAATATTTTCTGCGCGATAATAAGGACGCTTAGTTGCATTATCGATTAGGTTTAGTATAATCCATTATTAGAATAATGTATTCCAGTTTCTAATATCCAACTCTACACTTATTTATCGATTTTGGGTGAATTAATGATAACATATAATCGCTTTCACATAATCGTTCGCTCAGAGATATCGTTTGTATAACGTTGAATAATGAATATCATTATGAATTTTGTGCAGCAAAACGTTCCAGTGATTTCTGAAACCTTGAGTATATAATAGACATATAACATTCGGAAAACCAAAAAAAATCGATTGAATTCGATTCAACTCATGAACTACAAATTTGAAATAATTCATAGTTCATGTTCAAACTCAACTCAGATGATGAACTTCGAATATGTTATGTCAACGACTAAGATTTCATTCTATGTTAGTTGGTGTCAATAAAATCAGAGCGGAAGAAGCTTTTATACTTCAACTATTGTTGTTTATTAGTGGATATCTGGCCTGACGCGTTTAAAATGACAATCTTTGCAAAATTATTGAAAATTGCCTAAGTTATTTCGTGAATGCATATAATTTCATTTCAGCTAGACAATTTGGATTCGAAGAAAAAACATCTACAGAAAACGCAATACTTGAATTAACGGAACTGATACACAAATCTTTAGAACGAGGTAAACTCTCTCTTTGTCTCGTCATAGATTTAACTGAGGCATTTGATACATTTGATCATCATCTGCTTTTACAAACACTAGAAACTAAAGGTGTTAGAGGGAATTGCTTCAAACTTTTCAAATGTTACCTCGAAAACCGAAAGCTAGCTGTAAGAGTGAACGATACCACTAGTGATCAAAGCAAATAATTTGTTATTCAAATTACACAGTGACATCATTGGATATGCTGATGACACGACAATATTTTCTGAAGCAGAAACCTGGAGTTTCTTCTGAAATAGAGGTTGAAAAAGACTTTAAACTAGTGAAAACATTGTTTTCCAACGTTTTCTCTTTCAGTTGCGATATATCGAATAGCTGTCCATAGGAAGTATCAACTTTATCATACAATTGATATATATATATATATATATATATATATATATATATATATATATATATATATATATATATATATATATATATATATATATACGAACAATTCCTTGGAGTTATTTGGGGTAGCAGCGAAGCGCAAGTGTACTCTTATAACATTATATTTCCAATATTTCTACAATGGTTATTATCATCATCAGGGAGCTAAGATGATAGATTTTGAATTAATACAGAACTTAAGTTAACAGACGGATACTTACAATGTTAGTGAGATTGGTCGCAATTGAGTTGAGTTAAAATTAAAATATGAACGTTGTGATCATGATAACAATAACCATTGTCGAAATATTGGAAATATAATGTTATAAGAGTACACTTGCGCTTCGCTGCTATCCCAAATAACTCCAAGGAATTATATATATATAAATATATATATATATATATATAAGATGAATAGATTAGGACTTTTTGATCATTCCCATACTGATTTCAATTCAAGAGCCACCGGTGTACAGCTGTTTCAGCTTATTGGGCATCGTCAGTACCGGGCAGGCGGTCCTCGATTGAAGACAAAATGAGAAAAACCAAGAATGTACTTGATAAAAATAGCTGCGTGAACGCAAGCGAAACATAAGTGGAACCACCTATTGGTGTGACACCCAAGTCAACTTGCCAAGTTTTTATGTAGCACAAGTAGCACTTGTGCTACTGAGTTGTTCTTCCACTCAACCTCAAAAAGATTCTACCTAAGCTAAGACAAATAAAAGTAATACATAAAAAATATTGGGATTGTTCAAATATCTATCAAGATGCTGGAGAAGACGTCCATTACTGAGACTTATTCTGGTCTCATAATGATGAAAAATGTATAGGGTTGGGCAGTTTATACTTAAAGTTGGCTTTCGAACAGAAGGAGTTTGAATCTTTTCCGTAAAACAGAAAGTTCAGAATTTCTTATTTCTTTTGGTAACAGGTAAATATATTCTTGAACAACTCCAATCAATACTGTATAGATTTCGACTACTCAAAACATCTTTACCAATGAAGGAGGTAGAAAAACTATATTCCGCCTTAGTGGAAAGTCACCTGAGATACGGTATTACAGCGTGGGGCTCAGTTTTGCTGGTACGTTTGAATTCAATAGAAATCATTCAGAGGAGATTTTAAAAACTAATCTATTCAAAAAATGTAAGCTTTCCAACAGATTGACTATACAAGTACTGATATGTTATGGATCTCCGCAGGTATACTATTTTTGTACAAATGTAAAATATCACTTCAGTAAAAATAAAGCCCTAGACTAAGATAACAAGTATAAAACTCGACATCGAAAAAAAACTCACTTACCCAGTAATCGTGAAAAAATGTTATATTTCAATACCAGAAGCGATAAGAAATATATGTTGATTATTATTCTTACCTAAAGTGTATAAGATTTCTTTATATCAGGCCGAATGACCGATTTTTGATGATTTTTGCTATTCTGTTTTCAGAGAGTCAAAAACCAATACTTCATTTATTATTTTATCTTAGCAACTAATACAAATAAACGTCGATATAAATTAGTCCAGGAATTCAAACAGTAACATTATATTTCATGAGTCATTTTTTGAAGATATTCATATTAGAAAATAACAAAAATTTCGTAATAGATCTTTCAGATTGAAGTTTATAAAACAGATCCTACACAAATATTTACACATCTTGGTTTTTATCTATTTATCTTCATTGCTTGATCGTGTTATTTCTCCTGCAATATATCATTATAGCATCACCTATAGTGTTAATTTCAACTATTATATTTTGACATTTTTATCATATTATTTCAACTATTCTATTATATTTTGAATCATCATTAAAATTTTCCATGATGCAATATTATTATCTTTTATTGTTTCATTTCTTGTATAATTTTTATTACATTATCCTCATTAATTGTTTATTAAGTGCAGTAGCACTTATCGCCTAGGAACTTTATTCAACTCGTTTCTTTAAAAAAATGTATTTCTACTCTTGTGAATGAAGTTATTATTATTATTCATTTCTGAGGTTGATTGTAAACAATTATTATTAATAATTGAAGTCTGTACCATTTCCCCAAAATATGATTGGGGAAATGGTACAGCGAGTGTTGATTTACTGCCAAAAATAACTCAAGAGCGATATCAAAGGATATGAAAATTTTCAAGAGTGGCGTAAAAGCCTTAATGTAAAAAAGGTGGGTAATGAAGATGTATAGCTTATATGAAAGGAAAATAGACCTCCTAACTCGCTGTGGACCTCAGAAAGCAGACATTTTTTCTGAGGAAGAAGTAAGTAACTATGTTTTTGTTGGAGGCAGATGATCATACATGGTTGCTTGAAAATGTTGTAATAATGTGTGGTATTTTTGGCGCCTATAGACGTGACGAACCTGTTAAGCTGAATGTGAATGATTTTGAAAGCACCATCACTAGAATTTTGGTTACGTTGACGTATACTGAAAACTAAAAAAAACCAGAGTATTCGTCATTCCCAAGAAATACTTCCTTTTGATGCTTATGGTTTATACTGAAAATACGTAGATTTGCGGCCTTCAAATTTGGAAAATCGGCGATTCTTCATTGGTTATAGAAATGGTGAATGTGTAAAACAAGTTGTGGACATTCATACTATTGGAGCTGTTTCAAAAAAAATGCAGCATTCTTAAAATTGGGAAATCCTCAGCTCTACACAGGGCACTCGTTTCGTAGATCCTTAGCTACTATGCTTCTGGAAAATGATAGCGATGTACTATCGGTAAAAAAACTTGGAGGTTGGAACTACTCTGCGGTGGCGGAGTCGTATATTAAAAATTCAGTTTCAGAGAGAATGAAGTTAACGAGACAATTATTTTATTGTAATGAGGCCACATCGACAACAAGTTCAAATAATGGTGTTATTGTAAAAAGAATACAGTTTTGAAAAAAATATTTCAACAAGTAATTTCTTAACGGAGGGAGGCTGTTAACATTAACTTTTCAATTGCCTACTGAATACCGTTGAATCAAACTAACAGTGAAATGAGAGATTGCATAAGGGGAGGTACTTAACGACCCGATCAAATTGAATTCAACAGCTATTTATCAATCGAATATATTTAATGATGACAAGTTGAAATACCTAAAGTTCTGAGTATTTCTACAAAATCTATCATTTTTTGATCTTCGTATTCGAAAAATATTTTCAATAGAACTATACAAAAGTTCAAGGATACGCCATGAGTATAACAAAGTATAAACTTTTGCTAATAATGGAAACTTGAAACACGATTACTTTGTCAAACATCACTATTTCAACAAAGACGCAAAGTACCAAATCTGAAAATATGTTTTCGTTAATATCAAAGTTTATTCTACCATCTATACCGATTTGTATTTTTTTGTCTGCTCAGTACTCGTGAAAACATTCTATACTTTCTATACAGTTATTATGTTATATCCAGAAAAAATCTATTAAAATATTACAAATATTTAAATTGAAAGGGTATATTTTTAGGAGATATTAATTTTAGGGAAAGTGAGGTTTTGGCTCCCTACTTCTCCATATTGATACAAAAAATGTGGGAATCTTCCAAAGAAACGGAAGAAGCAATCAATTTCGAAAATTAACTCTATAGAAACACGTGTAGAACATGCAAAGAAGTAACTTTCAGACACAAACTGGAAGAAAAAGACCTCTCGAAACAGCTATTTTCATATAAACATTGAATTACACGAAAGGAAGACACTTTCGTAACAAATACTTTTATATGAACGCTGGATTATACAAAAAACACTTTTCTCTATACTCTATACTGTTTGTATTACAAATATTCGTATAGAATCGAATCAGACGTCATTCACAGGATTCCTACACATTACAAATAATGAAAGAAGTGAAATTTCACTTTAATGGAACACTGTCATCCTCACTGCTAGACATCCGATGTTTCGCTGTAAGATACTTGCCTTATCAGTTCTTCAGTAGCAAATACGGTTAACATTGAAAAAAAACACGCAATTTGTTCATAAAATTACGACTTTTTGTCTCGGAATGGGTTAAATCCACCCATGTCATCAATGACAGTACGTAAGTAACCTTCGTTCGCTCATTTGATTAAATAATAATAAGTTTTTTTAAAGAAAGGTTTTGGCTTTTCACTTCTTCATCTTGATACAAAACATGAGGAAATCTTTCAAGGGATGGGAGGAAGCAATCAATTTCAAAAATCAACTCCATACAAAGACGTCTAGAACATGCGGATGTCTAGATCCGTAACATTATTTTGAAATGATTGTTTCTCCCAAAAAAAATTTTTTTTAGGAAACTCTAGAAGTTGGTTTCCGTTCATATACGCAATAGAATTGAGAAAAGCTTTTTCCAACTTCACAATATTCGCTTCTTCTTTATTCAAAACGTTTCTTACCATACGCAGTATTGTTCCAATTATGGAAAATTCTCGAACACATTCATGTGAAATAATGATGTCTTCTCGAACTAGAAGAGCTTTTCTGTTGAGCTCATTTTTCAAAATTCTAAATTGAGCTAATACCGCTTGCTCTCTGAACAATGCGAAAAATATTCTGAATAGTTCCCTATACATCTCCCTTCTAATAAAGTTATTTCAAAACAGGAGAGGCGTCAAGTAGGCAGCGAAACGTGTTGTAAGGAATGCGAAGTCTACACTCTTGCCGGAGCTGAGGGTAATTTCGAGACGCGCTACCTTGATACTTTAAGAATTTCGATTACACGGTCGTTTTAATTAAACTCGAGATACGTTGAAACACTCAAAAAAGCTCTGCCACGAACATCCAGCAAACTGCCAATTCCGGTGATCGTGCCTCTTCACGTTTTCCTCCCTGATTTTTTGTTGTAGAGAGATCTATATTGGCTGTTGGTCCCTGCCCCTCAAAAGGCGCTTGATTTTCATTTCTCACTTGGTACACATTTATATGGAATCGGATACTCAAGTATTCCACTAGAAAATATCATAAATGAATTACGTTCAAAATAAATGAATTTTTTCAACTAGAGAGAACAAAGTTTCTTTTCAATTAATATCGTTCGTTTTATGTTGAGTAGGTTCTGTAATGTTTTGTTGAAACATCCACAGTTTAAGATACTTTCTGAAGCACTTTTGTTTATTTTGTTTATACCGCTCACAGTTCGTACTTTTGTGTATTTTGGCTTGTTTTGCATGATGAATTATATATGTATTATTTGTACGAATCTTTCAGACCTCTAGAGGGTAAATTAATTCAGTTTTTGGACGAATTTGTTGTCATTCATTTCATTTCTTGAATAAAGTTAAATATTAATTTAACTGGTAATGAAAACAAAACTGAAATTGTTTCTTTTCTGCCGAATCGAATACTTCTTCTGAAAAGTAAATGGCAGTCTTTTTCTGATGAATGAATATTAAATAAATTGTATGAATCGCAGCAGACAATATTATTAGGCAGATATCAGACACACAATACTTATTCTCATAATGACTAAACGTATCTTAATATATACAACCCCTCAAACTCAATAAAACACTGAATAACAAACGGCTTTGTTGCCCATAAAAACAGAACACTCTTTCAAAAATCTTCAGTTTTTCTATGCTCATTCACGACAGATGATTTTTTTGTAAAAAAATATACATTCTCAATGTATGAGAAGTGATTATTGTTTTTTAATGTTTTTGATGTGAAACATTTATAGCCGCACGCAAAACCGATTGCTATTTCGCCATACTGATCTCGGATACCCAGAGTGTATACAGTTGTGCTAACTACAGTATACATAACCTGTCTTTTACTAAATAAATAATTTTTCTAAATAATTGAAAATGCAATATGTCTGACAGTGATGATTCAGAAAGAGAAAGTGAGCAACCTCCTGCAAAGAAAGCAAAATCACAATGCGACACCCTATCAAGTTATGAGTAAGATGATTAAATTTTCATATTTTATAATCGAAAAATGCATTTGAATGTAAAATCTACTCTTATCATAGCACATAATATTTTTGAATTATTTATTAATTAATTCAAATTTAATTTTTATGAAAACTGACAAAATTATATTTCAAAATCAGCTTATAGCAAGTAGCGCACGAATGTTTTTCTCATTTGTTATTAACGGGAACATCAAAAACTTAAATAATTAAATAATTTTCTACTGATGGTGGAATTGATATTGAAACATTTACAGAGGTTCAATGAAAAAAACTATCGTTGATTTTAGCTGAAAATGTCTGTGTAAATTTTGCAAAACGTAAATCAAGGCCATCAATTACGCTTCTCCGAGAAGCGAAATTGATATCTGTTCTAGATATGGAACAACAATAGATGCTGTATTTATTAGATACCTTGATAATGTTTATAATAATGTCTAATACTTTTGTAACATATTTCAGTTGTTATCGACCAATTGTCACAGTAATACCGTTAGAAGCAACATCAAATATAACTTTCACAGAAGTCACTGATTGAGAGAATTGAGTTGTCATAATTTGAAATAAACTTTTAAAATTCAGAATATTTGTATTTCAGAAAATAAATGTTAATTAAACAAACAATCATCATTTTCTGAGAAAAAAACATAATATTTTATTTTTACATTATGTCGTATTAGTTCCTGTCATAATTTGTTCTTTCATGCATATTACTTTTACAAAATGATTTCGATATTTCACATCTGCCAGGCGTCCCGTAACGGCTCATAATTTTTTTATCCAATTGACTTCTGCAGGATTTGGTGAAAAAAATGATTAATATCTAACTAAATTCACCCTTTTACTTAATTATTTTAATTAATTTCCCTCAGTTGAACATTTTTTATTATTCCTTTGCAAAGGAAAGTATCCTGTACCAGATAGTACTATTTGACCGTGTGCGAAATAATTGTACAATTCAGCATTGGTGACGAATGTTTCTGTTTTTTTCCTTTTTATTGGATCTTTCGTTTTTTATTCTCAACCTCATTCTGTGAATTTCGATGCCGGCAGACCGAGCTGACAGCCATTTGGAAAATAATTTATTCGTTGAATATTGCAAAGCAAATTTTTCTTCCTGGTGTTAGGTAAGTGATAATTTTGTTTTTCAAAATAAATACATTACTGGAATTAGTAAATTTTCAGTTTTTGGAGTCATTACCGACAATCGTAAATAAACTGAAACATCCTGATAAATCTGTACTATTACCTAGAACTCACACACAAAATTATCCCTGTTACAATACCTGTAACCAAAGAGGTGATTGTCATAACAATCACATTTATCAGCATAATTGTTCATATTCACCATCACTAAAATTTATAGAATGGAAGTGAATACAGTTTCGAAAATGAAACTATGTTGAACTGTGTATTATGTTTTCAGAATTGAACTATTTTCGAATAACAAGTATCATCTGAGTTTACAAGCTATTACTGTCAGTTAAGGCATAGAACTATTCAAATTACCATGACCAGTTTGACAAGTACTAATAAATTTTGGTTGTAATGAAAAACAAAATTATGTCAATATATGAAGAATGTATTTTACAACCACATCTTATTACAAGAAGCGGTTCATAGATTTGTGTTGAAAACATTCTGGAAGTGAGAAACGAATATTTGAATAGTGTAATTGTTTTACTTGTGGTCCTCTCGTGTCGTTGCTTTTTCTACTTCTTTGATAATCTGTACAGCATGAGCTATGGGTCTGTAATGGGCCCCTATATTTCTGTAGCAAGAAGTTACAGCTCCAGAAACACTAAGATCTCGGTATTTTACATACCGAAGCCAAATACCAAAGTTTTTTATTTTAATAGGCGATTTTTCGGGGATAGGTTTAATCGACACGATCTCGCGAAGGGAATACCGGAAACACTCATTTTATATAAAGGAGTTGTTTCCTCCTTTTCTGTGTGCAACTTACGCCCGATAACTTCATATTCTTTCAACTCTTCCTTGGCTTTCATGGATGCGGTGTTATACGGTTGAAGCTTCATCATTTTTTTTGAGTACCATAAACAATGCGCTCACGAAATAATAGAGGACAACAGAGGCTAGTTTATCGAAATTCTTCTAGACCACTCCAGAAAACGTACATATCCAACAAAAATATTTTTTTATTTCTCATGTACACACAGCTAATCATTTCCATCATTTTGCTCTTTGATAATTTTTCCAGTACGTATGTGCCTATGTTCAAAAAATACTGCGAATGGAAGACCAACAAGTATGCTACTGACTTCTGAAAAACATTAACAGTATCCTTGGATTTTGTATGTTATGTGACCTCCTATAATTATAAATATATATCATGAAGCACCCTCTGTATCTTGTGAAAAATTTGGAGACTTGTTGAAGCGAGAAAAATATGAAACGGATCAAACATGAATGAAAAATGGAATATTCATGGATGAATAACAGTAGTTCATTGACAGTATCGAGTCAGAAAATTCTGAATTTTGGCAGATCATTCACCATCATCATCATATTGAAGTTGCTGAGGTTTTTTGAGATCTATATTTATGTTTATTAGATGTTTTTCGGCACTTATATGCACAATTTTCCTTAATATTAATTTGACTATATCGTATTCAAAAATGTTATGAACATTTTCAGATAGTTCAATAAAAGTTGTTATCGCAAAATTCATCATCACCCCCACCATTATCTTCATGATCACTCCCACCACCCGCAAAAATCTTAGATACATGTGATCATGTATCTCGCCAGACAATCGTTGCTGACACTTCTCCTTCGTCCTGGCAGTCAACGCATATACATACCACTGCTGACGCAGTAGGAGGCAATACGTTTGGTACTTCAGGTTTCATACGCCCACGACTACCAGCCTGGATTTTGTTCTCTTCATCTCTTGAAACATTTGAAAAAGCTAAAAAATAAGTTGAAATTGTACAAACTGACAACTGGTGTTATGGCATTCATGATTGTGCGCCTATAATGATTGTTATGCCATTTTTCGAATACTGCCTGTCAGCTGATGCAATCCTATATCTGACATGTAGAAAACAATTCGTCTCCTATAACGATTATAAATCCAGAGCATATATAGCTTCTTCTGGTGTGCCTCAGGGCTCCAACCTAGGTCCTATTTTGTTTTTATTGTTTATTAATGACTTATGTGAAAGTTCAGCTTGTGAGCGCTTATGCTTCGCGGATGACTTGAAATTATTTTCTATAATTAAGGAAGTAGGTGATTGTGTAAATCTTCAAATTCAATTAGAATTTCTTGTTGCTTGGTGTAGCAATGATAAATTGAAACTCAATGTGGATAAATGTAAAGTAGTGAGTTATAGTCGAAAAAAACATTCCTGTATGTAATACAGGAATCAGATCTGCTGAGATGTAATGAGATCAAAGACATAGGGATAATATTCGATCATAAATTAACATATGGTAGACATATTTCACAAAAAGTTTCAGAATCTCTCAAAGCTTAAGGGTTCATTGTTAGAAATTGCAGAAACTTTCATAATATTGGAGCCATGAAGCTGTTGTATTTCACCTAGGTACGTTCGAAGATAGAATATGCAAGTATCGTCTGGAGTCCATTCTATGAGATTCATAACATAGCCATTGAAAGAGTTCAAAGAAAGTTTTGTAAATTTCTTATTTTCGGAATAGGTGGTTCTTACCCTGAGAGAGGTATCAGTAATGATGTCATATATGAACGTTTTGAACTTTTCAGTTTAGAGCATCGCAGAAAATGTGCTTTCCTCATATTTTTATTCAAGTTAATGAATGAGAGAGTTGACTGTCCTGAAATTCTTGAACAAATTAACTTCAATGTACTACGGCGAGCTTCACGATCTCAATCCATTTTTAGACCTCTCAGAGCAAGAACTAACATTATGCTCAATTGCCCAATATATGTTATGTGCAAAATTTTCAATAGCATTTGTGCCTATGGTGATTCATTCTTCACTAACCTTCATAACATTATTAGAATTGCTAACATGTACTTGGAGTAGGTCATTAGAATTAGTTTTTCTTTTTTGTTCATTTTATTTTTCGTTTATGGTTAAGCATTGTGAATAAAACTTTATATTGTCCTGTAAATGGGTAACTGTTGGACAATAAAGCTATTATTATTATTATAAAAGCAAAGACAGCAATATCCATAACAGTGTTATTTTCAATGTCGCCACTGAGAAAATCGATTTTTTTTACAAATGGAGCCATTATTCAATAAGACTGCGAAATCTAGCAATTTGCAGTAGATCTCCTTTTTTGGCTCTTGAGCTACAGTTCTACTGTTGGAGAGTAGAAATCTATTGATAACTTTACTTTCTATAATAATTATTTAATGACCCAAAATGGTGGAAATTACTATGTATGTAGTTTATATCATTCTTCATGACGATGATCTCTCAGTTATTGAAACACGTGTCGAAGTATTAAAAATAACGGTTTGGTGTTGGGTATATATATTCTGTACTGTTTTTTGTTTAAATCTGTTTTTCTGATACAAAATTCACTGCTGACAACACAATCCGTGTTAGTGTTGCCCAACTTCATGCTTAACGAACACAATACAAAAAATGTCACATAACTCAACTTTTTGAATATTTTTCTAAAAACATTTTTTGTGGGGGTGTCAATGTTCCTTACTGTATTTTGGGTATTTTGCCGTCCACAATTGGTCATTCTTGTAATTAGACCTATGTGGTCTGTTAGGGTGAATAAATAAATAAACAATTTGAAACGCAGACAAAACTAAATCTACAGGGGATTTGGTGAGTTATATAAGGGGCAAACTGAAAAGTAACTGCGTAATATCAACCACTGAGCAGTCCAATCCGTCAGTAACTTATCGTACTCATAAATTTTTCATTTTTTAAACCTAAAATTCACTCGTGGAAGGTTATACACCCAAAACAGTAACAAACAAAGTTTTTTAATGAAAAAAATATTGCCGAATTTATAAATTCTGCCTAAAAATAGATTGAATCATTGAAGAAATGAAATTTTAATATAACTTAATTAGTTTCGAGGATATGCTCTGATGATCTATATTTATTTCATAAACTACAACTCACGATTTGATCTCCACAAAATTTATTTGAAAAATATATCACGACATGTTTCGCTAGCACAGTAGCTTCTTCAAAAGTGATTTGAATAGTACAAGTTGCTTCTTACGCTAATATTTATTTACCCAAGGTAACTACAATTGGGACTACCTCCACCAAATTAACAAAACCTCTACAATTCTCATATACCTGAGGTACCTCTTCAATTATGATTACCTGAAGCATATTACCTCACTTTTACATCAATAATAATACTTCCTCGGTTTTTTGAGAGAACAAGTTTAATATTGGTGATCTATTCAAATCCAGTTTCCTCAAAAATGAAGCTATTTTTTTCGTTGCTTGTCTAAAATACATTAAAGCTCTATACTTTTGATTTTGATTATCTAACTTATCAATACGAAAAACGTTTCGAATCGCTTTTCCGTTGACTTTTTTGGGAAGTATTTTGTTTATAAGTACCAATTGTAGTTACCTGTAGTATAAATATTAATGTAAGAAGCAACTTGTAGTATTCAAATCACTGTTGAAGAAGCTACTGTATTAACGAAACATGTCGTGGCATATTTTTCAAATGAAGTTTGTGGAGATCAAATCGTGAGTTGTAGTTTATGAAATTTCTATGGATTTTTATCAAACAACGGCCGAATCAATTAGAAAAAGATCTATATTCATTTATTTTTCTGATTATGTGAGGTTAAACACGAAGAAAAATGTGAAACTGATTTTTTAGTTTCGTAAATCTTTATCATTATCTGATAAGTTATTGATCGAATAGTTTTAAAATAAGGGTATAATGCCCTAAATCTAATCGAATCCACTCAACTAACTGCAACAGGCTCATAGAAAACGATAGCAATTACGTCAGGAGACCGAACTGTAATTTTCGAGCGCAATACAAACACGCTGCCCACCAACAAAAGCACTCGTGAACATGAGAAATTCGTGTTTTCCTATCATTCAATTGACACTCTGTTGATTTTACAGTGAAAATTCGACTGAGCATACTTTCGAGATTGCACCAATACCTGTATTTCGATTTTGTTATTATTACTTCCTTCAAACAACAATGCATTCAAAAATGCAATGGTATGGTTTTGTTATTTTTGATGATCTGAGTATCAAAATTAAAATATTCATAAATTCCAAAGTAGTAACATTTATGAAAACTTGATTTATTAATTCTGTTACTTTTTTCACATTTTAATTTATTGAAATGAATTTATTTTTCAATATTAAAGTACATTTTTCATAATCTCAATATTGAAATTCCATCATTAATAATTTTTCTTCATATAAAAATGAATTTTTTCCTTACATCATTCAATTGTGGAGTTTCCAGCAGAAATTTTTGAAGTTTTATTATGATTTCGAAAAGTTTGGATTTGGTGTTTTCTCATTGGTACACGCACACTTTAACAGCAGATGTCTCATATCACACTTGCACTAAAATTGTTTTATTCGGTTTCATGGTTCAGCATGAACTAACATATTTCAAATTGAATTCTATGGCATATGTCATTGTCATGTTTGCTGTCTGTTCATAGTACCTAACACATGGTATTTTGCCGGTAAAATATACACATTTGGATGTGTTATTTAGATGTAACCATGTAACTATTATGCCTCAGTGAGAAAACAAGTTACCTTAACTTAGTGACTTGTCTTATTGAACTGACATGAATTCCTTTTATAATTCTCACATCTTTTTTGTCTCGGCTACCTTCATCAACAGTAAGTCTTATTTTTGTCTTGTGAATTTTGATTTGTACTTTTTTACTAAGATGGGTTACTTAGGTAACAAGATCAATTTTTTTAAACAATTGTTTTTGCACTCAATTCATTCATTAATTCAGTTATTGTCCCTTCTCAATTGATAATAAGATTTGTACAAATTTCAAAATAGATTCGGTATTGAATTGAGAATATAAGCAATGGAGAAAAGATTACGAAAGTCGAGGCTTTCTCATAGTAAATTTTTTCTGCTGTCAGAATCTATCAATTGCACTTCTCAAATGTTGATAGTTTTTGATTCACTAATGAAAAACCAATTTTTCACTTTTATTTCTATTTGTAAATCATGATTTCAATTTTTATATTCTTTGAAAGATATTTTTTTGTGGATGACTAAATATTTCCTACTGTTTTAAAAAACAATCATTTTTTATTGTCAAAACCTAAAATTCACCTCAAAACTCTCGCCTGAAATCATGAAAAGCTTCAATTCTTTTGACTTATGTCCAGTTTTCAGGTTTTGAAAACGAAAAAAAAATTATGTTCTCCAAAACGTCGACCATGTAAGAAAGATCGTGGGAGATTATATATGAAGTTCTCAATTTTTATGGTATTATTTATAGGCACTCTAGGACTATGTTCATTTACAAAAATCAATTTGAGAAGTGGAATATAGTTTCATTTACCTATAATCAATATTTTTTCAATATTTTGTGGTTGGAAAATAAATCCGTGAATATGTTACTGGGATTTTGAGTGAACGAAAATAATGAAAATTTCACGAACCTTCGGAATGAGAGAGGAAGGAGGTTCGTGGAAAATCATAATTGGCTTTGATCTTAGAGACGAGAGCAGATTATTATTAATTAATCAACAACAAAAAGCATGAAACAAGATTAAAACATGAAGGCGAAGCAAATAGCTGAAGGAACGTGAATAATCTCTAACTAATGTCGTTTAATTATAATTCTGGAACATCTCGTTTCCAGACATAAGCTGTTTCTGATCTGTTTTCGTATCACATCTGAAGTAATAAAAAGGATTCTGATAGACTGGCATTTCTGAAAGAAGTTTGAATAGACTAATTGGTGATAAGTTTATGAAAAACTCTGTTACAGCACTAAACAAACACATTATCAAAGACAATCGAATTCCAAATTTCTGAAATGTTAGCATATCAAAATAATCATGAGATGCATAAAAGAAATGATTCACATAAAGAAGATAATAACCTAAGTTCGATTTATCCCAATGAAAAATTATTCAAAAAGTTTTTTCAAGGATAAAACACAAGCACTGCAGTTGAACCTCAAAAACAATGAGCAGCCACAGCCACACCCCTCAAGTAAACTTAAACAGATATTTCCTTCCCCTTCATAAAAGGATTATGAATTATCAATTAATCACATTTTACTAATACAATTTATTCAATATTTTTCCTCTGCATTTTCAATCAAATCCATAATGGATCACTCCTCAAGTTGGTACCATTATTTCAACATGACACTTGACACATTCTGTCTCAAGTTGTCCTTCTTCATATGATACTTTGACTGAACCACATGGTCTCAATCCAAACATGTATTTTCATGGCTATAAGCCGATTTTGTTTTATATAAGTCAAATATTACAAATGTGCAATGTACATAATTTGATATTTCCTGTTGCCTGACAAGTAAGTAATCTCAAACAATTTTTCCAAATTTCTTAACCTTAAAAAATGTTACAACTTCAATTCTCACTAAATTTCCTTTTCAATTAGATCACTTACTTTCAGGTGAGCACTGATGATGACGAAAGTCGAAAGCACTTTGCAAGAATTTTAAAAATTATACACTTTAATACAAAAACCTCTTCGATTCATTAGATACAATAATGGCGAATTATCCAATTCAGTTTGATCGTTCATAAGATGTTGAGAGTTTTTGAATTTGTTCATTTCCATACTCTCCAACAGGTTGAGTTTCAAACCTTCCTTCTGGAAATGGAGGGGTTTGTATTCATGGTTGAACTCATGTTCCTCTGAGATTAAATGACTGGCATATGTGGAATTTATTTTTCCATTCTGAAAATTATATTTATGTTAATTCATGCGGGCTCTGAACGTTCTTCCAGTTTGACCTATATAAAACATCGGACATAACCCACACGATAATTTATATATTCCTGGTTTTTCTGAAACTGAACTTTTATCTTTTTTATTCTTAATGTGCATGCCTAAGTTGTTGGTTTTGAAAACAGTATTTACACCTTTGCTGTGCAGAAAAATCTGAAACATTTGTAGTGGTTTGGCCTAAGTAGGTTAAGGTTCTATAAATTTTATCCTCTTCTCTTCGAATTGGGTAAACTTCTTTCAAAGCTTGACTGTATAACTTTTTTAATAATAATGTATCATAATCATTGTTGACGGCTATTTGCTTTATTATATTCAGTTCTTTATTTAAATTCGCCTATCATAAGGGCACATTTATCAGTCTGTGCATCATACTGTTGAAAGCTGCTACCTTATTCTGATATGGGCGAGTGGACGAATTATGAATGATAATATCGGTATGTGCCGGTTTACGATAAATTGAAAAATCATGTTTGTTATTAACTTTTGTTATTGTCAAGTCCAAGAGGCATTATCCGGGAGTGTAATATCTTGAATTTCATTGATCAAATGGTATTAATTCTTCAAACTGAATTTTGATTTGGAATTAGTGTGGTTTTGAATAATTGTAATGAGTTTTTCGGATATTTTAACTGAAGGAGCTGTGACGAAAGAAACTACCGGTCTTATGGGGTAGTTATCTTTGTGTAATTTAATCAACGAATACAATTTGGGTGGTTGTGGGTTCATGACTAACGATCGGAATTTTTCCGTTTCATCCATGACACAATAAATATTTTTCAAAATTTCCTTGACTTTTTGAAACACAGTCTCTTTCTTGTTATCCATAATTCATCTCATTGGCAAAATGAATACGAATACGATAAATTATTGGTCAATTAGAGTCTTCATACTACGCAGTAACTTTTTAGGGTGAACCTTTCAGTCCCCTTCATTACACTGAAACAAATTCTTTCTATTCATTTTTCAGATTGTGGGCGAATAATCTGCCATAGATTTTTGAAAAATTCAATTCTCGTTGGTCTCTTTGGTGGAAATGCATGAATACTTTAATTCAAATTGCCCAGGGAATGAAGAAACTGGGAGATAAATTAATTTCAGCGGAATCGAAATGTAAATTAAACTCTCTTTCCTGTACGCCATAATTTCCACACGACAGGCCATAAAGCATTCAACAGTCGAAATCTAATTGGTGAATAGTAGGAATTAATGCAATTCTGATGGAAAATTTCCTTTGATCCTTCGAAAAAGTTATTTCTTCTCCCAGATGATCCTCAGGCTAATTTTTACCGATTATGTGAAATTGCCACAAGAGGGCAAGTTTGTTTTAATGATCCATCAAAGTTTATTTTTTGAAGTGAACTCTCAGAATGCAACTGAAACTCAATGGAAATCTCATTATGTCTACATGAGTTATAATAATTGTATTGTATTGTATCCGAATTGTTTGAGATAAAAACTGTATATTTTTTGTATGCGCTGGGCCGTGACCTTTGGACATAGCAGTTCAGTTGAGTTTGGGAAATTAAATGGAATGTATGAAAACCGTGTCTTATTGTTTAAAAATAGTGAAGTACATTACATAGGGCTTCAATATTTCTTGTGTTGTTATCAATTATCTCACAAAACTTCATTTTTAGAAATTGTTTCACTAATTTTTTTCACGCATGTGTCTAGAACAAGAACTCGTGAATGCCAGATCATCCCTATTTTCAAACACTGAAAAGTCAGTCATTCACATCCAAGGGGATGTGATAGCTATCTGGAATTGAGTATTCTATTTCTCGTTTTTCCATATAATCTGACTTTCTGTTTTCTTGTTAGCAAATTATCCCACCAAAAATTCTGTATAAAAAAGGATTTACCTAATAACAATGAATAATGGAATGAAGACAACATCCAGTTAATAATTTGCACAAAAAAATAGTTCAAAATCTACTAACCGCATAATAATTCAACATATCGAGTGAACGATTCGTACTAAAAGATCACGAACAACTTCTTACTATTTCACTTCCATCCGTTTGGGTGTACTAGATGTGTTGAGAAGTTCGTAGGCGCTATTAGTAATGAATCCATATGATTTATAGTTAACCTTAATCTTCAAAAGATACGCGTACAACTTTACTGTTGAAGCCAAATTTTGGCTCGATAAATATCATCAGGTTGGGTTGGGTTAGGTTAGGTCCAAAGTGAGTGGGTCTATTCGATCCTCTACTGCAACCCGCAAGGGTTTATTGTGGCCATTCAGGTGTTCAATTTTTGTTTGGCAAAGCCTAAAGTCATGCCAATAACAGGACTTTGCATGAAAAAAATAAACCGTTTGCAAAATTTAAATGAGTTGAAATTAGCACCGAGGACGATGCACGCAGTTAACTCCTCGGAGAGGCTGTTACTGACGAAAACATCAAAAAAATCCACGAAATGATTTTGGATGACCGCATAGTGAAGTTGATCAAGGTAGCTCAAGCTCTAAAGATATATGTATTCTGTAACATTTTAAACCGCTTTTTTTGAGATGTCACCAAGCACTTGTATGACAAATATTCATTTCGGAGGAAATTTGACGTGTAGATTTCCCCGGGTTCATGTTTATCTGCAAATTATTGATTTTCATTGAAAAGGACACAACCTAACTTACCTCATACATACCTCATTTTCTGGTCCATTCTGTGTCCGTATTTTTTCCTCAGCTTTTCAAATGAACCAAACTCGGTGAGATTTTGATCCAATAACTTGAACATAGTTCGATGTGGTTGTCGTCTTTCGGGATACAAGTTTAAATACTTTTCCTATGTCCTAACACTGTTTCTATCGTATTTGTAATAAATTTATATCATATCTCTTTGTTCTTCATTCGTTAAAGCCATTTTTCCGCCAAAAATTCAATAACTTGTACAATAACAAAATGCCATTGAGTGTAACAGATTGAAATTCAAATTGAGAAACACATCAAAATCAAATCCTATTATGATAAGAATTAATTTTTCTCAATATCTCAAATTTTTCGAGAAAGAATTATAACTGATGAGAAGGTAAAATCTGGTTCCATTCAAAAAGAAATAAAAAAAAATAAAGTTGATGATGGTGACCGGAAGACGAAACGTCGGATAGCACATCTGAAAACACCATTATGTAGCAGGGAGAATGTAGCAATAAGGAAGTGCAATTTGTTTTCGAATTCTTCAAAAAATGAAGCCAAAAAATAAAAAAACATTATGCGAAATTTCTGTTTTCTCCGAATATACTCGGAATTTCAAAACTTTCTCAACGGCATATTATTTGTCAGGTGAATGCGCAACTTTGCCCCAATTTAACCATCTTCGTATCTCTCACAGTTTCCGAGATCCCAATGGTGAGGGTCGAATTTGAAACACCGTGTATATTGATTTTTGCTTTATTCACATAATTGGTATACAAAACATGTCAAAGTTTGAAATGTCAATGTTTGAATAAGTTTAGTAATGTTATTTATGCAGTGTCCATCAGCCGAATGCAATAACTTTGATAATGAAGAAATGGGACGTGTTCATTCACATCGGTTACTATTTAAATTTGAGCTTTTTTTCCACGATAAATATTTATACAGGGTGTGTCATTTGAACGATAGTTGTACTAAATTCTTATTTTAAATACAACACCCTCAATATTTGGACATAAGCCATATCGATTTGGTACTTTCACATAATTGATGAACAAATAATGTCAACGGCTATTAGACCATTCTTCAATAATTTTGGAGCTCTTCAACATTATGTGCACCTTCTCAGCTGAAAGAGTTTTTCCTACGAAATTTGTTTTACTTTTTTTTCTGATACCACTATTGATATTTTTGCGTTTCTCAGTTATTACTCCGACACACCAACCGCGCTATAACAATCTCCATCTGGAGAGTGAGACCGACCGTAATAGAGTCAACATTTGCAATTTAAAAACCCGCCGGCCGCAACAAAACCAAAGAGAAGAAAAACGTCGCCGCTTCGTGAAAAGTGAGTCAACAAACTAATTAGGTTATTTTATTTGCAGTAAGTCCGACGGGCATGAATTTAACAGGAGTGGAGAACCACGTCGTGCAAGGGACGAACGTTAAGCTCGATTGTGTCGTGCACGGAGCTCGGCCTGCAGCCACGGTCAGGTGGGCCAACGGTTCGAATTCCATTTTGGAGGAAGACCTCGTCCAGTCGACCCAGGATGTAAGTGCAACCACTTCTTTTCAATCCATTTCTTAACTTTTATACAACCTTAATGTAACAAAATCCAAGTGACAGTTTGTTGAATTGAGTGAAGATGATATTACAGGCATTGAAACGGTTAGATTCTTGAGGAAAAATTTAGGGTAATATCGTTTGTGGTATGGTTTATATTTTTCAGTTGCATATAATCAGGCATACATTTTCGAACTATAAAACGAATGATTTTTTTCATATTTCCCTTTATTTGAACACCCTAATTTGCATCTAGTGCTCCACGTTGAGTTCCAGATTGTCACTTCACAAAAAAGTGCTTTTCTTTCAGAAAATTATTCAAATGGACAACATCCTAGTAGATGCATCTAGAAGTCATCAATTGTGAAAAGACATCGGAGTGCAACCTAGGTTTAATTGATTTCTATTGAAAAGCGACATCACTTTTGTGATTTTATTACACAATTGAGATTTCAATACAGCAGAATAAAAAATATAATTCCTCACCGTATAGCATTTTTCATCAATTTAAACAACAATCAACAAACAGCTAGTTTGTCCGTTGAGTCTTATCAGTGCCAGGATTGGCTGATCTTCAACTGTAGGCAAAATACAAACTGTAGACTGCAGTCACTCTATTTGTTGAAAACTTTTGCATCAGAGGTTTCGAAAACATGCAACTCAAATAACATAATGATCATTCACTTTGCTTCACGAGGTTTCACGTTAATGTTGATTAACCATTCATAGACAACTACATAATATTAGTATATTTATATTATGAAAAGCCACTCACAAACATTTATAATATGTAAGCAAACCAGAAAATACATTCCTAGCATATTTCTGTCAAGTGGCACTTCGAATTGAAGGAAAACTGTAGACGGTCAGTGATGCACATCAGTTTTTTGTAAGTATAGAAGCTTTTGTTTTGAACTGTTTTCTGATTTTCATCTTCATCAGAAATGCATAATGCATATGATTAAATTTCCCGATAATATTCCAGGAAGCCCCACCTTCTCTGCAGATACAGTTGTTAATACTGAATTTAGATTATCAACCTGGCAGTGATGAGACTCAAATGCTGAAGAAGCTGAAAAAATATAGACTGTCATAAATTCTATTCATTTTGCTGAAACTACTGAAGTTTGCCAGAAATCCATTTTCATTGGATCTAAATACCATTTGAAATCCTTGGAAAATATTTTTCGACCTGAATAAACTGATGCATTATTATATAAAACCTGTTGTAGAACTAGTGGAGAACTATTTAAAAAACATTTGACTTTGACAATAAAAAAACCCTTTCCCGAGGAATTTGATAACGAGTGGAAAATGTAAAAGCTACTCCTATAGTACTTCTGACAGTCTCGTAGATATTAAAAAAAATGTATACTTTGACAGCGAATGAAAAAGCAAAGCTCCACTTGTAATCGATCGAACTTTTCTGAGTTTGTTCTTCACGATTGAATAAACGTCTATTCAAAACATCAGCCGACTGTACTTTATCAGCAGCAAAATCTCAATGAACCTGCAATAATAATGATGATGAAAATTTCATTTCAGTCAAATAATAAATCACGAATATACATGTTACATATGAGGTAAATGAACTCGGCATTCATACAAAACAATAAAACAACAAGTTGGTAAACCTGATGACAAATTTCATGTAGATAATTACACATTTAATCACAATTCACTTTCAATTACCAGTGGAAATCAATTTTTAAATAAAAAAATGTAACTCAGTGAACTGTGACAGTGAGTTAGAGTGGGAATAATTATAATTCAAATCGATTTGACAGCTTCTACAATCTAAAAATAGATAAGAGTTGGTTTTCAGTTTGATATTATCATATTATAGAAAGACAACATCTGATAAACTATTCCCAAGTTTTATGAACATGCTCACAACTTCTTTGGTCTGAACTATTTTGTATTATGAATGAAATTTAACGATACATAAAGTGGACAGAAGATCACCTAGTGAAGAATCATATTTTTTTGTTTATCTTCATTTCTGTTTCGTTCTTTAGTGATTTGGTGAAGGAATTTTGACTGATTTCTTGTGTTAATACATCCAACTGATACTACAAAAAGTTTGTTCAATTGATGATCTATTTATTTTGTTAGACCATTCTCGAAAATGGTCTAACAAATCGAAACCGGTCGTAACGAATAATAAACGCAGTGGAAATTAGATGAAAACCATTTTCTTTATCGTATATTCACTACAAAACGTACCTATATAATAAGTTTGATGTAGTTACATATATCTGCTATCGAAACACAAATTTGAATTTCAATTAATAGTTCTGTAAATATTCACAAAGAAAGTTCAAGGCAACCTCAACTGTTCAATAATGAAAATATTCCAGTGAGAATAAGATGGAATAGAAAAATTTTCAATATATTTCATTAAAATAAATAACAGAGAAAACGTTAAAACTTCGATTCACTGTTCTTTTGATTATACTCATGAACTTTCAAAACTAATGCTATAGACAAAGTAACATTTATTATGCTTTTTCAAATCATTTTCCTGCACAGGTACATTCATCCATTGATGATCATATTTTGAAATCTTTCAGCACCTAGCTGCTTCATCATAAACTTTCTTGATGGAACTAGAAGTGACGTAATTATATGATGAGAATGATTAATAACAAAGGGGATTGATCGTGAACTACTGGATTAGTAAAAAACTTGTAATTGTAGTAATTAATCACTATTAAAGTTTGTAAGGGATGAAATAGTAGCGCAAAGTCAATTTATGACATGATGATAAACTAACTGGATATGAAATGACACCCTCAGACATTCATAAATGTAAATTTTCACCAATGGTGTTCATTATCATACCAGTTATTACAGTTAGTTTTCGATTACCTGAAAGTGAATTACTATTTGAATATTTGGAGTATTTTCAATCCCCAGGAATCCACAAAAAAAGCCCAACTCATATCATTACTGATATAACTTCGTTATAGCATTAATAATAAAGTGTTGGAATTGTGTAAGATTATTTATGTGCCTACGAATTATCTACGAACTTATGATATCTTCATTAGGAATTTCGAGCCATTTCTGAGGGTTGCAACCTGAAGTTTCGCTGCTTTGTAGCAGAAAGCATTGAAATACCACTACCTTGGATATAACACTCCTTCGAAATGACGGCCTTTCCCATAACATCAGAGCTTCTCAGATATGCAACTCCTGATCCTATTAACAAACCTAGGAGGCTAAGCGGTACAGCCAACAGGAGGAGGCGATGAGTTGCTTTTGACCATTGACTTTAATAATCCGATAACTTCAAAATGGTCCAATAAATTGAAATGTCTCCATTATGCTATCATGGGTGATGGGCAACTGCATCTCATCTTATACTGACAGAACAAAAGAATTAATCAGTCTGAGATGAGTAATGTTACAATTAACATGTTTTGTAATTTTTTTTGTAACAAGATGGAGTAGTAGAGAGCCAAAAACTTTCTCTTCCAAAAAATAATGTCCCTTTTATAACATGGCGCAGTTGTTTGGTAAATTATAATTACCAAAGAAAACTCAAAGTGGCGAAATATATCTAAGCCCAACGCGAATGTAAAAAATGCTTGTGGAATGGACTGGAATGGAAATTTAGCAGAAAACTTTATATTTTTCAAACAACAGTTCAAAATTCATTTGGTAGCATCTCGATCAAAATAATACGATGCTGAATATACAGGATTTATGCTTCTGGATACTATTGGAGATATATCAACAAACTATTATGATTTCCAATGGTCCAATGGTTCGAATAAAACTACAAATGGAACAATGATATGTATTTCATCACCAAAAAAATTGAAGTTATTTATTTTCTCAAGGAATACAAATTCAAGAGGATTGAGTTCATCAGGTAGATTCAGCACTATTAACAGATAGTTCAATTAATAATTGTTTTGATAATTGCCAGTATTAGCTATTTGTTTGAAAAACCGATTGATTAATGAGCTTTACTTGACTTTTTTTTTGACAGTCTCACTTCGTTTCACGGCAAAACTATCAGATGAACAGCTTTAAGTAATTACTGAAGGTACAAAATGTAGAAAACTTTTTCTATGGCCTCGTATAAATGGACTCTTATCAAATAAGTGGTATGCTATGAATAATACGCAAGAGTATTTTATCTCATATCAACCAGAACAGTAGAATAAAGTAGTATTTTATCTCATATCAACCAGAACAGTAGAATAAAGCTAGGTAGTAGTGTTTCAATAATCAAGTTCCTATCATAACAATGGTCATCGGCAATATATAATAAGATCGTCTACTGATTCGATTTCAGATCTGCACATTCCAACCTGGATTGCTACAGGCTATCTGAAGCATAGCATACCCGGAGAGTGCAGTGAGTACTTTATGGGAGGTAACTCCCTCAAGTGTGTCACAGGGGACATACTTTCCAGGCCAAATAGGATCTCACTAGATACAGCAACCTCACAAAAATTATTATTCATTATTTATACAGCACCTACTCGATGTCGCTGCCTGTTGATCTGAAAGATCACTCACCAAATAAAGCAATCGGTTTCATTGAGAAGTTGGACTTATTTGGTTGGATTTGAGAAGGAGTGAACCACAATGAATCATCGTTGGTTACAATGGAGAATCAAAAGTGAGTGAGACTATACTCACTTTTGACCTAAACTGCCTACCAGTGTATGTTAGAGAATAACTCAAATTGAGTATGAACTCATGACACCATCATTTATGTTACTTCCCATAAAAGGTCAATGATTAGTTCAATCGAAAAAAGGGTACGTTTTGCTGAAACAGCCCTCAAATTTTATAACAACCCTAGAACTGACAAAAGTGAGTTTGGGCAGTTTCCATTTTTTTTTCGATAATGATTTTTTTTATACATTCAATTCGTATTACATGTCATTATTAGATAATGATAATAGCAAAAAGATATAAATTCATCAGGAGAACTTATTATTTCATAATGTGTCAAAAGAATGTTGATTGTGTTTGGGGTGTTTTTGGCTTACTCATGCTCAAATTCACAAAGTTGTTTCAGAGGATCTCTGAAGCATTTGAATGTATAGTAACAGCAAAAAATATTTGCCTTCTCAATCAGAGTAAACTCACAGGAAGAATCCTACGACGCAAAATAATACAAAACATCAATTCGAAAGATAAAGAGTAGAAGATATACAATAGAATAGAGTATAGATATAAAATAGACATCTTGTAAGATTAGTAAATCGAAAATAATTCTTTTCCAATAGATGTTGAGAGTGTATATTTATTTTTCTCGTCGATGTCATCTTGAGAAATCCGAATATCAGTAGTGATTTTCATTCGTGAATGAAAAAGAAAGTTTTGATGAAATTGAACAAAAACACTGTTTCGCAGCAAGAATGTTGTCCATTCAAAAAACTGATGAATAGCAAGGAAACAAAAGTGAGAGTGAATTAATTCACTTTTCATCCATTCCACGCCAACTTCACTAATCCGAGATGAAGATTAACGTATCTTTCGAAAGAATCTCTTCAGAAATGACATACGACGCTGGTGTACAAAATTAAGAATGGTATCTCGAAGGCTCTTGTACTCATATCTTTTAATTTGGGACGGGATTTATCTCGGATGAATCCAGATATTTTCAACACTTTCCCATTTCTTTCAACGCCCCAGTTAAGATTGATGCGGTACATTTATAGGTCCCTTGGCCTCCGCGTACATCATAACTAGGGTGTTTTGTGGCCTCAGACTTTTTCTCAAAATGAGGATCTTCATTCTTTCAGATAGATGACAGAACGCATTCGTTTGGTTGAATAAATAATTGAACGCTGGAAAAGTTAGATTAGATATCAGCAGAAGATGATTATTTCAATTTTGTATGAGATAATTGACAAAAATATTATAGTTGTGATGATGTTATTCAAAAGATTCTGATGATGTTTTTTCAGTATATTCGAAATAGTTGGCCAAACAAAAAATGAAATGGAAGTGAATTAGATAATTATCTTTATGGCAGAACAAATATCGTATTGATCCATATTTATGGACAGTTTGTCACTTCTTTTTGTTTTCAAAAATTATTCATCTGCATATGAGACAAACTTTTTATGACATTTCTTTGAATATAATCACTCTTTCATTGTAATATTCCCAAGTCAGTCTCGCTCCTCTACAAATTTCTAATATTTCTATGTGGAAAGCATTAGTTCAATAAGAATTCTTGGATAAGAATTAACGAAGTTACTAATTTCCCCAGTGGTACATCGGGTAGAAACAGCTTTTTATTTGGTGTTATATTATTGCTCCGTTATTTATTTCACCCCCACTGAATGAGTCCCTTCCTAGGTCAAAGTGCCACTCTATCGCAATAGAAATCCCAGGTCGCCAATGCGATTTGCCACTCTATAGCGAGAGGAAACTGTACTATGTCAGGTCGCCAATGAGATTTGAAAATCATACATTATTTGTTAATACACCGTACCACCGATGGAGGGCACAACTCTCCCATCACCGGACACCGCGTTGAACTTTATTTCAAATAATCTCGAAAGCAGGAGTGTTAGGAATCACACGTTAAAAGGTAAGACCTCGTTAGTCCTTAGCTCGCACAAGTTTCTCAACTTCTGAGAGTTGTCGTTCGTATGGGGGCAACTGATTTTTAAACAGATTTAAACAACTTCTACCAAGGCAGTGGAGTATAGTCTCAGTTCCAGTTTCAGTTTCAATACAACCTTCACAGCCCAGCTCGGAGAGATGTGTGCCCCTCCTGAGGTACTCGACTCTCCCGACGAACTCGACGCGGCAGTTGAACGTTTCGAGTTTTTCGTGAATGATGCGTTTCGAGCGACCAACTCCAGGAAAGAGTGTCCGCTAAAGAGCTATAATGAGTTTTCCCCTCGTATCAAAGACTTGATACGAGAGAGAAATTGGTTAAGAAGGCTCTATCAACGAACCCTTTCCCAGGGAACAAAATTGCGGCACATAGGATGGCCAACCAAGTCGAGCGGGCCATCGTTGATCACCGAAACGAAAGGTAGGAAGAGCTCTTGGAATCCTTCGAACCTCCTTCGAACCCCCAGTTGACACTTCCCCAGAAGATGGAAACATGCGATCGTCGTCATGATCCCAAAACAGGGTCAGAACCCCCTGTTCCCACAGAACTACCGCCCGATCAGTCTACTCTCGTCGGCGGCTAAGCTGGCTGAAAAAGTTGTTCTCCAAAGACTCAACGAAGAAGTTGAGGACCGAAATGTTCTCCCTAATGAACAATTGGGCTTCAGGAGAGAACACTCCACTGAGTTACAGGCTCTAGGGCTGGTCGAAAACACCATCAAAGAGCTTAATGACAACAAAAAAGTACATATTGTGCTATTAGATATTTCGAAGGCCTTCGACCGTGTTTGGCACGAAGGCCTTCTGCACAAATTGAACGCGTTCGAGCTGCCTCGGGCCTGATCTGGTGGATTGGGTCTTTCCTGGAAGGCAGAACTTTTCAGGTTAGAGTAGAGGGCTCTCTGATAACAGAGAGATCCTCGCTGGAGTGCCACAGTGGGCTGTGCTCTCTCCGACGCTGTACTCTCTTCACACCAGTGACCTCCCAAGGCACGAGCGTGTGAAGATATCCTCGTACGCCGACGACACGGCTCTCCTCTCATCTTCCTTAGGTCGGGAGTTCGGCGTCGTCTACATGTAACGTGCATTGGACGACCTCGAGCGCTGGTACCTAGATTGGAAGATCCGAGTGAACCCGGACAAAACTCAGGCGATAACTTCATGTACGTTAAATCTAGGATCGAGGGTCGGATTGCAAGTCTGTACCCTCTGATTGATAGAAAATAAAAAATGAGCCTGAAAAACAAAATCACCATCTACAGCACGATGTTCAAGCCTGTCATCATGTATGCTTCAGGCGTCTGGGGATAAGCGGTGATATATAATATCTCCATTCTGGAGGTATTGTAAAATAAACCAATGAGGATGATTGTGAATGCTCCTTGGTTCGTGCGGAATGAAGCCATCCGCAGAGATTTGCAGCTGCCTTCCATTCGGCAATCCATTCGGTTGAGGAATCGGCGAGTTTTCGAAGGTGCGGAAACTTACGAAAATCCGTTAGTTAGAGAAGCTATATACTATGCTGTAGACGACCCCTCCCGATATAGAAGGCCCCGAGACTCTGTCGAATGAGGACGAACGGACAAATCGCTTTTTCATCCATCCCACCCCAGCCAGGTAGGGGTATCCCGTGAAGGGCGGTACTGATGTCTGAGGACTTCATACCGCCATCCCCTCAGTCATGAACACATTTGTCCTTCTTCGACAAAAGCCAGCCGAAAAAGTAAGGGAGCTGGTTCCATCCTGATTGAACTCAAGACGACGTGCAGAGTTTCAATACAGTTCCAGCTCCGTTCGAGGTCGAGTTCCAGTACAAAAAAACAGCAGGTACCCAGGATTGGAACCCAGGATGGCAATTAAAGCCTGCCGTACTGGCCACAATCAATTTAGTCGATACCATAGTGACCCCTGGTGTTTTACTTTCTTCACTGACGCTGCCCGGAGCACGCCACGCCGAAAGCTGGTGCCCGAGGCAACCCGTGACCTGAACACGGCGTGAAAATGACACGTAACGCGTAAAGAGCGGTACAGTATTTTTCAAAAGAAACCATATATTTTTTCTATGTTTCATTAATTAATCCATGTTCAACAATCATACGAAACGATATGTCCAAGTTTTGGTGAAAAAATGAAATTTTGGACACTATTCAGTGTATTTATAATAATAAATGGCACTTTAGAATTTATTTTTATTCATAATTACTAGTTATTTTTCACTATCTATTTCAAATTTGAATTGAAATACTAAACATCAGTTTTGAAGTCGAAATTGTAATCAATGAATGGTATCAGATTGGGTGTTTATTTTGAAATATGAATTCAATATTTGATCTAAGGTTCCAAATACTGAGTGTACTGACTAATTTACTTGAATATAACTTGTATGTATGTATGTACTTGCATATGAATTTAATTTTTTTTTACATTAATCATGAAATAGAAATACACAAATGACGAATTTTAAATATTTCTATTTCTTAATAATTCTCACCCTGAGGAGCTTTGACCTGAATCATTAAATTCGGAGGCATATGTCTTTTTTGAGGATCCTAATATATACCCTTTTCAGTGTTTAATCAAATGATCATATTGTGGTGATTTAAAAGCTATCTACAGATAAATTAATCCATATCACAAAAAAAACTAGATGTATAGAATTCCTTATGTATTTAATACGCTGACTCATATTGAAAACTAAATTTTTTTTTCATATAAAAATAAAATTAAAGAATGGATAATAGGGACTTCACGAATTTTTTTCCATGATATAATGAATTTCAATAAATCATGTTATACAGGTCATCAACTACATTTCTGAATAATTTTATTTAATTCATATATTGTTATCAAGCACATATTTTGAATTTATGTATTTATATGTTATTTTCTTTTTTTCACACATGTTCGTATACTTCGTATATGAATATATGTGTGATTGTATTTATAATGATTTATCTGTTCTCATGACTTACCTTGGCACAAGTTTCACCTGCCTTCTCAAGGTTATCAGTTCATTTAGAAGTTTGTTTATTATTTCCAGTGTATATATTATAAAATGTCATTAATAAACTCATATTATTATTGTATAAAATCAAACACATCAGTTATCTTGAGCATTTCATGTGCATTATAATTGCCCACTACACAATACAATTGGAATGAATATCTCAGGAGGTGTCAGTGCGATTTGCGATATGCGTGATGAAGAAATTTTGCAATTACATTGGTTTTGTTTCATATTTCGAAGGCAGAGTTCGCCTGTTTGTTTTATATTGTCTTCAGGTAGACAGGTGCTCACCTACTTCGAAATTGAAATCGATACTTGTGAACATACTTTTGCTCGATTGAATTTTATCAAAGTTCGTCATTTTCAGTTACCAGCTTCTGCGATTCTATGAAAAATGTAGCTATATATGATTTACTGCAGACGACTTCTCGATTAATTGATGAACACACGCTATAATGAATATATAATTGCCGTACATTGACAGCAAAATGAGTTCACACTTCTCTGTTTTTCTACTCAAGAACTTATTTCTCTAAAACCAGCTGTTCAAACCAGGTATTTTCGTAAAATCAACATTGATAGACAGTGCAATTCGAACTTTCTTCATCATCAAAATGTACAGATTCGAAACAGCAATAGTAAAAATGACAGTTGAACCGTTTAGATCGAGTTTTTTTAGAAATTCTTCCTAAAAGAAAATTTCAAATCGTTACATTCAACATGAAACAAGTATCACCATTTAAAGTCAAGATTCACAAAATAATCTGAATTGATACGTTGATGAAATGAATAAAAACACCTTCGTCTAATCTCCTCAGTTAATTTTATTTATACGACCGGTTTCGGGTTTAACCCCATCATCAAGTTTTATACTTGATGATAGAGTTAAACCCAAAACCCCTCGTATAAATAATATTAACTAGTGGAAATTAGACGAAAGTCTTTTTATTTATTTCATTAAAGTGATCATGAATTACCACAAAATAAACATGTCAACAATCACACATATTTCTACGTTGAATATAGAATCATTCATCACTGTCACTTTTTGTATTCATGTGGTACTTCGCTTCAAGTGCCAAGGTCAAAATGATCTTCATACTCTCACCATCAATGTCTCACAAATTTCTTTTCTTACTTTACAGTTCCCCATAACTACGAAACATAGAGCGGAGGTAAGAAGTAACGACCTTTGGAGTTGCTTTTATGTGTTTATGTGCATGTTTGCATGATATTATGCATGCTTCTTTCATTTCAGCGTGGATTTGTGTCGGCTGCTATTCAAACAAAACATAACGCCACAGCTCTTCGACGCATTTATAACCCCTAAATTACACAAGACATATCCAGTAACCTCAACGTCCATTAAATAGATCCGTATGAATGGTGTTCAAAAGAGAAACTATTCCAACCCCGAGTCGATGTTTTAGACTTAAGGGCGCTCTGCGCCACTGCATGCTAGTGTAGACGGATCTCCTTGAAATGGTATATGCGTAGTTAAACATTCAAATTGGCACATACTGAATTAGACAAATTTAGAACGAAAACGTTTACTGTTCTACCAGTAAAAATTAACACAAATATGCTTCCGTTTCAAATCCTGAAATTTAAAGTTCGACGCTGAATGTTTTGACTTCATGTTTTCTTTTCCCGTTTCGTTGTTCTGGAAATAATTTCAATAATTTTTCTTGTTCATTCGATCAAAATATGTGAAATTCCATAACTTATGAAATCTATGACCTACGGTCTCAAAATTTCATCGAATTATTATACACCCGAGTTGTCTGCTTAGCAAAATGTCCCAAATTATGGATTTGTACACCATCAATCGTACACAGTCAATATATTTCTGGTATTTGACAGAAAACTTGATAATTGGCAACGAACCAAAGCTACATCGGATATCAAAAACGGTTTTCATTACTCATTAAAAATTTGATTGAAATTTTCATTTTTCAGAATGTTCTCCGATGATTTTATTTCTTCGAACTATTCATAGATTGACAAAAATATTTCATCGATCAATTTCAATAACCAACCTTATCGGCAGATAATTACATACCTTCCAGAATTTTTTTTGTGCGATTATAAAAATTATAATTAATAATAAAAATTTGAACATCCTTCCACTCATTTTTGAGTTGTATAGGTTGAATTTGAACCTTAGCGTATAATCAATCTTATGATAACACTTTTTCCACACTAGAACGAAAATATTATCTCTATTGTCGAAATTCCATGGAAGTATAATCCACTTTTCCGAATAGAATATTTACTGCCAACAGTAACAGTCACTCCATCTTTATTTTTCAACGCTTTAATCTCTTCTTCAACTGTGCTCTTCCTGCTGTGGAAGTGTCTAGTGTACTTTTTCATCATTCATGTTACTCATGAGATGTTTTTATTCACTTTTTTTTTGTATTTGACCCTCCACAATGTGAAAAATATAAAAATTGTAATGGGAAACTTTCATCGGGTGTAAGAAGATCAAATTTTATAGTTCACCCCGATAAGTTACTGCATGAACTCAAAGTATTTTTCATAAAGTAAAATGTTCTGTTCATTAGTAACTTGTCGTATTTGATAATTTTGCCTATCAAAAAAAAGAGGTAAGAAGTTATACAGAATTATATTTACCTTAACAAATGACTTCCGTCCAATATTTGAATTCTGTAATTAAGGAAAAAATTCAAATTACCTTCCTTATGGCTTTTTTGAAAACGAAATGGTTTTCTTGATAGTATTGATAGTGAAATAGTCTTTTCTTGATAGATGTTGAAGATAGAAATATAAAGGTCATCTGAGTTCATAACAACATTAGATTCACTTAGATGATTCCTATTTCTCTGCTTGGTGAGGAAAAGCTGATTCTGAAAATGCATGGGTCATTTTTCATCAACTTCATCTCATTTGATAGTCAAGATTCATAAATTCAACAAATTACGAACTATTTCAACTTTTTCATCAGAAGTTCTTACTACGCATCAAATTCTCAGAGCAAATTCCAATTCACCTTTTAATACGCTTCAAATTATCTTTCAGTTCCGATCTATTTATTCTTCAGATTGTGAAATTATATCTGACATAGTTTACTATTGTTTGAAGGCATCAAGGATCACCTAATATACTGAAAGGGTGTAATTAGAAATAGCCATAGTGAAGAAAAATGCGTATGAAATTATGAAGATCTTGGTCTTCATTTGGAGTCGAATATCAAAAAAGTAATTATGAAAAATAAACTAACGAATGTAATGATATAATTAGGATTCCATATCATTTCTCGAAAATTTCCTTCTATCCAATAATAAATGGCTACTCAATTAAAAAAAAATCAGTCATTATTGGGTAGAAGGAAATCCACAAAAACGGCTTTTTTTGTCCTAATTATATCATAGCATTTGTCAGTTAGTTTTCAATAATTACCTCTTCGATATTCGACTCCTTTTGAACGCCAAGACCTTTATAATATATATTTTCTTCAACTATGTCATTCTCAATAATAACATACCCATCATTATGAGTAGTAATTAATTAACTTGACGTAAATTTTTGTGAATTTCAAAATGCTGTTAACGACTCAGACACGGTGAGTATGTTCCATGTGAATGCTCAGTGTATTTCAAACAAAATAAAAGTATTCATTGCTTATTTGAAAGAATGCAACTTTGACATAGTAGGTATCTCTGAGCATTGGCAGAGAGAAGCAACTATCAATAATATCAGTCTAGATGGTTATATTCTCGCGAACCATTTCTGTAGAAAAATAAGAGAATATGGAGGTAGTGCACTATTTATAAAAATACTTTTGATTTCCACCCCTTAAACTTACAGCTGTATAATAGTGAACTAAATGCCGAATTTTGTGGCATAGAATTGGAACCAAATAAAATAATTATCTATGCTGATGATATCACCTTAATCTACAGTGGAAATAATATCAACAAACTAACAGAAATATCGGAAGACATTGAAAATAAAGCTAATACTTGGTTTTTAACAAATAATTTGAAATTAAATACCAATAAGACACAACGTCTTCAATTCTCCACTGTAGGCCCCTCAAATGATAGTGTGATATTGCTTGGCATAACACTTGACAATACCTTATCTTGGCATCAACATACAAACCAGCTTAGGAGCAAGTTATCCAGCACTATTTATGTTCTACGACAGCTTCAAAATATTACCAACTTCGATATATTAAAAATTACTTATTATTCGCTTTTTCATTCTCATATTGGTTATGGGATTGTTCTTTGGGGAAACACATCTGATTCTCTCAATTATCTTTAGGTTACAAAAACGCGCCATTCGAATATTGGCAAATGTAGGTTTTCGGGAACCGTGTCAGCCAATTTTCAAAAAACTAGCTATCATGCCTGTACCAACGTTATTCATTTTTCATGTTTTGCTAGAAATCCACAGAATTGCGAGTACCTTACCTAAACGTTCTAATATTCATCAGTACCGTACAAGAAACGCTGAAAAGATCTGTACAAATCGATATCGCCTAGCTAAATCACAAAAAAATTCTTTGGATTACAACTTATATAACTGTTTACCAGTCAAGCTGAAAGATCTCAGAATCAATAAATTCAAACAATCCATTAAACAACTATTATTGTAGGGCTGCTTTTACTCTGTCTCTGATTACCTGGGGTATTTTAAAAATCGCTCCTAAGTTTCAACATACAAGCAAAATACTCGTCTGACTACGTGAATATGCTATATCATGTTGTTCTTTCATGTTTTTGATGTTAATCTTTATGTTGCTCCACTTTTTATCTTAAATTATATTTTATACTCATCCGATCTGAAATTACTTCTGCTGTGGGTAAGCATAATCTTCATCCCTTTGAAATCCATCTGGAACATGAAGTAAATGAAGATGATCCAGATCGACTTCAGTTTCGTGAAACAAATACACTTTTAATTTCGACACAACCCAACTTCCCCTATCAGGTATGTTTCAGTGATGAAGCAAACTTTTCATAAATTGGTCAGTTGATTGACACTACTATTATATCGATACTGGAGTAATTATAATTCTTGATGGGTTGGAGAAACACATACACAAAATCTTGAGAAATTGAACGTTTGGGCCGGAATTATTGGTAATACGGTATTTGGTCCTTTTTATTGACGGAAATTTTACCGAGCGCTTATTCTTGCAACTTTCAGGAGGATGAAGCACCTCTACACTTTTATATTCCTAAAAATACCTAGACGAGGAATTTTTTGTTCGTTGGATTGAGCATAGCATACCAATTCTAACAAACGTAAGGGCGGAATTTGAAAGTAGACTCTATTCTTGTCAGGAGGTTGGTGATAGCCATTTCAAAAACATCACAAGAAATGAATTAAAACTATTTCTCATCACTAGCATTCATTTTTAATATGTCTCATTGATCGCAAAAGAAGTACCGCAGAGACCTCTGTACAGAAATGTTTGTTTCAAAGACCTCTAGTTTGTGCAGAAATGTTTATTTCTTCAATGCCTTCAGAATGGGTTATATGTTGAGAGTACAGCTCCTGGATGCTGCCCTTGTGTAGTTGAATTACTTGTGAATGTATGAAAAAGTAGAGTTCCTTGATTGACTCAACCGTTACTTAATGAAGATCCATAGTAATTTCACATACTACACCTAATGATTTGATCTTCACAAACTTCATTTTCAGAAATGTCATGACATGTTTCGCTATCACAGTAGCTTTTCCGTAGTAAATAACATACTGAAAGTTGATTCCTAACTCCGCTTTTCAAATATCCCACGTAATCACCAGTAAGAACTGCCTACTCAGGTACTTACTGGATCATGAATAATGTCGGAGATTTTTGAAAAGAACGCTGCAAAGCGATATACATAATCATCGAGAAAGCAAGTGTGGAAAGCGAGACTTGTAGCCAGGATCCAGAAGATCCAAATAAAAGTCGACAACAATTATTAATATGGTCACTCCTAAGCGTCGATCCTTCATTCAGTGAAAAAAAGGTGCGAGAATTATCATAATGAACTTATTGCATACCTGAAAAAAATCCAAAGAAAAAAATGGAAATTTCATATTCCTGAAAACTGCAGACTCTCACCAACACAGATATTAAACATAGAGGTTAATGCTTGCCTCAATGGATATATTTATTCACCTGATGAGTCAATGAGTAGTATTTAGTATTATATTCAATTTTTTTCTCTTGCACAGGAAGGGAAAATTTTCAAAAAGTGTCTTTCGGTCCAATATATAGCTTTTCCGTAGAGAAAGATGCCAGCACCAGCACTTACTCGGGCTCATCTTCAAAGGACTGTTGAGTCCAGAAATGCATTCTTAGTTTAGCTTGACACCACTGGTGAGACCTATGAATGACGGGTTGAAACTGTGCTGAAATAAAGAGAGTGAATCCCATTCGGCGGTCGATGTCGGAGCTTGGCATGACATGAAGTCGCCGCTTCAGTTCTCTTGAGAGGGCAGTTTCTACTATATTTGGTGTGAACTAACTACGTGAATATCATCTTATACCAGAAGGAGAGTAGCGCATCTTTTAGATACTCCCAGAGATAGGAAACGAGTGGTAATGAATCTAGTGAATGAGAATGAGAATCGTCATTGAAATATTCAATGATGGTTCTTGAACTAGGAGAAGGAGCCACCTTTATCTTTTCACCAAATTTTCCATTCAATCATTATAAAATGATTGGATGAATTATCTTACCTCAATATTTCCTCTGAGAAAGTTTGGATTCATTGTGGATTGTCTTGTTTGAGACCAGCGATGACTGTTACGTCGATTCAGTACCTCAATTTCAAATCGCCTTTCATTGCACCATGAATCTTGTTCAGTTATAAATATTCAATATTCTTTGTATTGATTCAAAATTATTGCTGTATTTATAATATCAAGGCAATCACTGACTTTCTCAAACTAATGAGCCGCTTTGTTTGTTTTCAAAGATCGTTTTAGAAACAGTATCTTTCAGTTCCTAAAGAGAAAAGCATCTGAGGCGGATCGGATTTCAGGGCGGAATAAAAGCCCCTCTTCAACGTTTCAAGTTGTGCTAGTACGCAGTTTTACATATGAAAGGCGGCAGTTTTCCTTAATTTATTGGATTCCCGGCAGTGTTTAAGCCCCGAGCCATATGTCTCCGTTGCTTTACGTCTTATTACGCGACTTTTCATTGCTCCAAGCCAATAAAATAGCATGGCGCGAGACAAATATTACTGAACCGAATGAATGAGATTAGGATTCGTCTTTGTGACGACAAAGTTTCAAAATAACGGCTGTTCTTTCTTGTAAATGGTTTGGGACATGATCGGAAAGTTGTGATTCAGTTGGATTGTTTTATGATATTACTGTCGAGTACTTTATCACTCAAACGGAATCTACTTTAAGAAAGCACTTTTTATCGTTTTACTTTTACGTCAATATATGAAGAATGGAGAGCTTCCAAAGAAATAGAAAATCTACTAGCTGAACAATTTCCGTCCAACTCGACAGTCGATTTTCTGGGAAAGGCACCACCCACTATTACCACACTAGAATCCACAATGCCGGAAATTTTTTTTCAAGAACGTCTAGTCTGACGAATTTTGAAACAGCTCAATATCAACAAGGCGTCTGGTCCCGTCATCGTACTTAAAAAGTGCGCAAATGAACTCGCACCAGTATTTTGCAGAATTTTCAACCTGTCTTTCAAGGAAGGGGTTTTTCATTCTTGTTGCAAGATTACTCGTGTTCAGTCTATACCCAAGGACAAGAAAAATCTTTCAAATAACTATAAATCTGTCACTTTGCTATCAGTGATACCAAAAATCATGGAGAAAGATTTTTCTGTAGTGCCTGTGTTTTCTCCTTAAAAAAAGGAAATATTGAAAATATGAGTGAATATTATGTGAATATTAGATACAAAATTAAAACAAATAATTTCCAAACCATGAGGTCATTTCAGTGTACTTTTGTCAACGTAACACAAATCGAATAATCTCGTCAGCTTGAAAAGATGGTGATCAGTTGGCGAGAGGTCTGCCGAGTATGGTGGGTGAGGCAGAACTTCGACGCTGAATTCGTTAAATTTTTGAGCATTGATTTGTGAAACGTGCGGACGGGCGTTATGGTGAAGTAGGATCGGACATATTCTGTTGGTCTGTGCTGGCTGTTGATGATGCAATTTCCGGTTGATTCCTTTCATCTCCTCACAACGGGACTCTGCTGTGATAAGAGCAATTATTAACGATTTATCGTTATAAAAATTGAACTTCGCCTTTTGTTTCCAACTTTTTCATATTTTTGTCCAAACTGTTCATTAACTGTTGAACCTTATTAGTTGTAAACAATAAAGACATTTATTTATTTTTTTTCATCGTAGTGTGCGCTGGTCAGGCCCTATCCCCCGAAGCCCCGATACATTCGGTAGGGCGCGCCAGCATTATCAACCAATGACCACTCCCCACACCGTGGGGTAAGTAATCATTGCGTCCGAGAATCATGTACCCTGAGCAAGCGCAGTGAGCCAAGAATGACAGCCTTCTGCATTTGTGCGACTAAGATTTCTGCCTTAGTGCCGGTATGATTTTAAGATTCGAGAGTAGAGAGGACATCATTTCACCAAGGACTCCTATAATCAGAACAACCATCTTGACAGAGTGATCTGGATAGAGTCTGCGGAGTTCGAAGAGAAAATCTCTCGATATTTTATCCGTTTTTCCTCCTCTTTTCTGACGATATTCGTCTCGCCAGGAGCTGAAAACTCCACGACAAATATCGTTTTGCTTTGGTGGTCGAGAAGGACTACATCAGGCTTATTAGCTTGTATGAGCCTGAGGGTGAAGAACGAATAGTTCCAATAAATTCGGCACTTCTCGTTTCCCACAACGGATTCAATATCCCCCGGAGCGTAGGGCAACACCGGTGTCTCGTCAATACCGTAAGAGTGCCGTAGATGGTAATATAGCACTCTTAGGGCCGCGTAATGTCGATGGATATAGACCGAGATCGCATATGCTGGGCATGCTGATAACAAGTGCATTAGGGTCTCGGGCGCCTCGCGGCAGGCCCTGCACCTTATGTCAGGAACCTCTATACTCTTCACGCGACTGCGGTAGACTGAGGTGTTGAAGACACCATCCTGGCAAGCCATGATGAACTCCTCAGTTTCCGACTTCAGCCCACTCGACCTGAGAAAAGCGAACGTCAGGCGCTTTGATAAGCCAAGGTCTTCAATGTTATTGAAGAAGACCCCATGCATTGGCTTATTCTTGTGTCCCTGCAGAAGTGAGCTGAACGGGTTCCAACTCGGTGACAGAGTTGTGGTCACCTCGTTCAGAGTCGAAAACTATACCGAGTTCATCAGCTGCTCGGGCAGCCGCCATAAGGAGAAATGCTCCAATTCCTGCTCTTTCATGGTCACGGACCATGCACAGAGGGGGAACCGAACTCCTGACGACTCTACAGGCTGTTTCTAGTACCATTCTGTCATCTAGACACTCCAAACTCAAAAGTTCACGGCCTTCCTGTTGTCGGGGGAAGTACAACCGTTGAACGGACGATTTGGGATGCAAACTCCTATAGAGATGCATCATTTTTCGAGTCTTTACGTCAAGTTGATACAGCCCCTTCCGAGTCCACTTCACTACTCCAAACTCCTATAGAGATGCATCATTTTTCGAGTCTCTACGTCGAGTTGATACAGCTCCTCCCGAGTCCACTTCACTACTCCAAACGAGTAGAGTAAGATTGGAACGGCAAATATATTTGTTGCAGCAAATTTTCTCTTTCCCGACAGTTCCGATGACCAGATCTGTCGAAATTTGTGCTGATACTTGCCGCGGAGAGATTTTTTCACTGCTGTTACCTCCTGTGAGTGGTGTTGTTCCACCCTGAGGTAAGTATACGTCTCTCCGGCAACCAGATGGTGTGGGATGCTTCCATCTACGAGCTGCACATCCTCTCCGTAGTCCCCGTCATCCTCTTTTGAGATGGACCATTGCACATTTGTCTATCCTGAATTTCATAGCGATAGCATGCGTGTACTTTTCCACCACCTTCAGGGACTGATAGAGATTCTTCTCTCCAGAGGCATAAAGTTTGAGATCATCCATATAAAACAAATGGGTGACCTTATGCCTCCGGTTTACGGGGGTTTACGGGGGTACCCTCGAGTATTTCTGAGCGCAACGGATAATGGCAATAGTGAGATGCAGAAGAGAAGGGAACTGAGGGAATCACCCTGAAATACACCCCTTCTGAAAGTGACCCAACCTGTTTGGACTCTTGCTTGACCAGATGTTATGGTAAAGCGAGTTCGCCAAAGTGGTATCAGTTGTTCAATGCATCTCACTATTTTGTCGGGTACCGCAAGGCATCTGAGCAAATGCAATATGAGCTCATGCAAAATTGTCTCAAATGCCTTACGGTAATCGATCCAGGTCATAGAGAGGTTACACTAATATTGTCGAGTCCTGCGTTACACATCTATCAATGAGCAGGTTCTCTTTACATCCAGCGACTCCTCTCTTTGACCCTCTCTGCTCATATATCCGTTCGAACACTCGGTCAACTGCGGTTAGTATTCGTGTGTATAATATGCTTGTAAACAACTTACAACACGAATTCAAGCATGTTATCGGTCTTTAATTCTTAGGAATCGACAAATCTCCGGGGATAAGAACGGTCCGCCCCTCGACAAACCAATCCGGAATCGGCTGCTCTTCGTCCAGCCATGAGTTGAAAATTCAGGCCAGATGGCGGTGGATGCTTGGTAGTTTTTTCCACCAATAAGTGTTCAGCCCATCTGGGCCTGGACCAGCAAAGTTCTTGGAACCCACAAGGGCTCTTTGAGCTCAGGCTGTCGAAGCTCTCTGTTCAAAGCTTCGAACTGCGATAGGGCTGGAGTGTCTAAGTTGACTGGCTGCGGGTGTTCATAGATATCCTTCCAGAAGGATTCCACCTGATCAGCGGTCGGCGGATTATCCACAACACGTGGTGGCTCTTGGAATAAGCGAGAAGGTTTCTCGCGAAACCTAATGTTTTCCTCGATACCTTTCGCTCGCCTCACTACTGACTTTTTAGCAGCCATTAGTATTCGTATCCTATCAAGGCAGGGTGGTCAACAGCACGCCTTGACTTAAAGTGTGATGGATACGTCGTAGTTTGGCGGCTATTCGCTGCACTGCGGGCGTGAAAGGCCTGTTGGCCGCCCTGTAATCCATCACACATTGGATACGAGACGCGTGTTGTCTCGCCGACGTGATCTTAGCCTCCATCTTGTGTATACGTGTTCAATCTTCCGAACCACAAGGCCGGGATTTTGTCCTTCCGATTCGGAAACCGATTGGACGACGCTATACACGGCGGTGTTGTTTTGCCAGATGTCAGCCTCTTCTGTTATTTCTGTTATTATTATTATTATTTGGCCTAGTTGCAGAAAGTTAGAGTGGATCACACTAGCCACTGATCATCACACAGCAACCATGGGCTTGTTTTGGTGGGTTTTCGCCGTTGGGATGTGCCTGGGTGGCTCATCTGTGTCCAACCATTGTCCTGAACATCTCCTGTTGTCGTAGAGCATCCACTGTCGATAATTCAGATCGTGGGGTACACACTTTCTGATCTTTTTGACCTTTCCATTACGTTTCGAACCATCAAAAACGGTATGAGAGCTGACGCCTAGTTCTTTCGCCATCTCACGCACCGTTTATGTTGGGTCAGGCTCCACTAGGGTTCCCAAACCCTCGTCCTGGATTACTGTTGGTTGACTACTTCTGGGTTCATCTTCAAGGCAAAAATCTCCAAAATGAATTTACTCCAACCATTAACACTAACGTTCATTAACACTATCATTGCCAAATATCTGGTTGATTTTTCGGGCTGTTTCGGCATCGCTTCAGTTCAATTTGAATTTGTAGAGAGAAATTGGGCAAAAATCGCTCAACGACAGCATATAGTTATAAGCTGAAAAGACACAAAAAAATTAAATTTGGGAACAAATAAAGAGCATTGTTGTTTAGAGTACAAAATCCTCTGTCGATCATATCACAACACAGTAGATTTTCGCTAAACGTTACAAAAAAAGCAACACGCATTTCGCTATACAATAGCTACTTCAGGACTGTGAAGACATGTTGAGGTACAGCTTCAATTATGACAACCTGAAGCATATTTCATCAATTCTACATCAATAGTAATACTTCATCGGTTTTTAAAAATGAAAGTTCAATAACGGTGATCTATTTAAATCCAGTAGGTCAATAATTATAATATTCGAATTTTCAAGTTCATTAATTTCTATTGCTTCCAAACCTCTATTTTCTATGTGAAAAATTTCAAAATCTCCGTTAGAGAAATGATTTTCTTCTGAAAGTTGATTTGATTATGTTGAATTTGTTTTGACATTAACATAGCTCAATATGATGTTACTGGATACGAGTCCTAAATGTTCTGCTAGTTTGACCAATATACATTGTCATCCTCAAAGTATGCACCATATGGGAAACTCATTTATTATGGGATTCTTGATAAAAGTTTGTGCATCCTCTAAAACTGAACATGCACCAACAAAATATAGTAAATTACACGTAATATACGAGGAGCCTTCAAATATTTGATTTTGAGGCAGGAGTAAACTACTTTCATTTTGAAAAATCTCGGGAAATGTTCTTTAGAAAAGTTGTTCAGCTTTAAAAAATACATCTAGATTTGAAGTCATGGTCATCTAAGTGGAGTTTTATTTTTTACTCATTTTTTTTTTAAATGTGGACAACGAAAAAAAAATTTTTCAGAGTAATTTTTTTAGAGTAAAATAATTTTCAGAGTTCGTGGTGCAAACTTATTTTTATTTTTTGGTAACACCAAAAATTACTCAAAATTATACAGTATTGTATCAAGAACTTAATATTCAATAATATCAAATCACAGAACATCAAAATAAAATAGGTATTTCGGATTAAACTCATTGATTTTCTGGAGATTTTATTGTTTTGTCTTCATTATTTTCAAGTAACTTTCTCAACTTTTTACCTGTTCTATATGCCATTTTAGTATCCGGTTTATTCAAAAATGAATGGAGCCAATTTTTGTGTTGTTTGTCCAAAATATGTTGAAGCTCCATAATTTTGATTTTGGTTATCTAACTCATCAATGGGATAAACGTCTCGAATCGCTTTTGCATATTCTTTTTTGGAAAGAATTGTATCTAATAATTCAGCTTTAAATCTGTCGTTTACTGCAATGTGGTTGATGATATTATTGAAATTATCTTTTGAAAGAGGAACATTGACTAATATGTGAATCATGCACGCCCTTCATGGTATTAGCCAGGGGAGTGGTTGTTTTAGGTGTCAGTCCATTAACCTACAGTGTAGGTAAGTCGATACTGACCTGAACAAATTGTTCTTTCAGTTAATTTGAAAATTTTCTGTTACCTGAATAACGGAGAGCATTTGCTCGAAAATTCAATATTCGAATATATCATCAGAGTATATAAATGAATAGAGTCGTATTAGTCAATTGACTCGACTATCTGCATCGCACGTATGTTGGGTATTCTTTTCGATTTCATTGAAATTCAAAATAACGTTTCCATTCTAATGGAACTCTTCATTATACGAATGAACTTTGATTATAATCTGGAGACTCCAGGGTTTCATATGTGAATCGTTGGTAGTCAAGGAGGAGCTTTAATTGAAGGATTGTTGTCTACTTTTCGTGAGGTTATGTAAATTGGTGAAGTATGGTAATTAATTTTCCATGTTGGTCTTTTGTATCTGTTCATTGTATTTGTGTATTCCATTCGATTCACATATTCACTTGAATTGTTTCAGAGAGATACACCTAGATGTTAATTTCATGGCTCTCATTTTTATCGCTGTTTGGTAGAAGCGTGCCATCGCTGTAAAATTCTATATCAGCACACTAGCCGTGATTTTTTTCTTAATTTGATCGGTTTGAAAGAAATTATCGTTATATCATATTAAAAATCTACATGTCACAAAAAAGTACTGAAATTTTCTATGAAGTTCATGTGGTATCCCTTACATAACGATCTAGCTATTTGAATTACAATTGTTGATGATTCAATCGAATTGGAAAACTGACCCGTGAAAAACTACTTCTTTCTTTTAAGAAGCACTAAAGGATGACATCGATTACTGCACGCAAGATCCACTTGTTTCAACGCGACGGAATCGAAAAAGATCAAGCGTGATGTATGCTAACACCTGAAAATCATTCAGCCTTGAAATGGAACCGAAAGAAGAGTAGAGGGAAAGGCGTTAAGTTCTCTAACGAGATCATTCACTTCGAATACTACACACATGCTGAATAAGTGGTGTCAACTGATACGGGGTTGGATTTTATCGATAATCATTCGGGTTACAGGTCAGGTAGAGGTCAATTTCAATGGAATCAGTGGAATTTCAGATAGTTTCCTAAATTTCATTATATTTCAACGATAAGAGTATTTGTGCTCTTGCAGGTATTGAAGAAAATAATACAAGTCGATGATTATATATCAATCATTAGTCAGTGAGTTTTTCCATTCATAAACTCTTCCAAAAAACTAACAGTTTTTTTATTTTATTCTTTTGCGTTCAAACCACCAATTCTATAACATAGTATTATCATACATTATATATTTTATAAGTAAACGGAAGTCAGCTACCCAAAATTCAATGTGACTGAACAGAACTTTATGTTTCGTGTAAAATGTTTCTATTTTCGATTAGGTGTTTCACGGTGTTGCCTGACGTTAAAAAATCTGTTGAAATATGTTTTTCCGTTAACCAACTGTCGCATCCCTACGAACGACAACTCTTAAAAGTCGAAACTTGTGTGAGCTAAGGACTAACGAGGTCTAACATTTTAATGTGTGATTCCTAACACGTATTTCTAGTTATCAAGACTACTTATGAGTTATTGAAATATGCTTCCTCCTCCTTTTGGATTGTACGGTTTTCCGGTTCAGACTTCATTTGATCCTGGTTGAACTCATCGCTATTCAAAATTGAGGATCTTCTCCCCAAATCTTTATTTCGCTTTGGATAATCTCAGATTCAGATATGCTCCGCAAGTCTCGACCCGCTACAAAGTTTCTGAAGTTGCTTTCAACGATAAGTTTGTTACATTGCCATAAGTTAAACGTTCATATCTGAGAAAGTTTCTATTATATTTGGATCCATTTCTTCGCATTCTTTCCGGCTGTCTTTCATCAACGAATGGATGCCTCTAGTTGATACCTCTGAACGCCTGTGTTCTCACCAGAAACCGTTACAATTATCTCTCTAAAAATAGACTATAAATATTCAACATCAAAATCGATAGAAATAATAATTAAATGGCGTTTGCAGACAGATTCATTCAACAAAGGACTTCAGGTGGGACGTTTTTGATTTCAAATCTTGATGCTATCAAGATGAAAACATTTTTGACAAATTGTTTATTCTAAGATATCTGAACACTGGTAAGCGATTCATTCGTCAAGAACAGTGGACGCCAACCTGTCGATCGCGAGCTACCGGTAGGTCGCAGAGGCAATTCTGGTAGCTCTCACAACGATTTTAATTTAAAAAATACAAACTGCAAAAATCAGAGAAGCTTCCGAAAATTCCACAAAAAAATATAATTGTCATAATATTAAACATAAACAGCGGCAACGTTGCGGTGAGAGATCTGCCGCTGACGTCATCAAGCTAGAATCGGCTAGAACCGACCAGCCGGACCAGCGCGTTAGTGTTCAAGAACGATCTGGATTGCTTTGAAAGGGATAAATACGCACGGCGCGGCGACATTGCGCTTAGTTTGAAACTGAACGCGTAACCAACGTCCAGCGGTTGGGTTAGTAGAGAACAACAAAAATAATATTATGGCAAGCAGTAGTAAGAAGGTAAAGACATACCACTTTCATTCGGAATGGGAAGAACAATACTTTTTTACAGAAGTTAAAGATAAAAATGTGTGTTTGTTATGTAATACTCCGTTGCTAAAAAAGGAAATATTGAGAGACATCATAAAACTGTACATTCTAATTTTGAAAAATCATTCTCACTACAGTGGGAATGATTTAAGAACAGTCGATAAAAATGAGGCTGCAACTGAAGCATCGTACAGTTCTATGCCGTGTTGCCTTGAAAGTGAAAGCATTATTCAGTTCAACCTATTTGTGTGAATCTTCTTTTTCCAATATGAAGTTTATTAAGAACAAATATCGCAATCGATTCACTGATGAACATTTGGATGATTGTATTCGAATGGCTGCATCAAATTATACTGCAAACATTAAAAAAATTATCGATGAGTCTGAGTGTCAGCCTTCTCATTGAACGTGCTTTTTAATTTTTCAATGTTTATGTTCATGATATTGCGTTACTTTTTTGTTATTATTATTAACTATTTTCAAATCATACGTGACATGCCGTTGTGGCTGGATAAAAGTTTGTGTTTATTTTTCAAACACCTTCGTTTGATAGGTAGGAATGTAGCTATGAAAAAGTACGTACTAGTAATATTAGTTATTTTGTTATTGGTTTATTATTAGTACCTATGTATTATGTATCACCAGTTAAATAGTAAAATAAATACATATTATGATAAATTAACTGTGGATCATTTCATTTACGTTGCATTACGTGGGGTAGCTCGCTGTTTATTTCAAAATTAACAAAGTAGCTCAACACATTGAAGAGGTTGGCGACCACTGGTCTAGAATGAATATTTAAATTTGTCATGTAATATAGCTTACTTGATTTCATTTGGATTCGCAACTTTCCCAAATTAACATTTATTCCCAAATTAACCTTTAATGTCGTTGATATTGCTGTTCGTGTGACGATATCACAGAGTTGAGTATTCTAGAACGTAGTGATGTAAATTGGGAGGTGGTTGAGAAACTAGATAACACTAACACTAACATTTTAGGTTATGTATGCATAAGCAATATGCATGAATGTTCACCTCGAATTCTTTGAATCACTTTGGTTGAACTAAAATGATATTTATAAAGAATGAAAAAAATATAATAATTCAGATATTCATAGAAATCTTTGGCATATAAACTATACGTCAGTGACGATTTAGGTTTGATCCTTGGTACGAACTATGAGACAAGACTTCCCAAGTTTGTCGAATTTGTTAATTCCATCCATCCATCGATCTGATACTCCACTGAAATAATGGTGAATAATTCATTTATTTTCTCAGGCGTAACTGTTACTAAAATAATAATGAAAATGATTTTATAATGTTTCACAAAGCATCTTATAACAAACAATTAAGACAACACTTCAGTGTAGGATAGATCAGGAGTTTATGAGATTCATATTTCTTGCTCTGAACTGTATATTGTACAAACAGAGGAAACCATTTCTCAGAGAATGAAAGAACATAGAAAAAGTTTTTGAATGTGAAGACGAATTCCACATTTGCAGAACATTTTTCGACTTAGGGACATGAGTTCAACCATAACTACAAAGTTTTTCATTTGATAGAGAAAGGTTTGAAACTCAATCAATAGATTCACGAATCCTGAAAATTTACTGTATGACCAAATAGAATTAAATTTTGAAATGTAACTTGAATGAGTTATGGATTTCCTTCAAGAATCAGCCAATTTCATCAAATACGGTTTTACAAATTCGACATAGTTCAGTTATGAATATTACTGGAGTTTTTTCCCAACATCAATCCGTCATTTCAACACGTGTTCCGATCACCAAGTGATCATCTTCAGGAGGAAGATTAAACTCTCCATCCCCCTGTTGTTTCGATAACCAAGTGATCATATTCGATAGAAAGATTAAACTCTTAATCTTTCATTTATTTTAATATTCGTTATGACCGAAACACTATAAGACTTCATCAGATGCATTCAATATTCTCTGGAAAATCCCTATGAACAACAGCCCTCGAAAGTCAAAACTTATGCAAGCTAAGGTAAAAGAGGTATTATCTTTTATAATACGATTATGAGCACGAAATAATACAACTTTCGTTAAAATCCTTAAAGAGCAATAAAATTCAAAATACAACTCAAAATCAGTAAACAGTTAGCTAAAAATATGTATGTTTTGATAATAAACACTGCATCTGAAATTATTCCATCTGAATAACAGTTTATTGTAAGATTTTCATTAAACAGTTTGAAAAATCGCCTCACTTGATTCACTATACAGTAGCTTCCTCAGGCATGATTGATACAATCTGTTTGTACTACACTTCCATCAATTCAATCACATATGGAAGTATTTTACTCGTGAACACGCAATTTCACGTTGATTTAATGGTCATTCTGAATAAGTGTTCCACTTACTTTTGAGTTACTAAATAGTTAAAGTATTGCTGAAAAAAAGAATATGTGAATCCTAGGTCATCATTTCCATACACAGACAAGAAACCTACATCCTTTTGACTTTCCTTCATTTTTCAAAATATAATAACCTTAAAATATATTTCCTTTTCCCTCAATATAATTTTCTTGGATATTTCTGTCACAGATCTTTCACTTTACATCCTCTCAAGTGACAACCTCTCTGGATTATCTGAAGTTTGTTATAAAACAATGTTTTCTGAATCAACAGTTTTCATTCTGAACCAAAAACATTCCTAAGAATCATCTATTCTGTTCAGTATGCAACTCCTGTTGATTTAGGTATTTGAATTGTCGCCAACTAAAATATTTGTACTTTCTGCCGAATGACCCGAAACAAATGAAAAGAGGCTTATTCTTATTTCAAATAAATCCTTCGAAAGCATTAACTTTTGAGCATCGCGTTTTAAAAGCTTCAGCAGGCAATGAATATTTTATGAAAATGTTGTTCAGGGGAAAGATCCTGTTTTCCAGTGGTGCATGTTTGTATTCAGCTGCATATATTTATTTGCAAATTTGTGTAGGTTGCAGTTTGCATATCCGAGTCCTATCTCTGTAGGGAACTGATGTTTGTCTTATGATGTGCTTCTGATATTCACTAGCTGTCGTGGATGAGGAAACCGTTAAGCTTGTGTAAAGTTCAGTTCGCGTATTGTTTCAGATGTGCACAGCAACGTGGCTAACAGAGCTCGTGTTACAAAAATGATTTATGATTATGTTTTCATAACTGATCGTCTTTCTCACCTCCCTGAATATATTTCCCAGTAGTATAGAAAAGTTCCAGAACTAATTTATTATGAAATTCCAGATGAAAGTTTGTAGGTAAATAACGTTTCTCCTTTCAATCAAAGGATAATCATTCTTTCATTAAAAAAATTATGATTCTTCTTGTTCTCAGGCTGATTTTGAATTGGTGAATTATTCAAACTGAGTAATAAATAATACCGAAATAATGAAATCATCAACGCAGGTGCTCCCCAGGGATCCATATTGTCTCCAACCCTCTTTTTGATGTATATCAACGACTCATTGGAAAAAATCAAGAATCCAGTATGTTGCTTTTCTGACGACAGCACACTTGTCTCGTCATTTCATTTAGATTCCATGACACTTGTGTGGTCATTTCCTTAGGAATCCAGGACATCGGCTGCGGATGCACATCTTCACCGGCAGCAGAAAGTTGAATATATCAATGAGGATTCAGAAGTGATTTTGAAACCAGGTGAAAGTAACCAGGTTCAATTCAATATTACAAAAACCCAGGTATCGGTTTTTTCCAAAAGAAAAAGTAGATGTCTCCAAACCGGATATAATAATTTCAGGACAAATAATTCTGCTTTCTGCTTGGATAAGTTTGTTGGGGGTTAAAATGGACACCAATATGTCTTGGTAAAATCATGTCGCTGGAATAGCAAAGGCTGCTCCTCACAAGTTCGAAACACCATTCCGAACCAGAAAACTTTACACACCTGAGTAACTTTTGATGCTTTATAAAGCTCAGATCAGATCTTCTTTGGAGTAGAGTTCTTATGTATGGAGCCACGACCCCGAGCATACCCTGAAAGTGCTGGATTCCATCCAAGAAAAAGCCATCTTCTTGATTGGAAATACGAACATCACTTGCAAACTTGATTATCTGGAGTATCGAAGAAGGGTAGGAGATTTGACTCTCTTTCATTGATACTCTCACGGGAGGTGTTCAAGTGACTTGGCACATTTGATTCCACCAAGAGTGATGCATATCAGAAATACACGACGTACTGTGGCTTCTCATCATTTCGAGGTTCTACTTAGAAAGAGTTCTTAAACTTCACTGTTTAAGAACTCTTTCATCTGCTGAATTACGTTCGTGTGGAATAAGCTTCCTGTAGTGCATTTGAAATCATGATATTGTATCCCTTTTATTTGAAAATCTTTGAGAGCTCTATATAAGTTGACTAGCTGTTTCCGGTTAAGGTATATTCTTAAAAAAATCACTGAGAGTAGACGTAGTGAAATGAGTCGACTGCAGGCATGGATCCTGGATGTTCATTATTGGCGGTTACAATTCGGCTTCTCGGTGATATTCATTTCTCAGTTACGTTAGGTCCCAAGCAATTGTTGATCTGTTGAAGGTCTTCTCTGTTTTGGGGACAGGTTTGTTGAAATAATCTGCTATTATCAATAACACCCACAAATAACGCTACGTGATTTATTCATTGAATAATTCATTCGGCAAACAACTACAGCCAATATTTAATATTTCAGAGGTAACTTTCGAAATTTCTGATTGAACACAATTGAAATACATTACCACTTAATCATCCGTTGAAATTTAATTTTTTTGGCGATCAAGTGGAATATGAAACTAGTTTTTACAACAGATGATTATATAGTTCGTTAAATTAGTGTAGACTCTATGAGTAAGTTGCATAAGGAGAACATCGTATTTCCATAATCCGCAAAATATCAATTGTAAGCTTCCAAATCATATTGCTACAGAAATGAAAGTCACAGAAACAAAAAAAAACAAAGAAAAATATTTTAATGACCTACAGCTTCATAAAACACTATAAATACTTCTCTCAAATTCGAACACGTAGAAGTATAACAAAATCATTAACTCCTTGAAGAATAACATCATCATATAAACAAATTATCGCACACAAATTTTACAATGATTATGGTAAAAATGTTGGTAATGGATAAGGCGTAGAATTTTTTTTTCTACCACTTGTGGGAAGAAATATTTACTTTACTTTACCACTAACAAGCAGATGCGAGTACATTTACATTCTGTTGAATGACATTACATCTACATTACATCACGTATTCTACGTGATTAAATATCCAGATATCATTATTTTTATCAAACAGATTAATACATCTGGCCTGTCTGTTCATTTGGGTTTTTTTCAAGGACAAAACACAAGCACTACAGGAAAATCCTTTAGGATATCTTAGAGCGGTGCCTATGAGAAAGTAGTGATTCACATTGGATTTGAATTGCTGGAGATGAAATCCATTTGGAAAACGTTCTCAGGAAGTTTATTCCACATGAACTACAGCTACAAACGCAGCTACATAATGGCGGATTACATATTGTTCCACAACTATCTCAATATGGGTATCAAGTGACAGGGCTTGACAAAACGATGCAAATTAAAGATGGCTGCAGCTACAAAATGGCGAATTACATTACATTGTCATACTGAAGCACTAATTGAACTGAACAGATTGAGAAAAATTGAGTAACAAAATAGGAAACTGAAAACTTGAAAATAAAACAAGCAAAAAAAAATATGAAAAATGAGAAATGAAACTTTCTATGTTTTTTCAACACTTTTATTCATAACTATCGTTACTGCAGTTTCTTTTTATGGACATTTTCAAACTTATAAAATAAAACTTTCAAATGAAATGAAAGGACGATGTAGGACGAAACTGTAGAAACGATAGTTACAAATAAAAGTGGTAAAAACATAGAAAGTGTTATTTCCCATTTTTCATGATGATCTCCCACCACGTAGTAACAACGGCTACATCAATCAATTTAATGAAAAAATCATGTTAAACAGTTTTATTGAAAAAAAAAAAGAAAATAATGATGCAGATAATGTACTAAAAACTGAAAGATAATTCGGAAGGTTCTGAATAGTAGTCATCACACCACTCTTCTCAGTAATCTACGGTATTGATCAGAAAAAGATACACATGCAACAAACAGTGAGGCTTTCACTTTTCATTTCGCATATAATAAAATCGTAAATATATGAAAGAAACTATAGTTGTTGGAAATACTAATGTAAATACCTATTCCTGCATGTTATATTAGTAGATACTTAATTATTTGATAGTACTATGTGATTTATGATTTTTCTCGTTTTACAGAAAGACGGAACATTCACCACCATCAGTTCACTATCTTTCAAAGCCAGTCATTGGGAAAACGGAAAGACTATTTACTGTTACGCAGAAAACGAAGTGATGAAGAAAAATGGTGAACAAGAACTCCATTCGAGCTTGATTCTGGATGTTCGATGTGAGATCGCCCTTGTGGGGATAAATTGATGTGTGTTACGATTTGTTTATTTTACAGATCCTCCTGTTATCACTGTCAAGCCGCTGAAGGCTACAATCAATGAGTCTACATATATGAACGTCACCAGTGTATTTCTTCAGTGTGTCTATTTTGCTAATCCTCAGGAGCTGAAGTCAGCACAATGGTAAATAATATCATAAATATTAAATGCTCACAATCCATACGAAACTAGGTCAATTTATTGTAGTGAATTTAGCATCGCCTCGAATATTCCATATTAGGCTAATTTTTTTATTCTTTCAATAATACGTCACCGTGTATCATTGTTGAAACTTGTTTTCAGATAGTAATTTTTTCTACAACTATTTTTGAGATATTTTTTGTTGAATTTGTGATTAGAAGGTTATAAACAAAAAATATTCGAAATCATACGATGTATTCTGTTGAAACGTGATAATTTTTTCACTAATTTTATCGAAAAGTTTCATGAAAGGTTTGTTATGGATATTTCTTTAACAAAAAAATTGGCCGCTAAAACACTAAATTTCTTGAGGTGGTATTTTAGAATTTCAAAGCGAATCAACGAATAGCTAAGGGACATGTATGCATAAGAATTGAATGATTGATACTATAAATTATGATAATATAGTACCTCATCAACATAAATTGAAAATGTTGTCACTTTGGAACAAGTTTCAAAGGTCTTTCAGTGGAGATGATACAATTGCATTTTAGTATCATCTAAATAATATAATGGACATTCAATTGAAAAAATAACTCAAAAGCTTGTCATGCAACAACAGACTGCACGGTTTCGACTCACCAAGGTCTCATCGGTGCTTCTGAACCACTCAATTGTTTTTCAGGACAAGCCTAAAAGTAAAGATGATTACCTTTTTCCTTACGAACACGCCAATCATGGGAAAATTTGAGAAAATAACAGAAAAAAAATAAGCAGATACAACCAATTAACATCTATTGATCTTCTGTGAAGTTCTAAAACACCTCAAGAATTCAATAAAACTAAATGATAACAGGGTAAATTTTTTTGTGAAGAAGTTTTCATAAAATTGTTCTGATGAAAATGTCCGATGAAAGAAGTCATAACGCTATGAAAAACGTTCATTCATGTTCATAACTTTCCAAACTTTAATAGTTTGTATTTTTTAAGTGATCGCCAATTCCATATCACACAATTTGGTGAATGCTTTAAAGATTTCGCCAAATTTTCAACTCCAAAATTATTGTTGAATTCAGTATTTGAATGGATACAAAACTACATTGCATTCTTTGTCTTTTTTTTTTTCATGAAAATAAGACATCTTTGAACTGATGATTGCATAACTCCTTCAAAAAATCATGTTTAACGATAGCATTCATAGTTTTCTGTTACTTTGAAGCTCGCCATGCGTTGTTATCCATCTTACAAATATGGTGAATGATATTAAGTTTTCGCCAAATTTTATACTTATGGTATTGAAACTTCATTGTCTATTGATTTTTTTATAGTTATAGTACAGTAACATAGGTACACAAGTATTGTAAAAAATTTTGTGAAGATTTTTTCTGTTCTGAAATTTCTGTACTCGATAACCCTAAGAGTGCCAAAAAATATTAACTTTGTTTGATTGCAATTTCAGGTTTGGGTAAACTCTAATTTTGTTACAGTTTTCATGAAATTTAATTGGTCAAATTTGAAGTTTATGTAACCAACTATCATTGGAGTGGAGTGAGTTTACTCAAAACTTTTTATCTAGAAAAAAATGGAAAATTTCCTATTCTTCCCAATTTGTTCTAGAGAAAGAATAACTTTTATGCTTCCAACCAACCTTTCAAAGAAACTTCAAGATACATATGACGTATGTGTTTAGGAGCCAGTTCAATTCAGGTCAAATCTTGCAGCTCAACCGATTCTGCTAAAATTTTGCATACACGTTCAGTTTGAATGACAATAAGCTGAGCAGCGTAATTCTACTCCTACATGGCGGATCATCCAAACGTCAGACTTGTTTGCTAAATCTAATATGAAGTACCGTTCAAGATGGTGTATTAGTTTTTTATTCGCCCTCATAACCCTGGTACGAGTGCCAATTGAATGAGTTTGTTTAATAAAATACGGAAAATAATATGACGTTAGTCTAAATTCAATGGGGCGGATCGCCAGAAATGGCGGACCAGTTTCTTATGCACATCCATGATATGAGTATAAGTTGAGAGGATTTGCTAAGAAGAATACAAACAATGAAATGACATCATTTCGAATCCAATATTGTGAATCGTCCAAGATGGCAGACTAGTTTTTTATGCATCCGATGATATGGGTATGTGAACGATGGGAAATTTACAGATATCCTAAAAATTGCTGAAATGAAACCTCTCTTCAAAAACGGTGATAAACTATCGCCCTATTTCATTGATATCGAGCATTGGAAAAGTTTTCGAAAAAACCTTACAGAAGAGGTTGGTCTCATTTCTCGAAAGTTATAATATTTCATCGAGTAGACAATATGGTTTTCGTAAGAATAATTCAACATCTGATGCAATTACCAGATTGACAGGGCTGATAAATGATGCAATTGACAAAATAATCCTTCTATCTGTGTCTTCATCAATCTTGCAAAAGCATTCGACACCAATGACCATTCAAAACTACTGACAGTGCTATCAAATATTGGCATAGGAGGAGTTGCTCATAAATTATTTGAGAGTTACTTATGTAACAGAAAACAATGCATCAATATGAATGATGCTATGAGCAGTTATCAAATTATCACATATGGAGTGCCTCAAGGTACTGTTTTGGGGCCAACTCTCTTCAATCTTTATGTCAATGATCTTTTCGAACAAGATACGTGTGGGGAAGTTGTGAGTTTCGCGAACGACACTGCCGTTTTCTACGAAGGAACTGACTGAACCACGCTCAAAAATAACATTGAGGTTGACTTTCTAAATATAATAAATTTCTTCAACGATAGAATACTGACAATCAATTATAAACAAACTCACTTTTTGATGTTTACATACTACGATAAGCTTAAATACCTAAGCATATATATATATATATATATATATATATATATATATATATATATATATATATATATATATATATATATATATATATATATAGATTCTCATTTGAATTGGAAATATCAAATTAATTATGTAATTGGAAAGTTGCGATTCATGGTCTATAAATTCAAAAACATATCTAAACATCATTAATATAAAATATCTATAAATACTGTACCAGGCTTTGGTCGAAAGCCATCTTTCCTATGGAATCATTGCATGGGGAGGAGCCTCAAAAACACCTATCAATAATCTACAAAAAATTCAAAAATGCATTCTCAAAATGATATATAAAAAACCGCGAGAATATCCATCATGTAGCCTATATAGAGAAACGACGATAATTAATGTAAGTCAGATATTTGTTTTGCGATCCTCTTGAGTTAGTATAGACATAAATCGTCGTTGGTACCTCTTCAGCACCATTACAACACCAAGCATAAAACCAACGCTGTGATACCCAGAACTAAAAAAACAAAAGGGCAGAATTGTTATACTTTTTTGGGACCAACACTTTTTAATGAGCTACCGCTCGAACTCAAAACGATCAACTCATACGGAATGTTCAAGAAAAAGGTCAGATCTTGTCTGTTCACTTTTCCGTCAGAAACACTAGAAAGCTTCAAGCTACAAGCAGAGTATGTTATAGACTTACACGAGGTGTTATCATAATATAATCTGCAGATGTAATTATTCTAATGTGATTATTGTAATTGTAGTGCCAAAATTTTCCTTCATTCTGATATGGAATTTAATATTTTAGAAATGTGACTTGATTAGAGCTTTCATAATCTTATTCCAATTTAAATTGTTTAGTCTTTGGTTTGGATTTCAAATCTTCTAGTATTAACAATTTTTAGATTTGTATGTTTTTATATTTAAACTAAATTAAAGAATATTTGTATTTTAATGATGTTCACGTTTAATGTTTGGACAAAAATTTCATGCCACACGCGGATTCATTTCCTTGTGGTTTTTTTCTGTTTTGTTCATTTTATGATTGGTTGAATTGAGATATGTAATGAAATAGTACGAATAAAACATATTATCATATTATTTATAATTTGAAATATTCAGTAATATATCGTAATGTAAGGGTTTGCTGAAAAGAATACGGAAAATAATATTGCATCCCTCTAAAACTGATACGGGAGACTCCCAAAGATGGTGAACTATGTTTTAATGCACTCACATAATATGCATATCAGAAGAAAAGGTTCATATTTTACAATGTATACAATATAAAAGCTTATCCCTAGATTTACATAAGTAGTAACAAGAATACAATATGTAAATTGTTCTTTACATAAGTATTATCAGGAAAGCAGGCATATTTTTTGTAAAATGGATAAGTGTCGCGACAAGATTTTATATCATATGAATTGGTTAATATAAATGGATTGAATGGTTTTATTGATTTTGGAGTTTTTTGTTTTCTGTTCGGGGAGTAAAGGCTTGTATTTGAAAATGTTCTTCACAATTCATGTTGATTAAATTGATTCTGTAAAATTACATTTCTCTCGAAAATAAGTAAATCATAGCAACAAATATAATAAACGATAAGAGATTGCCACCAAAGTATTCAGGCGATTTTCCCAATAAACTTGGTAGCACTAAACTCAATAATCTATGGGCCATTCAATAAAACTGAGTCATGTGAAAATTGAACTGGAATTAGGAGCCTCAATAAAGTGACTCAATTTCAAGCCTGGATAAAGCAAAACATTGATGTGAACAATTGTAAGATCGTTTAGATATGGAGTATTCTACGTAGTTCCAAAGACAAAACACATGTATTTTATAATTTAGGAGTAAACCAAACCGTTCGATCGCCAGAATGAAATTAAAATGAAAATTACAAAAGATGTGAAATATCTTGAAGAAAATATATGTAAAATTAAAAAACTCCAATAGACCTAATTTTCGTGAATGACTACTAAAAAAACAATCATCATTTCAAATAATAAAATACTCACCACTGGTGTATAAGGAATAACAAAGGTTTTCATATCTTGATCTTTTATAATTAATAACTCAACAACAACATCTTGATGTAATATCATACTATGTATGGTATTTAAATGAGATCTATGAACTATGAACTATCAAAATAAATAGAATCATTTTTTAATATGAGAATTTGAAAACTCCAAACTCAACTATATGCATGATCTGAAAGAGCTGTTTCCTTAAAATTGTATGAGTTATTTGATGACCGTATCATCACAGTATTCAGTTAAACCCTCATGTTCCAGGATAAAAGATGGGAGGAATCTCGACCTCAGTGATACAAGTAAATACGTAGGGGGTACAACAACTAATCCTCCTTTGTATATCAACAACGTAACACGTGAAGATATGGGAGAGTACAGCTGTTCTCTAGGAAATGACATTGGTACCGAAATATCCGAAGATAGTATATTCCTAAGCGTTTTATGTTAGTTAGTAACTATTCACACTGAGGAAACCTATTGAATTATTTTTTCGTAGATGCACCTGATGTGGAAGTTATAATTTCTCCTTCGACGCCTGTTAAATCAGTGGATAAGAGTACCGTCACTCTAATATGTAACGTGACTTCAGGGAATCCATCTGTGCTACAAAAGGTAAGAAGGGCACTATTTTCGTAAATAATGAATGTGGCAAAAATGAATGGAGTTGTAAAATAATGTTTGGCACGATTTATCAAGATTTGAGGAATGATAAACAAATTTTTTCACCACATGTACATGTGATTTTTTTTATCGAATGAAACGTTTGGTTCTGAATACATATCAATAATTCAAATTCATGTATCATTACAAATATTGCATTTTCATCAACTTTTTCTCTAAATTGATTACAGAAAATCATGCTGCGATAAGCATACAATAAATCATTACGTTGTCATATTGGAGAGTAGGGAGAGTGAGGGTAGGCACACAGCACTCAGGCCACATTGTACATCCTCCCGAGGAGTTGTCCTCCTAGGTCATCATCCACCCTGCCTTTTTCAGGAAGGTGGACGGGTCACTAGGAGACATCTCCTTTATATCACCAGGTGTAGGCCAATATTCTTTCTTATGCACGATAACTCCGGACACTCGCATAGGACATACCTGAGAGTTACATATCTTCCTGTTCACACATTCTTCATAGAGGTGTGTCTACTAGCTCCATATCATAAAGGTGTTTCCTTAGTTGACAGTGAATAGTCAGTAATCCTACTATAAGGCGTAGAAATTTCCTGGTCATCGCCAGATATTTCTTCGGTACCAGCTTCCCAGGGTCGTCCAGGGTGATCCTGGCAAAACTGCATCCTTCGATTCCATCCCATCTCTCTAGGGATTGAGCATGGGTATGACGTTTGGCTAGTTTCGCAATTGTCGAAGTCGTCAGGCCATAGGTGTCACTGGGTCCTAAAATTCTTAGTCCAGCCGCTTCCTTTGCTAAAGAGTTGGCAAGGCGATTAGCTTTACTCCTGTCGTGCCCTCAAACCCACTTCAGGATAGTGTTATTATCTACCGAGGCTTTTGACTAAGTATTGGTGGCACTTTAGTACTAACCCTGAGGTAACATGTTGTCTGCTCAAGGTTAATTGGGCTTGTCCACTATCAGTGCAGATTGTTATGTTTTTGTCAGAAATTCCTTCCCTAGTTATTTTTTGTGGCGATTGAGATACCAGCCAGTTCTGTTTGAACCACGCTGATATTTTTAATAATCTCCACTTGATCCTTAGGCTTAGTGATCTCGAGTAAACTCCACATCCTGAGCCTTTTTTGGTTTCTGTGCCGTCTGTATATACGCATATTGCATTTGTAGCATCTGACTCTATATTCTGTTTTATTTGTATTTTGTGGGGTTTATCAAACACAAACCTGGGTTCAACTGCATCACTGACTGCCTGCAGCAGAGGTTGCGCAGTAAGCGCTTCTCGCCATAGGCTCAGCCTCAATTAACCCATTCCTACTTCGAGGTTCACACCAGCCGACACTAGAGTTGCATTCATTTCCTCCTATATAACAGTTTATAATCACATGATAAGAAATACATTGCCATCTAATACTCGAATTGTATTATACTTCAGTTTCGTATTCGAGACGGGGTCAATCCAAAATAGTTTCTATCTAATATCTTGAAGTATCGAATTCTTCAAGGAGCCTCTTGGTATACTAATTGAAAATAATGAATATTCGATAACAGGTGAGATGGTCCTTAGACGGAGGTATCATGAAAGAGTTACCCGAATGCAACTACACTAACAGCGATGTCAATGGCACAACAGAATCAAATGGTGGTCCTTTCTGTAGTTTGGATCCCAGCATTATGAGTTTACAGAAAGTGGACGAGACTTTCGCAGGCAGATACACCTGTCAAGGGTACACTGTAGCTGGATGGGGTCCTGTTTCTGAGCCCGAGGAGCTGGTTGTTTATTGTAAGTAAACTGATATAGTCAAATCAGTTTCATTGGTGCTTTAACACATTCAATTTCTTTTCAGATCCTCCTAATGCTACAAGCCTGCGTTTTTTCCCTTCAAAAGTGATCAAAGGTGCATCGGTGACACTGGAATGTTCTGTTGAAGATCCTGGCAGGCCAGACAATGTCACGTACATGTGGTTCAGAGGATCTCACCAAATGACTGAGATAACAACACCGAACTATACCATCACTAGCGTGAGATTACAGTCAAGAAGTAATTTCACTTGTATAGCGGTGAACGAAGGTGGAAGAAGTGCACCATCCACAGTCTTTGTCAACGTTTTTGGTAAGCATAAGTTCGGCGTAACGATATTTTTGAATGATTTTCACTGATGCACATACTGAAATAGGTATTTTATGTTGTTGACGGTACTTACTATGAAACTATACATTACCTAACTCCTACAAGATAACTCTATAATAACCACAGGGGGTAAGATAATATATAAAAGTTCTTCTGAAATTCTCAGAGAGATGTACGACATTTCAAAAAAACCTAGATTGTCATAAATCAACTGAATTGACAAAAATGACAAATATATTTCTTTGATAGAATCAATAACGTAAATTTTAATTGTGAATAGTCTCAGCTCTCGTCCACCATGGTGGAGGTGGGAAAAATGTAAAAGTAAAGTATCTATTGAAAAAGATTAGATTTTCAGTTCACCAGCAATTGTCTGAAGTCGAGAGAATCCAATGGAACTTATTGAAATTTGAATAATACAAGACTCAATGTGTTGATATCAGAACCAGTCATTTTCTCATAAGTCAGAGCAGGTTTGAATTTCTGTAGCGTTGAATTCCGAAGATTACTGCTTTTCTATTTCACTAAATCCGCCAAATTTGTTCCTTTGAATGATCAATGAAGAAATTATCGACCACCACCAGACAGTTTGAAGCGTTATTGTCCGTCTACAAAAAAAATCCGTTCAGCTACAAAATTGTTCAGCCTAACAAAACGGCAGAAGACATGCCACCACACAGTCCCACGATTGGAAAGTTAGAGATACCTCCGTTGGTGTTACCGGGTAGCTCTCCATTTAACAGATTTTTGCTTTAGCCTCCGCCTCGCTTCCTGCCGAAGCTCGCGCGAGAGTTCTCGCGCGTGAACACTATCACATCGTGATCGTGTTCTCGTTGTTAATGGAAGATATCCATTGAATCATAGATCAGCCCATGTTTACGGGGCTGATTATGATAACTCCTGATAGCCGATATGTTCCTCGTCAGCGGACTTTTCTGCAGAAAGATTTGGAAGGATTTTTGAGACAGCCTCCTTCCACTTCAGCCAGATCTAACAAATCAACCAATGTATGTAAATACGGAGCACCTTCTTGTGCATCCTTTCAAGTCTGTAAAGGAGATCTCTCGAGTCTGCAGAACACAGAACAAATGTATAACGTAGCTGGTCTCATCACTTGTTTGCGAATAAGCAACTTGTTGTCAACACTGTTCCCATACAAGTGTTCCTGAAAATTCAGGGCCTATCTAGGATCACTCCCAAATATTGCGGGCTTTTCTACTCATCAGCTCTCACGCCTTTGATTCGCAGTTTTCTGAAAATCTTCACGTTGGTAAATGTCTTCGTAAACGTAACGAGCTCAGTTTTCGATGTGTTCATCTCAATTTCGTTCATATCAAAGTATGGCACGGATCTGCAGCTACTGCTTAGACAACTCGCTCGAGAACGAATGAGCGCAAATAGCTCCTTCGGGACAAGTTCCATCTTCACCTCTGAGCGAAGAAGTGTAGCAGTACTTAACTTTCGCGACCGCACTGAGCATCGAGATTGGGCGATAGCTCTCAATCGTGTATCTAGCTTTACGGCCTTGTGGATGAGCACCACCTCCGCATGCTTCAGACAACTTGGGTAATGTTGATGTTCAACTATTGCGTTATCAACTAGCACTAACTTCACAAGACCTTTACGAGGTAAATTGCGGAGTAAAACCGCATCGATTCTATCAAGCCCCGGGGCTTTGTTCTTCTCCAAATGCTGAATGGCGAACAACCGAGCCTTTTGAAGGTCCGTCAACGCGTGTTCCTGATCCTTCTGTATATTAGGTATGGCCTCGAAGCGGTTTTCCAACTTCTTGGCCATCCTCCACACAGAGTGATCATGAACCTGCCACCTTTCATGGGTGAACTTAGAGATGCGATCATTGACCGTCTACAAAGCTGTGAATTGGACGTCAGGTCTTGTTACCTCATTAGACAAATGCAAATAATATTTTTAAAGGACAAAATTAATAACATCACAAAAATAGTGTGTTCAACATGGGAAAAATTAATTGAAATCTATCCAAAGTTAGAAGAATGAAATAGTTTTTATGATTTTCAAAAAAATTGAATTCAAATGTATTACTTTCTCTTGGGCCATTTTTCCAAATAGTTCCAAATAGCCGTGAGATGAATTGGAAAAACCAATTTCTCCACGATATTTGATGAAAAAATATCTTTTTGTATTCTAAATATGCTTTGATTATTTTGAAGTGAACTATTAGGTACGAAGTGTAGTTTTCCATCAGGTAATGAAATTTTCCACAATTCGGAATGAAACTGTTTTTTCACACAAATATAGAATTACTAGTTGTTGCCGGGGGCTTCACTCGCGTAGAATTTGGTAGTTGTAGTACTATGTTGCTGTATCGCTGCTGTTCCAATGTTTAGACAGAATCAGAATCAACGAACTTAGGCGTGCGCAGCGTTATAGAACAGTGCTTTAAAAAAATTGTTCTACAGCGCCATCCAGTGGCGAGTTACAGAAAAATTGATAGCCTAAAAACCTTCTCTATGAAAGATTACTCATACATGTCAAGTTTCATCACGATCGGTTGAGCGATGTAGAAGTTTATCACTTACCAACCAACCAACTAACATCCATTTTTATATATTAGATTCGAAAAAAAAATTCTTTCCATTTTACAACCAGATTTTTTTCTCACGGGATTTTAAAAAACTCTCACAAGTATATTTGTATAATGAAAAAGTTGATTTTTCATTCATACTATGTAGGATCTTAAGTTGAAGTGAAGTGAAAATGCATGTCATGGTGCACAAAAAGTAACATTATCATGAAAAAATTCACCAAAAATTTCAGAAAATGAAGTTTTTGCAGTAATTCGTATTTTCTGTCTAATTTCCCTATAGAAATGTTATTTTTCTTTCAGATCGTCTGAAAGTATATACTTCAACAAAAAAGTACAAATATTAATTTTGAAAAAAATGCCCAGCACATGGGTCTATCGACCTGAAAATGGGGTGTTTTCCCAAAGTTGAACATCAACATAAGATATCATACTGAACATTCAGATTGAAAAAATACGACATCATATCCAGAACAGTGATTTTCGCCCCATTTCATCCCTTACATGGACTTAAATTTTTTCGTCATATGATAAGCACTATATTTTCCATCATTTCCTGATGATTTTCATTTTATTAATAATTTTGGCTCTTCCTTGCAATCATAAGAAGCTTCTGCACTAATGAATATTGGTGTCGAAGCCTAAAAGAGTTTTTCTTACTATTTCTGGAGAAAAATATAATATCAGGCCTTCTATTACTAATTGTTCAATTGTGGCGGCTCTATTTTGTATTTGGATAAAGCTAAATTGAGGGTGAACATTCCACTCATCCATTCAAACTATATTCATTAACTTTCCGTGATTGAATATCTGAAATCAGTTCAAATGAAATGATACTGGCATCAATAGCACAGATTGGTCGAACTAACAGAATTATAAATTATTTGCTACACTTGACTTGAATTTGATTGATGATTCATTGTTCAAATGTATATTCAGATGCTAATATTCCTGAACACCAACTGAGATTAGATTGCTTCAATTTTGTCAACAGAGTGAATGAGTCTTCGTTTTCAGGGCCAACTTCAAAACTCTTTCAGAACTTTCATAAAAATTCTGACACCTTCATTGGATTCAACAGACTTTGCTCTTCCACTCTTCATAATTTCATCAGAATTTGTTCGTCATTCAAAAGGTTGTGAGTAAAGATATTTTGAAGAATATATTGAAATGGCGTACAATTATTGCATCAAAACAACTGAAAATTTCTATAGTCATTCGAGTTTTCGAATTCAAAATGCAACTACAAATGCAACTTATAGTTGATCATCTATTTGTACATCAATTGTCATTCGATGATCCATCTAGCAATTTGAGTTCATTCTCCAAAATAAAAAAGATAATAGGTCAGTTCAACAAAAATTCGAAACTATACGTATTTCTCAAGTTGCAGCATCACAAGAAGAAAGAGATATGAACTACCAAGTTTTTGAGAAATCATGAATATAATTAAGTAATTGAGCCCGATAAAAACTTGTGGTTTTTATGGTATCGATGTGAAAATTGTAAAAGTTGTCAAAAAACAAGGTTTCTCTCGTCTTGAAATTTTTAATCTTGAAACATTCAACTATCACCATGAGTGAGACAATAATTGACAATGGTTTTCGTAGGTAATATCAATTCCACGAGTTCCCTATAATTTTTAAAGAATGAACTTTCTCTTGCAGGCACAAGAAATGTATATTCACAATTAGAGTTTGTCAAATTGAAATTATGTTAATCACCAAACCGCACTATTTTTTACGCCGCTAACTTAGATAAAATATCTAAATATCACATCCGAGCAATGGAATGGAACTTTCCACAATAATTCAGCAAGTTTGTGCTGTACTTTCTCACTCTGCTATAATTACGAAACCCATTAAAAATGTTCGCCAGGGATATGATAAATGATTGGCTTGAATGGACGTTTCGTGGGGGTCACAAAAGTTACAATTGTGTTTCAGTTTCGTATTTTTTCATTTATATTATTTGCAGTGATCGTGAATGAGATATTGATTATCATGAATAAATCACATTTTGGTGATTGTTGTTCTCTCAACTCAGTCTTCCAGTGAGACATTTGCAAACTTTTCATTTAACGATATAATTTTTCGAAACTGAATGAAACTGGTCGATACTTGATGAAAATCTAGATAGATATTCATTATGGAAATTTTCATCGGAAAAATTGCACATCAAACTATATTAGATAGTCAATTTCATAAAATATTTTTGAAATTTTGTTTTATTGGTGAAGGAAATTTACATGTCTGATAATGAACAGATTTCAATAAAATTTGAAATAGTGATGAATCAAAACCTTTTGAATCTTGAGGAGTAGTCGAAATTTTAATGAAAGTTACAAAATTGAATTGACGGAGTAATTACGTGACGTATGAGTACTTTTTTATACTTTATTCCCTTGTAACTTTTTTGATGACCAACACATTTCAACGTGATTTTCGAATGTCTATCACTATCTGATGAAAACATATAGTTCAAAAATATATTTTATATATTTTTATATATATTTTTTTTTATATAAATTTTCGAAGACCTCGTTGAGGTTTTGTTGGCGCTTATCAAATCAAAATTTAGTTCAAGTTTAGAATATTCAAGAGAGAAATATAACAGTATCAGATATTTTGAAGCCAAAAAATTTCATATTAGAAAAAATACGCTATGGAAAAGAACTTTGATTCTAATGTTTCTATTTCATTATTCCGCTTCAAGTTTTCATTTACATACAAACGTAAATATTTTGTAGGTGACGTACGAATACTATCATCATTTTCAATTTCAATGAAATCCTCTGAGTCGGAGATCATAATAAATTGTTTTTCAAAATATGATGAAATAATTGACTTCCATATCAGCAAAGATTTCGTGAACAACCTTTCCATCGTTTCTATCAGTTTTGCATCTGCATTCTCTAGAATATGAACTGGATTGTTATCAACAGAACTTGAGATTTTTTTGGAAGTAGATTTTTCAATTTCCAACCGCCCCGACAAAACGTTTATAATATGCCAGTAAATGGAAGTAAAACAATAGAAAAAACAAGTTTTTTTCTTAGTTGATAGATTTATTATAAAATTTGATTCATAATAAAAATTACCATTTGCGCTTTTTCATATCATTAGCTATATTATATTATCATCCATTATAAAATATTTGCAACTATGAGATTTTCCCATTAAGGTTTAACAAAAACTGGACACGTGTTCCGCTATAGAATAGCTGCCTCAATAGAAACAAATGTCGCGGTTTTTGTAAAACCCTTTATAATGAAAATCATACAATAAATTGTATCAATTGGTCTATTTTTTTCGACATTGCATTATTTTCTCAACCATTATTTGTCAATTCACTTCTATGCTTTTTTCATGCATTCATAACATTGAAATATTTTACCACAAGTGCTTCGCCAATGAAAAATATATCAAAAACCAATTTTCATTTTCGGGTATTTCAACTTGATATATGAAAATTATTTCAGTTTTATATTAAACAACAACATACATTACGACCATTTATATTTGCAAATTATCCTATTTTTCAGCTCCACCCACTTTTTATAATTCCCTCAGCACCTACCATGGGGTACTTTACTCCTCCAAGCATATCAACCTAACGTGCATAGTGGAATGTTATCCGGAATGTTCCATAGTGTGGCATAAGGACGGAGTGAAATTGGATATCGCCCACAATCCGCTGTATTACGTTGAAACGCACTTTTTGCCTCCGAATCTACAGAAAAACGATTTCGAATCGATAAACTCGACTTTGGTAAGTTTACGGTTCTTTTATTGAAAAAGTTCCCTGCCTTACTTCATCCCGCATTCCTGTTAAATGTTTTGCAGTAGTCGTTTTTTCGGGCATCTGCCAGAGACCTGTGACGTTTGAAATATCAATACCTACAGGTTGCCTTAAAATTGTTTATGTATATTATTTGCAGGTTGAGTTAACAACCGAACAAATATTTGTCATGCAAATCAGAAATATTCGCATCAAAATATATATGCGAAATTATGAGATTGCCTGATGAGAAAAGATGAGATGTTTTCAACATTCTTCAGATTTTGTAACTGAGATGCAGGGAAAAAGTAAAAAAAATCATGTGGACACGCTCCAAAATCATAGTGGGAAACTTTTGCAAAAAAAATATTAGTAGCGATTCATATGGGATTTGAATCACTTTTGATTGTACCCATTTGGGGAAACGTTCTCACAGGAAGTTTATTCCACATAAACGCAGTTCTCCAAATGAAAGAGTTTTCAAACAGTTAAGTTGGAGGTGTACTGAGTTCAACCTCAAAACAATGAGCAGCCACAGTCCATCGCGTATTTCTTATATGTACCGTTTTTGAAGGAATTAAATGTGCCCAGTCACTTGAACACTTTCTGTGAAAGTATCCATGTTCGGATGTTCCAGACTATCAAGGTTGCAAATAATATTCGCGTCTCCAATCAGGCGGATGGCTCTTTTCTGGATAGAATCCAGCAGTTTCAGGATATGTTCAAGGGCGGCACTTCATAGATGTGTACAGTTTTCTGGTTCGGAACAGTGTTCCAAGCTTTTGAGAATCAGTCTTTGCAATTCCAGCGACATAATTGTGGCAAGACATATTGGTGTCCATTTTAACCTCCAACAAAGTCATCGAAGCAGAAAGCGAAATTATCTATCCTGACATTAATATATCCAGTTCGGGGACATATATATTTTTGGAAAAAACCGATGCCTGTGTTTTTGTGGCATTGCATTGAACCTGGTTGAATGATTCATATCTTACGAATATTCATAGTCATCAATGGTTCCCGATGAAATAACAAATTTTTATCCACATTCAAGTAGAGTTGTCACTAACAAGTATTCTGTTTTCAGATTTGGAATATGACTGCATGGCCTGGAGGAAGTTTGAACAAATCTGCTCCAAACTCCATATACACTTGCCAAGCTACATCAAATAAGATTGGTCCGGGTATCAGCAAAGATTTTGAAGTAGCAGTTGATTGTGAGTGCAGTCGAATGATTCTTTGATTACCTGAGATTCATCTTTGATAGTTTTTGATCTTGACTGGATAATTTGCCCTAATATTCCATTGTTCCTTTCAATTGTACTATTTCAAAAGCACCAATTGTTTTTTGGTGCCAAAGAATGTTAGCATAATAATTATATAACTCTCATCAGGTAAATATTTTCAGTTAATATCACCATTAAATGCAATTTTTTATGTAACAGATCCACCCGAGGATATCATCGTATCTCCCAAAATAGTGAACGTTGTAGAAAATCAGGCTCCCAGTCCTATAAAGTGCCATGGAAGCGGTCGCCCAATACTGTCTTATATGTGGAAAAAAAATTATACTTCAGATCCTATTGCTCGAACTGAAGATTTGGTTTTGGGTGCCTTAACCAGGGCAGACTCCGGAGAATATATTTGTGAAGCCAGTAACAAACATGGAAGCAGAACCACGCAGGCGTATATTAATGTACAGTGTAAGTGAATTTGAATTGAAGTTTAGTAAAATGGAATATGTTTCAAAAAATATGTTTAAAATATGTTGCACCATCAACCAGCTGTCGCACCCCTACGAACAACAACTCTCAGAAGTCGAAACTTGTGCGAGCTAAGGACTAACGAGGTCTTACCTTTTAACGTGTGATTCCTAACACGGGTTGGACAATAGCAAGTGAAAATCGATCGTTTAGCCCGCGGCTTGAACCACCAACCAACACGGTGGTCGATTTGCATGTGTGAACAAAGCACCCACGTCGGACCGATCGGCAAATGTGAAGATCCGCAACTTATAAATACATCTAATCGAGCAGGAAAACTAACGCGAACAGAGTCAGGAAACTGAAAGGCGAGAGGGAAAAGCTCCTATTAGGATCTCAGTTATTTTTCTACATAACGATGAAATGTGAAAAAACTGAATTTCTACTGCTTTTTGATGTATAATCTTCCACAATCTGAAAAGTAAACAAAGCTAAGTCAATAGAGAATCTGTTGGAGTGAAACAAAAGGCAAACCGAAAAGTTCACCCCAAAGAGTTACTCCGAAATATAAACCACAGAGTCCAAGTAGTCAGTAACTTGTATTCATAAACTTTGCTAATTTTTGGGAAAGAAATTTTTTGCCTTTCTACTTCTCCATCTTGATGCAAAAAAAAATGTGGGAATCTTCCAAAGAAAGGAAGGAAGTAATCAATTTGAAAATAAGTAACTCTATACATGGATGTGTAGATCATGCAAAGAAGCAACTTTCAGACACAAACTAGAAGAAAGCCCTCCTGAAACAGCTACTTTCATATAAACATTGAATTACACGAAAGAAAATTATTTCGAAACAAATACTTTTATATGAACACTGAATTATACAGAAGACACTTTTCTCTATTCAGTTTGTATTCCTCACATTCGTTATGGAATAAAATCAGATATCATTCACAGGAGTTCTACTTTAAATGAATGGTAACAAATTGCACTTACATGGAACACTGTCATCCTCACTGGTAGACATCGATGTTTCCCCGTAAGACACTCGCTTCAAGGCTGTTCACTACCAAATTGGATAACATTATAGAAAATACACACAATTCATTTATGAATTACGATTTTCAATGTCACGGAATGAGTTTGATCTACTTATGTTATCGATGACATCGTAATGATATGCATTCACCTATTTGATTAAATCCCAGCCAAAAGGAATCTTAATTAAATTGCAGGGGTTATATTTTAGGAGTGATTAAGTTTTGGGAAAGAAAGTTTTTGGCTTTCTACCACTCCATCTTACAAAAAAAATGTGAGAATCTTCCAAAGAAAGGAAGGAAGTAATCAATTCAAAAATAAGTAAATAATTTTTGTTTCGGAAAATAATCTTTTTTCATTTCCAATTCCTGAAATCCACTTCAAAACTTTTGCCTCAAATTGTGAATAGCTCTTAATTCATTATTATTTTCAATAATACAGACTTAAAATATATGTCACTATATGCATTATATGTTACGACCTAGTGCATATAATGTCTGTCTGATTCCATACAACTTTTGTTACATCTGTCCAGTTTTTAATTTTTTCACCACATTATTAATAACTCCAATGAATCCCTATAAATATAGATGTTCATTTAGAGGGACATGAAAAATAATAACAATTAATGGAAAAAGGAAGAGAAGGTATTTCGTCAAATCAGGTGGAATTCCCAATGGAAATTGAAATAAACATAATGGTTGAGTCTAATATTATGGATGCCACCAATTATTGAATTGATTAGTATCGATAGATGTGTGATACTTCAATTTCTGTTATAAATTCGGTGACAACATTGAAATTATTCAGGTGATTGGACAGAGTATCACAAATTTTCATTCCAGTGTAGTACAATATGAAACCTGAACAAAGAATTAATGTTTAATAGATTTCTAGGTTTAAATAAGTCATTGTTGGTCTATAAATGGTAATGCATAAATACATTTTATGGTTTCATTTTATAATGAACAGATAATAAATATTCTAACTTAGGAAACATCAGACTATAATAAATAATTTTCTGATATTTTCGGAGCAAAAAAAAAGACCTCCACAAAAAAGACGTCATTCTGTATAAATCAACAGTGATTGGAGGAATTTCCTTTCTGGGGTTATGAATGTGTCTTGTTCATATAAAATATTCAGATAACCAATTATTTGGAGAGTTCAGTTGTTGGAATTGTGAAGTTTCGATTCTCAAAGTAAAGAGAATGTTTCGCTTACTCTCTCCTAACACCCAATCTTGTTGTCAATTCATTGTGTATCTTCTGCATGAAAATAGAAACAACTGTTCTTTTCACCTCGTTGACTGCCAAAAACAATACAACTCAACAACTCGAACAGCTGCCTCAGAACAGCTGTCCAAGTCACGGATCATATAGAAAACAGGTCACAATTACTGATATTTACAATCCTTATTAACTATCAATCTGTTCCAATACAATAATGCACCCTTAGCTTTGAAGGTGAATTGTTAAGGCAACGATCAGAGCGGCAAACATATTTCAAACCGTGTCAAGGAGAGATGCATACGTATCTGAAAATAAATATTTCGAAATAACATTTCGAAATATTCATCTCATCCAACTACCTACACCCTAAGTTCTGGTAAATGCCTGCTGCAAAATAACTACTTTCCCGTCTAATACCACGCTGGATATTTCGGGGTATTACCTCAAATCAGTGTACTGAGAGGTAATAATTCGAGTACCCCATTAATATAGTTATTCAGAGTCACTTTGATTATTTTCTCTCCGAGAAGAGTAAGTCAGATTTTTATCATTGAATTACTACACATCCTCAGGGAGGCTTGTGAAATTTGCGATTCTAATGACCTGAACATTTGAGAGCAGTTGTGAATATGTCTCTCTGACGTTATTGGATACGTATATCCTTTTTTTTCAGATGCTCCCGAATGTTCCATAACTACTGTTGACAGGGATGGCAATCCATCTCTGGTATGTACAGCACAAGCCAATCCTTCAGACGTGAGCTTTGTCTGGAGAGTACGAGAACTAAACGAAACGTTTATCGAAACTAACAACATCATACAAGAGGGTCTGAAAAGTTTTCTGTTGCTCGATTCCAGTGTGGACAACTTCAGGACATATCTTTGCTATGCCAACAACTCCATAGGCGTTGGAGTCCCTTGTGAAAGGGATGTCGCAGGTGAGTTATAAGTACTGACGCTGATGAACTTGTCTTGTAGTTGTTTTTTGTTGAATTGTTTTTTTGAGTTGGTTTTTGTACATTGTTTTCCAATTCAAGCATTTTCTAGAAGTGAGAGGATCTGATCTAAAAAGAACATGACAAGTTCAATAAACGGATATTCAAACAAGAATATGTTGAAATGTTGAAAAATTTTGATATTGTGAATTAATAATTATGAAAGATTTGAGAGAAGGATGAAAATCAGATAAATCTAAAAGTAATATTTTTTTGTCAATTCCAAAACGGAAATTTCGTTTCATATTATCCCACACATTTTTACATTTTATTTGTTTATTAAAACTAGCGCGTAAGATACATCACTTCGACCGTTGTCACATCGGATACTGTAGTATTTTTTTATTATCGACAATTACTTTGACGATAATCCTCTTCTCTAATACGGGTAGAATCAAATTTTCGATGGGACACTTTGTTTCGAAGATAAGGGGCGAAAAAGAATTTCGACAATTTTAAAATTATTAACATAGCTGAAATGGAAGTACAGCGTACTACACTGGACCTACCAAGTCATAAAAAATCTAACAATTCCGTTGGTACCTATCAACAACATTCCGATTACCACAAATGGCTGCAGACATTCAATCTGAATAGTATGTGATCATTTGTATGTGTCGAATAGATCAAAACTGATTGACTTTGTCTATTTAACGTGCATATACCGCAGCTATATTACCGCAGAGATGGCTGACATGCATTTCATTTATGGACTTGCTGATAGCAATTCATTTGCATACTATGCGTTTGTACAGTGAACGATTTCCTAATCGTAATGTGCCTAGAAAAACCTTCCAAAGTATACATCAACGACTTCGTGAAACAGGAGCATTGAAGCGAAATGGAGGATAAGAAAGGCCAATGACAGTACGAACGAGAGAAGTAGAAGAGAATGTGTTGGCCACGAAAAAAAAAGATCCGGGTTCCCCTACTCGAAAAATTGCAAATACTTTAAATGTAAGTAACGGAACGATTTGGAACATTCTTAGAGACTATTTTTTGTATCCATATCACATACAACGAGCTCAGGCATTTCTGCAGATTTTCATCTACGTATTGCAATCTGTCAATGGCTTTTGCGAACATCGATTTAAATCCCTCAACTACTGACGCTTATTATTTTTACCGATTAAGCCACTTTTTCAAGAATTGCCATGAAGGATTTCCACAATAACCATGTTTGGGTTGAAGAAAATCCACATGAGATGCTTGAAGATCGCTTCCAACATCAGTTCTCGTTAAACGTTTAGGTGAGACTTGTAGGTGACTTCCTAATTGGACCGGTATTTCTGCCAGGAAGACTTACCGGCAAAGTATACCGCAACTTTTTGGAATAAAGGATACCTCAATTTCTGGAGGATGTACCATTGGTTATAAGAAATGCAATATTGTTTATGCACGATGGTGCACCAGCGTTTTTAACGGTTACGTACGGAGATCGCTGGATTGGTCGAGGTGGACCTCACTAATGGCCTGCTCGATCACCGGACTTGAACTACTCTCCTACTACTCTACTACTCCATTGGAAGATGTGGAATATTTGAGAAATCGGATAATTGCTGGGTGTAACGCAATCAGAAACGATACTGTTGTTTTTGAAAGGGTTAGGACGTCGATGAGGAGAATTTTCAACAGTTCTTGTAGATCCAGAAACATTTTATATAATTTTTAGTAATAAATTGTTATTGTCGAAATTCTTTTTTGCTCTGTATCTTCGAAACAAAGCGCCCTATCAAAAATCATCAAAGGACAAAATATCCTTAGAATAGTCCAAAGAATAGTCCCTTGAATTACATATATATAAATATTGAGTGACAAAATTGACTGCAACCTCAATATGGCATTTGAATACTTTATTTTCGAGCGGTTAATTTTGTCATCAATTCAAATTCCTCTTCATCATTTACACTTATCCATCCAAATTTTCACGTGAAATAAATATTGAATGGAATTGGTCGGAAAGTTTACAAACCCGCGGAATCTGTTTTGCTACACAATAGCTTTCTCAAGGAGAAAGCTTCTGAATCACAAATATTTCATACTCAGAAATATTGAGTATAACCTGATGTCCAATAAGATAATCGATTCCAGGCTGGATTCAACTACTTGAAAACAGCGGATATGATCCTTAATTCACTAATAAAAAACCAATTGAAACGGGTCAATAAATTAATAAAATTATTCTAGGAAGAATAAGTATGAATATCTGGTTAGAACAAATTGATTGATAATAATGAAATATTCTCAATAAACTACAATGGTTCACACAGGGAAAGTATACAAGAAGTATTTGCATATGATTAAATTACTTCAAAAGAAACTTTCAAAATGAGTGTGGTTGATTGAGATTGTGAGTGATTGATAACAAAAAAAATAGACATAATATTTAACTATTCAACAAATGCTTCTTCAATGCCAATTTTAAATCGACAGTGTTGAAAAATCTTTCAATGTTGTTTGGTAATTCGTCATAGCAAAAATATTTTCAGAACTGTACTACCTTGTCTAAAAATTTCAAGGTGGAATATTTCTTTCTTTATAGCGAACTGCAAATGGTACATAATTTCAGTTTATGAGTAGAATTGATATCCTAAAAGAATCTGTTTCATATAGATTCTCAGTAAAATATATTGAAGGTAGATGAAAAATTCATTTTAAGGCTTAATTTTGTTGACTCTTTGATGGTTTCGAAATGATATTTGACGTGTTTTCCATATATTATTCAAAAAATATGATTTTAAATGAATGTTCCACAAAAAAGTTTCTTCTGTAAGTTGATCTTAAACCACAATACACAAATGTTGCTTCTCCTAACACTAATTTAGAAGTTGTTGGCTGGAGGGGCTTTATATTAATAAACATAAATAAAGATTTTTTCAAAGTACCTGCAAAGTTAATTTGTACCAAATATCTGTTGCGGCCTCCATTCGTGAAGCCGAAATAATTGTGAGTGATGATTGTGTAATAATAATTGAATGATAATTGTGAATCACCATTGCAGTCAAAGTTGTATCATCAGCAAATAGTCCTTATTTTCCAAAAAGCTGTGATTCCGAAACATACTTCTTATAAATGAAAAAGAGTAGAAGTCCTAATCTCTGCGGGACTCAACAAACAAAATTTGATTATGAAACTCTTTTCTTTTCCAGAAACACACATTGTTTTCTATCACTAAAATAATTTTGAGACCTTGAAAATCCATCACCTCTACTACCAATATCATTTAATTTGTTTAACAAAATTTCGTGAATAACAGTATAATGACAAGAGTCTTCATTTTTTACGCTCATCTAGTTCTAAGTATTGGAGATTACATCCTAAGCGGCACATAGATACAGGTTCAACATTCCAAAGAAAGCATCGCCACAATTCAGAACTAACCTGAAAATGCAGCATCTCAAAAATTTCACTGATCAACTATCCCCTATTACGATGTCATTGATACAAATCGATTTAAATAACTGTTCTTTGCTGAATTTATTTCTACCAGATATTTATTCTCCCTAGAAAAATTACTGTGTGATGATTAATAATTCATTATCCTATCTTTACCTCTTTTCATAAGTGAATTAATAATTATATTGACTGTTTTCAGATAATTAAATCTTGCCTGGAATCAATTTTCGGGTTGAACCGTAGGTAGTAGGTAATGTTTCTGATTATGGAATGATTACAATTCAGGAATAATATATCAATAGTGCCTGAGGAAGCTATTTTATAGCGGAACATGTATCGTGGTTTTCTAAACATCTAATATACCCAGTTGAAATATTCAGTCAACTTTATTAGAAAGTAATGAAATGAATATTCAACAAATTTTTTGTTGTTACGGTTCTAGTGAATAAAATCATATTTCTGTTGGTCATTTTTCGACAGAGTTTTAAGTTCAAAATTTCAAAGAAAGTACTGCGACATTTCAGAATGTATCTGAAAATTACGTGTTTCGTTATCAGTCTTGATTCGTTCCAGTACGCAGCATATCAAAATTTCAATGATCACCTGTTTATACAAAAAATATTCGGTACTTTCTGTTTCACGATATTATAATTTTTCATCAGAATACAACGAATGTTAAACATATATATTCATATTTCAGAGAATCTACTTTCTGACTTTTCCTACAAGTCGCTCATACACTAGACCAGGGGTCTCCAAACTACGGCCCGCGGGCCAAATCCGGCCCGCCTGTATCATTAATCCGGCCCGCGACAGCCAATAATTTACTGTCATCAATCTGTCCCGCGACAGCCAATGATTATCTAATTGTTGTAACTATTGCTGTGATAAGTTGAAGAAGAAAACACCGAATGATAATTACTCGGTTTTATTTACTTGCAAGGTAAAACTTGACGACAGTAATGATGACAAAGAAAACTTAACTTAAGTATCTAAGTTTGAGCATATTTATAACTAACAAATAATTGAAATGAATCACAATAAAACAAAAACACTAATGAGATTTATGTAATTGTGATTTTCCACCGACAATACTTTGTAGTTGTGGATCAATTTTACTTGTACCAATTATCAAAAGAGGTTCAAGATGCTCATCGGTTAGTTGAGATCTGTAAACATTCTTTTTGTACTTCATCTTGAAAAACGTTTTCTCACACAAGTAAGTAGTACCAAAAACAGAAAACAACCCACGAGCAAATTTATGCAAATTATCAAATTGTTCTAACGGAAGACTCTTATAAAATTCCAACAAAGATGAATTTTGATATTTGTTCTTGAGCATATCACTGCACCGTAAATCAATAATTTCCATTTGAACTTCCGGAGCCAGGGTTTCAATGTCAGAATCAAAAGGATTTTGAAAAAAATTAATTTCATTCGCAATGACATCAAAATCGGAAAAACGAGTATCAAAAGGTATATTCAAAGCACTCAAAGTTTCGATTGCAAAATTGACGGGAAATTCAGTCTCTGTAGTGTGGCTGAATATTTCACATTTTTCAAAATGTGTGAAACACTTTTTACGTAATTGAGATTGAAATAGTATTATTTTCTGCCTGAAGGATTTGATAAATCAGGGAGAAGCTGATTTTCTCCTTACAATCTCAAATTCAGTTCGTTCATATGATTTGTCAAATCGACATAGAAGGCTAACTTCCACATTCATTCACTGTTTTCTAAATCGGCCAAAAGGGCGAGCTTCTCATTAAAAAAAAAATCGATCTCTGCTCGAAGTTCAAAAAAGCGCTTAAGGACTTTTCCGTAACTAAGCCAGCGTACGGCAGTATGATATGGTAAATCATTTTCTTCAATCTGTTGAATAAACTCGCGGAATTGTCGGTGATTCAGCCCAGTGGATCTGATGAAGTTAACAACTGATATGACTGGTTTTTAGAACATATCCAAACATTTTCCGCACAAGGACTGTTGATGAATGATACAATGTAAGACTAATGGTTTTGAACCACCATCATTTTCTACAGCCTTTGACACAAGTGCAACCACTCCTTCATTTTTACCATACATATTTTTGCTTCCATCAGTTGTTATAGATTTCAAATTTCTCCATCGAAGGTTCTTTTTATTAATGGCATTTTCAACTCCCTTAAAAATATCTGCCCCAGTTGTCGTGCCGTGAATACTATCAATATCAAGAAGTTCTTCATAAACTTCATAGCTTTTATCTACTCCGCGAATAAAAATCAACACCTGAGCAGTATCTGACACATCCGTTGACTCATCCAATGCTAGAGAAAACCACTCATGATGTCCATTTTTGTCAGACAGTTGAGATGATATATTTTCTGCGATGTCTTGCATCCTCCGAGCCACGATGTTTGCTGACAAACTGACACTTTTAAATAAATTTACCTTCTCGGGGCATATTTCTTCGGCTACTGCAATCAAGCATTCTTTTATCATTTCTCCATCGGTGAATGGTTTGCCACGTTTTTCGATTTCAAGAGCCACACGAAAGCTGGCGCGAGTTGCAGACTCTTGTTCAGTATTCGCTTTGGTAAACAAAGATTGCTGCGATTTGAGTCCGCGTTTCAAAGCTTCAAATTTTTTCTTCCGCAAACTTCCTGTATACTTGAAATAACTTCGAAGATGTTTCGATTCATAGTGTCGTTTAATGGTATAGTCTTTGAGAACAGCTATGGTTTCTTTACAAATTAAACATAGCGCCTCATTACTGGACTCAATCACAAAATACTGAAAGTTCCATTTTTCTTGGAACGTTCTGCATTCACTGTCTATTTTTCGCTTCTTTTCCATACTAACAAATCACACATAAAAACAATAAGTCAAATCAAAATACTTTTATTGACGGCTGTTACTTTACTTCACAATAGACAGTTTCGCTTCCTTCGCCTTTCCTACACAGACTAACTCGCGGTGCGCCGCTAGCCTTTTTATATACAATTATTACTGCCATTTCGAGGTGATCGGAATACACTAGCTAGAACCAGAACTTTTTCGAACCAACACGGTAATTCCAAATATTTAATAACGCCTAATGCCACCTAGCAGGTAGCTGAAAAAGATAGTACATAGTACCACTACTCGCCACTAGATGTCGTTAAGTGTCACAATACACAATAATAATTGAAATGTAAAAAAGCGTAAGTTTGCTTAGGTCACGCACTTTGCGACTATCCTAGTCTAGAAATATAGTTAAGGGCAGAAATTGGCCCTTGGAACAAACTGAAAAAATCATTATGGTCCGAAGGCTTCAAAGTTTGGAGACCCCTGCACTAGACATTTGGAAAACAGCCGATATAAACATCTATCAAAGTAAACTTGAATCTACCCTCTCAAATTCAACATAGCTTTTGAGCATCGAAGTTACATTTTTTGTTCTCTAACAGTATCGCCCCCAATGAAATACTTTTAAAATATCAAATTATCATTTTTGACATTAATGGGTTTTCATTTTCCTAAAATCAGAAACCTTTGAATATGAATCTGGACTGCAAATTGATAAGGTGGTCAGAATAATTTCTTCAAATGAACAATTTGGAGATTTGTTTCTTCCGGGTCACATAACGTGGTAATATGTGTAAATTACACAGTAATTTATTTCAGATACATATTTGTGAAGGGTTTTTTCGTTAGTTGTTTTCTCTCTTTATTTTTTGAAAGTTTTCCACATTTTTTTTTTCATTCGATGATGAGAAAGAAACAAATTATATGAATTTGCGATATAAATATTTTCCTTCCTGAAAGGGGTAATTAATTTCGGGAACTACCTCAGTTCCAAAAGGAAGCTCGGAAAACTGCACTTCAGAATTGAGCGAGGTATCAGTTCAACTTCTCGAAATTCAGTGACTTCTATTGACTAGTTGAATACACCCCTAGATTTAAAAAAAAATCACAATTTGCCGTTCATATTTGATTCTACTCAGATTCAGAATCGGAAGTGAAATTCCATAAATATCAGGAAACCAACAAGAAACTCCCTAAATGATATTTCGAAAATATCGATCCCCTTTGAATCCCAATCTGAAAGATATGAAAATTGTAATTGAAAACTTAATACACGTTTAAAAATGTGTATTCAAAGTATTTTTCACGAAGAAATATTGTAGTCAATAATTTTGCCCATCAAAAATTCGATTATCATTCGAAATTTATGAAACAACAAATGAAATTAGAATGAATAGCTGAAATATCAACTAATGAAATGTATACAGATGCTTATCTCAACGTTTCGAAGGCTGAAATGGGCCTCCGTCTTCAAAATTGAAAAAATCAAACTAGAGTAGCAGTGTTTTTCTCGCTGATTTTTTTTCCAAACATTCTCGGCAGATGTCAAAGGAGTTTTGGTATGTTAAATATGTCAATGTTATTGATTGACTTCAAAAACATTCGATATAGTCTGTTGCTAGATTCTTCTTCAAGACAGGTAGCCAAATATGACCCATATCTAAGGAGCTATTTGAAATACACTTCTGTCTAGATAAGAGAATATACGCTGAATCTCTGAGTTTACATCTCTTGAAGTGGGCTTCATTAGCAATCATTATCGTCTTGTTCCATTCAATTCCATGTTCACCGTCTGATTCCAAAATATGTTCTGACAAATTTTGATCCAATCAATTGTTTATTCCTTCCTGATGTTCATTCTCACACACATTCAATAGTTTTGAACTCATTTCATTTTGAAATTTCCTATATAACATAGTAAAAATAATTTTCAATTCAGCTGAAAATATCAATAAAGAACTGGAACTGATAAAATCTGTTTGTTCATAAATTCAACAAGCACCGACACCTTTCACAAACCATCGTTATACTTCACAAAAGATTAGACTAATCGGAAATAGATATGATGCTGTGAATTCTTACAAATCCACAATTCCACTGAGACCTATACTCACTCATAATGTTCCATAATGTATGTAATCAATTCAATTCAATTCACATTGCATTTATTCAATAACTTGTTATTGTGATGAAAATTATATTGGTGAAACTTTGAGACCATCAAAAGTGCATGAGAATGAACATCGAAATTACATCAGAAATAGATAATTGACTGGAAAAAAATTGTCAGAACACATTTTGAAATCAGAGGAAAAGAATGTAACCAGACGAGAATGATTGTCCACTCTAAGACAAAATTATAAGGTGTATATTCAAGTTGAACTACAAGAAGCCTACAGTCAGTCAACTTGTATAAACCAAAAAAACTATTAGATTTGTCATCCTTACATAAATTCAAATTATGTACCTTCATTAATTTCGCTAAAAATAAGCCCAAACATTCAAATTTGATTTTCAAAATCAATGGTGACCGACACAACCATTTGACGAGATATCGAGGCAAACTGAAAATAATGAAAATATTGCAAAATTATTATAAAGATATCAAATTTTATAATGAGCTACCGATAGCTTGAAAATATTTAATAAACAAAAATTCCTAGTCAATTTGGAAAAAAATTTATTGTTTGTATAAATATATTATCTGATAATTGCATTTATGTTCATGTTGATAATCATATTCAAACATATATGTATGTGTATATGTGTATGTGTTTATTTATGTATATTTATTTTCAGTTCCGATCATTTTCTGTTCCGATTTATATTTTTTTGTGCTCTGTTCGTACTCAGTTATGTTATAGTTAGTTTTTGAGTTATTGTTATTTTCTGATATGAACTTTGTATGTTTCTGGAGAGAATTCTAGAGTGTATTCCTAACATATCAGAAATGGCTGGTATCTGTCTATTCGTCTTGAAAAAAATATGAATAGTGGTGAAATAGCAACAGATTTTCGTCAGAGAATACCTTGTACTCGAAGTCAATCAACAATATCGACATAATTCGCATTTCGAAACTCCTTCGATATCTGTCGGGGAACTTTAGAAATAAAAAAAAATCAGCCAAGAAAATCTGCCAATATACTTAGGTTTTATTCAGTTCCGGAGACAAAGCCAGATTTTAGCCTCCAAAACGTTGAAATAAGCATCTGTATAATTCCTCAGTTGTTTTAATGATAGCCAAAATGATTGAATATGAGTGATAAGTAAAACATTTTTCTTCGTGAAAAATACTTTGAATCCACGCAGTAATTTATCGGGGTGAACTAAAAAATTCGGCGTTTCTAAATTTGTATGAAGTTCTCCATTACATTTTTCATATTTAATAGATTATTGAAGATCGATAAAAAACTGATTTTTCCTCCAAAAATGACTCCCATTCAATATTTCGACAATGTTGTCGAATTGTCATGATATATTAATTACCCATTACGGTTGTTAACGATAAAAAAACATCTTTTAACGAATTATATCCACCCTTCTCATACTCATTTGAGATCGATATTATTTAGCACACCAGGAGCAAAGTAGTCAAATTGGAGAGCCAGGTAAATTTTTCAGGCATGGAGCATGCCAAGATTTATGCACACACTTTTCTCCTGGTTTTTTTCAACTATTACAGTTGACTCACCAAAATTCAACATGTCAGGGTGCAATATTCAGAAAAAACGGATGCGTGTAGCTTGAACGGGGATACGTATTCACAAGAAAATACATAAAAACTAAAACTAAACTTGAAAATATGATTCTAGTCTTCCCCTGATTTTGTCAACTTGATTAACACGCATCAAGAGTCAATACTTTTGTGCTGATGTGGGAAGAGAGTTTTAATAGATGTGCAGATGAGATATGCTGAGAATAATTGTATATCGATGTATATCATACCAAATATATGTATGAATATGTTCCTGAAAACATCTGATATTAAGATTTACCTATATTCAATAAATCTTCTCAAATTTGTACAAACATGAATGCAAAAAATTAAATATTTATATCTACTATATATCTACTACAGAATATACCTACAATTGTTCACATCAACAATGAGTGATTTCTTTTTCGCAAGAATTTCATTATATTCGTTCAGATAATTAATTTTTTTTCTATTACCCACACTCAATACCATCTTGGACCTAACTTCAAGCAAGCTTCATCTTTGGCTTAGTATTAATCTTTGTGGGTACAAACGGTATTTGGATTTTCATTCGCGGTTTCAGATAGTGAAAAAAATATTCAATTCCCAATTTTCTCTCTACTTTTATTATGATACAAGTTCAATCTCCCATGAAGGTTAATCTTTTTTTTATATCTCTGCCCAACTTTGGGGGGTTTACGATTTCACCTGAAAGGCGTACTCTTGATTATAAAGGGTTTATCAATAAGGGCGGGTAGATGTTGAAATGGAATAAAACAAGCTGTGTGTGAGGTATTAACAAAATTATTTTTTTATTTGAAAGGCGCATGTGTGCCATTAAGTGTGGAATGTGACATCATTGAAATGCCCGCCTCGGCTTCTTACGGTGGCACGGATCCGGGTAGTCCAATTTCCAATGACTCTTCCGCATAGATCCGGCTGAATTTAAACGATGGCCTGTGTTATTTTTACCTTTAGGGCATCGTCGATTGTGGTTTATTTGCATAGACCTGCGACTTCACGAAACCCCACAGGAAAAAGTCTAGCGGGGTCAAATCGCATGACCTTGGTGGCCAATTCACATCACCCCTGCGAGAGATAACCTTACCCTCAAATCGTTCATGCAAAATGTCAATCGTGGCGTTTGTTGTGTGACACGTAGCGCCGTCCTGCTGGAACCACATGTCGTCTAGGTATATATGGTTCAATTTGGGCCATAAGAAATTAGTTATCATCGTTCTGTAGCGCTCGCTGTTGACGGTGACCGCCTCACTAACGTCGTTTTAAAAAAAGTACGGACCAATTACGCCGCCGGCCCAAAATCCACACCAAACGGTAACTTTTTGAGGATGCATTATCACCTGGTGAACCTCACGTGGGTTGGTGTCAGCCCATATACGGCAATTTTGCATGTTAACACTGCCATTCATCCAAAAATGCGCCTCGTCACTAAAGATGATTTTTCGACCAAAATTGGGGTCCTCTTCCAAACGATTCGAAGCCCAGTCAGCGAACAAACGGCGTTGTCTATGGTCTTGAACTTTGAGCTCCTGGGTCAGTTGGATCTTGTATGGGTGTAGGCCCAAGTCCCGACGCAAAATTCGCCAAGTTGAAGTCTGCGAAAGGCCGAGTTCTTGTGCACGGCGAGAAATAGACTGCATCGGGTTTTGCTGTACACTTTCACGGACCGCGGCGATGTTCTCGGCCGATCTTGCGTTCCTTGAACGTACGGGTGATGGCTGTTGGCTGTTGGATTGTTTACTGAACCAGTCGTCTCAAATTTGGCCACCAAACGTTGAAGAGTCGACTGTGAAGGGCCACCACGTCTACCGTAAAATGGGCGCAATGCGCGCAACGTTTGCGTTAACGAACACTCATATATATGATGGAATCGGCCGATACTTAATGAAAATCCATAACTAACGTATTCCAAAAACACTTTATTGTGAGATTTTCACTAAATTGTTTTACAAAAACGCAACACGTGTTTCGCCATACAATGGCTTCATCTGGCGTGTGTGAAAATCTCACAATAAAGTGTTTTTGGAATACGTTAACGAACACTCATTTTGATAATAAAGTTTTATCATTTGAACGTGCTGTTCAATCGTGTAACTTGCCATGATGATTTGGCATAAACAACTGAATAAACAAAAGATTTGACAGATGTCACCAAAACAAAATGGCCGCCACGGGGCGCCAAAATCTACCAGCGCCAATTGGAAAACCCTTTATAATATAAAGGCTAAAATTTCAATAAACTTGTGCTATACTTTCATTTTATTTAATCGTTACTTTTTCCTAGCTTTTCTAAAATCCCTGTTATGGGTTTTTACATCTCAAATACATCTACAATACAATTAATTGCAGTTCCTACTAAGTTACTCCAGAAACATTCCATAATGTAACATAATTTTTCTTGAGACGTGAATTATTTTTCTTGAAATTATAATATTTATCGTTCGATTGCAGATTCTCAAAAATAATATGAAACAGATAAATACTCACAAATAGCTGATATGATTCACAAAAATGAAACAGTGTTGTATAGAGAATTGAAAGAAACACATTTTCCTTATCACGAAGTACTGAAAATGATACTTTCAACATCGCACTGTGTATTGAATATGGAGTCATGATATATCAAATGTATTACTTCATCTAAGATTCAATTGAATAAAAACTGTCCATATCCTCAGAGTTCGACCAGTCTTCTATAACTAACCTACCTTTTTGATATCCAGGCATAGAAAAAAATTATTTAAATCGATGGATGTAGCCAGTACTACGTAGTAGATAATCATGAAAAATGAGAAATAAAACTTTATGAAAGTGGTAAAAAACATAGAAAGTATAACGTCTCTTTTTTAAAAAAAATCTATCTATATTTGAGAAGGATAGCAGCAACAACAGTTTTCAATATTCAAGTATCATATAAACAATCTTTTCAAAATTGAATCCATTTTCCCCCTTCAGGCTACTGATATTTTGAACGAAGTACATTCAAGTGTGCATGTTAGTCATTGATTTTTGTGAGACAACTGTGATACATAGATGATAGTTGCACAAATTCATTTTTGCAATGCACCAATCATATATACGTGAGGTGTAGTTTATGAAAATATACGTAATGAACCAAAGGCGTATCCAGTATTTGTTAGGAATTCAAATACAACGTTTCAAAAAGGATAAATCAAACTTTTTGATAGATAATTGTATGTGAATGATATCTGATGACACTCGAGTTCATGTTTTCGATTTTTGAGTCACATGCATTTGTATTATTTTTGCTGATACACGCCAAGGCATATATTTTGTTACTTGCCATCTATTGCACGTAGAAACGATAGAACAAATATATATTTTGTAATAAAAGACCATGACATTGATTGTTTTGATACCGTAACAAATATTTTTTTTGGGAGAGGTATTTGCCCCTATCCCGTAATCTTCCCTAGCTACATACTAAGAATGTACAAGTTGTAGATACTTCTTTTCAAAATGAGTGAACTTGATTTCCTTGAAAAATTATATTTGAATCAAAAGCAGGTCATTAAAATACCTATTTCTTTTATACGTGATTACATCATTCACTTTGTTATTGATATATCATGCTGCATGCATTACGGGCTGAAGATTATTCTTAGAAACGTCCATATGTTCCTTGGAAACATTTTTCTGAATTACCAATAATTGCATCACATTATTTTGTGTTAATTTTTGTAACGATCAGTGGAAATTTCGCCAGAAGTCTTGAATTGAAATACCCCAGAATATCTTGTTGTGCCTTTAACAGAAATGTCACTACCTATACTATGTCAATCCCATGAGATGTCTGCAGCAAATACATACCAATGTTTATCTTACTGATCAAGTTAGCATTTACCGCATTGTTGTCTTTTTCATATCAGTCAGTACAACTTTTTAATTTTTCGTGAATATAACAGACAAATTTCAACAGAACAGAATCAAAATTCAACAGTACTCTGCTCACTTGATTAGGTTATCGCATTAATATATATCCTCAATTCCTAACTTGAAAAAATTAACTCAACAATACATGTAACCTCACACCTGGATGGCAAGAAGATTTATGGACTTCTGGCACAATATTCCAGGATTAGCTAACTCCAAGGCGTTTATTCACCCTTCGAAGCTTGATACCAAACAGTGCCTGTGCGAAAGTAGCGAATCATATTGGATTTGAATCGCTGGAGATTAAATGAATTTAGAAAAACGTTCTTAGGAAGTTTATTCCACATAAACGCAGTTCTCCAGATGAAAGAGTTCTTAAACAGTGAAGTTCGAGGTAAACTGAGTTGAACCTCAAAATGATGAGCAGCCACATTCCATCGCGTATGTACCTCTCTTAGTGGAATCAAATGTGCCAAGTCACTTGAACACTTCCCGTGAAAGTATCTTCAGAAGAGAGACAAATCTCCAACTCTTCGTCAATGTTCCAAGCTATCAAGGTTGCACGTGATGTTGGCTTCTCCAATCAGGCAGACGGCTCTCTTCTGGATAGAATCCAGCAGCTTCAGGGTATGTTTGGGGGCGGAGCTTGATACATGAGAACAATACTCCAAAGAAGGTCTAATCTGAGCTTTATAGAGCATTAAAAATTGCTGAGATGTGTACAGTTTTCAGATTCGGAACAGTGTTCCAAGCTTTTGAGAAGCAGCCTTTGCAATTCCAACGACATGATTGTGCCAAGACATATTGGTATCCATTTTTACCCCCGACAAACCTATCGAAGCAGAAAGCAAAATTGTCTGACCTGACATTATTAAGTATATCCGGTTCGGATATATTTATCTTCTTGAAGAAAACTGATGCCTGGGTTTTTGTCGTATATCCTCTTCGTGGAGTCAACCACTAAAGACATTCAATCAACCAGAAGCCAACCAGGATTCCTGACCGTGATGGAGAATGTGCTATTCTTCTAAATCTGTACTTTAACCAATCTAGAAATTTACACAATCACCGTAAGGTCTCCATTGGGACGTTTTGGCCACAAACTCATTTCAGTGTTGAGTGAATTACCGATAAAAGTTAGGGAACAATCTAAGCCGCCCGAAGTTTGGCAGTTAAGATCAGCTGAATGAGATAATATTCAAAATCATAACCAAAACTCAAATTGTCCCTGGCTAGATGTTTGTTTCAGCTCTAAAGATCCATCAACTTGTTCTTCTGAAGTCACGGAAGTTATGCTATCAGCCATGGATGTATATATTCCTTTTTTCAATGAAACGACCTTCTAACGGCAAACATTGTTTCAACAAAAATTGCGAGCAAGCTGTCGCCTCCAAAAATCTTATCTACCGGCAGTGGCGCAAAAATCCCAGTGCCAAAAATCGAACTAGGTTTGTGAATGCTCGCTGTAAATTCAGGATAAATGAAAGCAAAGAACTTCACAATCGGAGAATTAGGGATAAACTGCTTGCCAATCCCAACGGGTCTAGATCCTTCTGCTCGGTAGCCAAAACTGTTAATAATAACTTTTTTATAAAATCTACAATTCCACCACTAACACACGTGAATGGTTCAATTGCAACAACAGCCATAGAGAAAGTAAATCTACTAGCTGAAATATTTGCGTCCCACTCCACAGTCGATTTTCTGGGAAAGGCACCTCCCACTATTTCCACACTACAATCCACAATGCCGAAAATCAATTTTCAAGAGCGTAAAGTCATGTCAATTTTGAAACAGTTCAATATTAACAAGGCCCTGATGAAGTGCCCGTCATCGTACTCAAAAAGTGCGCAAATGAACTCGCACCACTGTTTTGCAGACTTTTCAACCTGTTTTATGAGACAGGGGTTTTTCCTTTTTGTTGGAAGATTACTCACCTTCAGCATATTCCCAAAAAGGGCAAGAAAAATCTTCAGTCGCTTTGTTATCAGTGATATAAAATATCATTGAGACCACCACCATATTCTCAAATATTTGGAGGGCTTCAACTTCTTGAGTGATCATCAATATGGCTTTCGGAAACAAAGATCAACAGTTTTCTATCTATCGTATGTAACTCATACTTGGAATAACGCAATCGAAAAACATTGAGAATCAAAAGCTGTTGCGCTTGATATTTCTAAGGCCTTTGACCGTGTGTGGCATGAGAGTTTGCTGGCCAAACTTCGATGCTATGGCTTGGAATAACACAATATAGCTACATGGAGAGTCAAGAGCTGTTGCGCTTGATATTTCTGAGGCCTTTGACCGTGTGTGGCATGAGGGTTTGCTTGCCAAACTTCGATGCTATGGCTTGTCGGATCATTTTTTTGTATGGCTGTTTAGCTTCCTGAAAGAACATTCCCTGCAAATGGCCGTCGATGGATATCTCTCGAATACTTTCACCATCAATGCTGGTGTTCCCCAGGAATCCATATTGTCTCCAACCCTCTTTTTATTCAATTACTGGGGTGAAAGTAACCAGGTTCAATTTGATGCCACAAAAACCCAGGCATCGGTTTTCTCCAAGAAGATAAATGTCTCCGAACCGGATATGATAATGTCATAATAATTCAGCTTTCTGCTTCGAAAAATTTGTTGGGGGTTGAAATGGACACCTACATGTCTTAGCACTGTACACAGCTCAGCAACTTTTGATGCTTCATAAAGCTCAGATCATATCTTCTTTGGAGTATTGTTCTCATGTATGGAGTTCAACCTTCAAACATACCCTGAAGGTGCTGGATTCCATCCAGAAAAGAGCCATACGCCTGGTTGGAGAGGCGAACATCACGTGCAACCTTGATAGCCCAGAACATCAAAGAAAGGTTGGAGATTTGTCTCTCTCTTATAGATACTTTAACGGAAGGTGTTCACGTGACTTGGCACATTTGATTCAACAAGAGCGGTACGTATCAGAAATACGCGACGGACTGTGACTGCTCATCGTTTTGAGGTTCAACCCAGTACACCTTGAACTTCACTGTTTAAGAACTCTTTCATCTGGAAAACTGTGATTATGTAGAATAAACTTCCCGAGAATGTATTTCCAAATGGATTTAATCTCCAGCGATTCAAATCCGATGTGAATCGTTACTTTCGCACAGGCAACGCTCTGAGAGCGTCTTGAGGATATTACTGTAGTACTTGTGTGTTGTCCTTAAAAAAAACAAATGAATGGATACTCATTTATGTTTTCGAATTTTGAATCTAAAATCGCAAACGCTGCGTAAATATTACTCTGGCATACAGTTACTTCCAAAATGTACCGCTGATTTTCAAATTACAGATATAAATCACTGCTAATTCAGTATAAGATGAGCTGAAAAATCTAAATGAATAATTTTGTGTTTTTTTTTCTTCAGGAATTCAGATGAGAGAAATGCCGAATAGCCTTGAAATGATAAACAATCAAATAAATAGACGTTTTTAGAAATTTGAACGCCAATAAAAATTCAGAGAATTTGAGGAAACCCTTGAAATGTATATAAGTAAATGATAATACACTCTCAGTGAAATGGTTCACTATTTGTCATACATACAAATACAATCATTCTTTGGTTTGTTCATGATACATATCCACATTTTTTTTCTAGGTAATCTTTCTTGGTGGAAAACTCTCAATCAAGATAAACTCATCATCATCATCGCATCTATCGTGGCAATCGTGGTTGTTGTTATCATAATCTGCCTAATAATTATAATCCTATGTCGAAGAAAACGAGCAGATACAAAATGTGAGTTGGTTTCCATGTTTGATGTAGTTGCAAACCTAACATTCAGATGTCCATATCGAAACAAAATCTTCTCCTACGATATTTTGTAATGTTTTGTATATTTATTAACTTTTTTCGTTTTTTTTTTTCTGCTAACACCAGTCAATAACCCTCTGGAAATGGAAGAACGAGAAAAGTAAGTGTTTTGTTTGATTTTTTTAAGGTAAACATTGTACAATAGTGTAAATAAATTGATACTTGTATATGATTGGTGGTGGTTCATTTCATCAGGGATGGTTTATTACTTGACACTGGGAATTGATCAGTTTCTTCAATTTCTTTTTTGTACATATATTTTTCTTTCATTTAAAAGAAGTTCAGTCTTACCACTTCCACTTGAGAGGTAAGAAAATGTTGCCAGATGTAGCTTAGTTCGGCAATGTTTTGTTGTTTTTGAACTATGAGTATTCTGCACATTTGCATTTTCTTTTTTCTCTCACTGATATATTTATTGAGCTAGAATATTTAAAAAATTGCACGTGTTATATAATTGCGAATAATGAAAAAACTGCATATAATTATTATTGGAAAAACTATTCTAGTTTTTAATAATAATTGGTGGGAAAATATTTAGTATCGCACAATATCGCTAGATAAAAACGCATTTTGCTAGTAATGATTGAAATGAAATACCAACAGAAACAATCATTCTATCAATGAAATTTATTCGGATGAGAATGTCATCAAAGAATATTTTTTTCATCAGTAAATGCTTAAATGCCTATTTCTAGAATACGTGCTTCCCGAACATGAATCAATGAAACACCAATAATATCTTTCATTGGTTAACTAGCGTTATCAACACTAATCAACGACAATTTCCTACCTTGAATATTTCCGAAACGAATAGAAAAAAATCATTTCGAGTCCACGCGATATTCGTGGCTTCATTCCCTCCCCACATGCACCCAATGCTCTCTCAACTTTTTGGAATAGTAAGAAACTATGTGTTTACATTATTTGAAGCGTCTTTATGGGTAGAATATCGTCTTAGAATTCAAGATTATTTCAATAACCCCAACAAAATGGTGGCATAAATTTCATTGGAACTGAATCTCAAACTATGTCCTTGAAGTTTCCAGGGTATACAGTTTTGTGCAGACGTGATATTCGTGACTTCAGCTCCGTAAGCTCCTCCCTCAACTTTATTTTCGCTTATTCTGATGACCTTGAGGTACGAGCATCAAGGATTTCTGATATTTTCGCATGTTTAGAAAATATTCGGAGTTCATTTTAAATATAATTTGAACACCTCCATTTTGTTTCGTGTATTTAGAATGATCTGAAGTTTTGAGATGATGTTTTACTTGATGAGACCTTTCAAATTACGTATCATACACGGAATCATGCTATTTGAAATAGTTCACAGAGGGGCTTAATGTGAGCGGATTTCGAAGATTTCTATCCTTCTATCTACAGTGTGTAAAAGCCAAATGGAATAAATTCATTATTTCGGTTATGGTACATACTTCAACAAAATCCCGAAACACGTCAAATTTAAATTATAATTTGACATACTTCAACTGAAAAATACTACCCCTACCTTCAAACCCAGTCGAATGACAGGTACAACCCCCAATTTTTCAAATGAGAAGTATAGGCTTGTGATAAATCGTTTGGAAGGTCTTTTTATTTTCTATTCAGAAATGTTATCGCTTTCAAGTTTATTTCAACAATTAAGATAAAATAAATTAAAATCATGTGGTTACCAAAATTCGATAAGATACACTCAAAACCTATTACAGTATACTCAAAACTTATTTCATGTTGAGGTAGTGATAATAAGAAAGTAAGCAAAAACTATAGCAAAATTTTTTTAGATGGTATCTTTTGAAAAATTTTTAATGATTTCCGTGGCAACGTTAGTTTGAAACGCCTTGTCAACTTGAAATACTGACAACATTAGTTGTTAGTATTTCAATTTAAGTTTGAAGTTTGTTAACTTAAAGTCTGACAAAAAGTTAGATTAACGGAAATGCATAAAATAAAAGTTTTACAAATGATTGGTTACGGAGATAAAACCCGAACACAACAGGAAATAGCTCACCTATTTCATGAGAAATTAACTAATTTACCGCCCATATCTTAAGGAATAATAAGCAAAATAGAGAAGCAGTTTCTCCAGCTTGGTCATGTGGGGCAGATAAAAAAAGCAGCTGCCAATGCAATGAGTGGTGAACTCAAATTAGATGTGATGCTTGAGTTTGAGGAAAACCCACATACATCGAGTCGACAGGCATCGACTACATTCAATGTATTCATCCCCACAAAATGATACCTATTCAGGAGCTCATGACAGACGATTTTGATAGAACTTATTTTTGTGAGCAAATGATGGACATGTTGGATAACAATATCATCCAATTAGAAGACGTTATGTTTCCTGGTGAGTGTACGTTGTCTCTTAACGGTCATGCTAATCGGCAAAATTGTCACTACTGGTCAGCGGAAAATCCTCACTGGATGAGAGAAGAACACACGCAATACCCTCAAAAGGATTGAATTGTAGGAAACCATATCGTTAGTCCCTTTTCATTGAGGGCAACTTGAATGGCGATAATTATTTGGCACTACTTCAAAATGGTGTCATTCCAAGTTTAGCAAATTTGTATCCTGATTCAGGAAACCCTCAAGTTCCAGTGAATACGATATGGTTTTAGCAGTAGGGAGCACCACCACATAACCAAGTTAATGTACGACATTACCTCGATACAACATTTCCCAATCGGTGGATAGGGAGGTGAACATTTTGAACATCTACTTCGTTAACATCCATAGTTCTTTTTCGTATCCTAGATTTTATTACGTTTTGCATTACATTTTAGTTTTTGAGTGTATTTTGCCGAATTTCGGTTCCCACATGATTTTAATTAATTTTATCTCAATTGTTGCAATACACTTGAAAGTGATAACATTTTGAATAGAGAATGAAGAGATCTTTCAAACGATATATCACAAACCTATACTTCCTGTTTAAAACATTGGGGGTTGTACCTGTCACTCAAAGGGTGTTGAAGGTAGATGTAGCATTTTTTGTATTGAAAAATGTCAAATTATAATTTAAATTTGACGTGTTTCGAGATTTTTTTCAAATAGGTACACTACGTACAGTAACCCAAATAATGAATATATTCAATTTGGCTTTTACACACTGTATATCTAATCAGAAATATTCAGAGTGAAAAGTTTTTTTGTGGTAACCCTGTATAATAAACCAAAAAACTGGAAAATGATGTTGATAGATGCCAGTCATAATGAGCCAGTCATACTGAGCAGTTGTTGTGATAAGACCACATACATAATTGGATATTCACTCAAAGCGTAACGGGATATTTTACTGTCAAATATGAAAACATAAGAATATACTATACATGCCATACTTCTATTAGAAGTTCGAGGTGATGGAACGTATGCATGAAAGTTCTAGGTATCATTTCATTGGTACTTATAGAATTATTCACCAACATACAGTATACCGAGTAAAATTTTGATGTACTAGTATCAAAGTGGGGTTTTCTGAAAGAAATGTTATATGTTACTGTCCATAGTCTGATTTTGTTGAAGAAATAGGTCAATTAAAAAATTGCAGAATTTTATAAATATGTGAAGAACATTTCACAAATCGCAAAATTGATGTTTCATTTGTTAGATTTGTCTCCGCAAAAAATAGCACTACTATTGAAGCATTCTGTAAAATGAGAAAAAATATTGAGAAAACTGACAGTTGTCATGGTGGCTGCGAAGACAATTGAGGTTATGATATTTGCACTAATGAATGACTGTAATGTCATTTTAGAAGCGAATCAGCAATATCCATCACAGTGTAGAGGAATTGAATATTTCACAACGAAGCCGTAATACAACTAGATTGCCGATTGTTGCGAATCAATCCATTGCTGATGAAAAATAAATCACACAAAAAAGCGCCGTATTTAGTGTTGCACGGACAGCTGTTTTGCAGTAGATCTCCTGTTTCAACTCTCGATCTTTTCATAAACTACACCTCACGATTTGATCTCCACAAACTTTATTTGAAGAATATATCACGACATGTTTCGCTTATTGTTTTCAAAATTGAGCTCATTAATTTCCAAACTTTCTGGAATTAAGTATACCATAACTGAGGAATATGTAAAGTGATAAAATGGTTTTTATTCACGTTAATGCAATAGACAGATTGGTTATCGATGACTCACTCTGCACTGTTACGAATAATGCTCAAACAATATTTTAACAAGTGTCTGACGAACAGTAGCCCGTCTCTCAAATCTTTTTTCAGCATACAAGGTTTCTATATTGTATATCCCAATTTATTGTCAATTTTATAGGTTTTTCAAATTCGTGACTATGCATAGGTATCTCGTGAACGGTAAGAGATAGAAAGTAGGTTACACAAACCTGTAAAACAAACCTGTAGTGCTCTGTACTGCAGTTTTTACCTTTTCCTTTTTGTTGTTATATCTAATTCCACCCAATAAAGACCATTATTAAAAATTTTTTTTTTCCTCACCTTAGTATACGCTGGTCAGGCCCTATCCCCCGAAGCCCTGATACATTCGGGGGAGCGCGCCAGCATTATCAACCAACAACCATTCCCCACACCGTGGGGTAAGTGATAATTGGGTCCAAGAATCATATGCCCTGAGTAAGCGCAGTGAGCCAATAATGACATCCTTTCACATTTGTCCGGCTAATATGTTTGCCTTAGTACCGCAAGCCGGTATGATTTTGAGATTCGAGAAGTAGAAAGGGCATCATTCTGACCAAGACTCTAATAATCAGAACAACCATCTTGATGGAGGGGTCTGGATAGTATTTGCGAAGTTGAAAAAAAAAATCTCGATATGTTATCCGATTTTCCTCCACTTTTCGAAATATATTTGTCTCGTCGGGAGCTGAAAACTTCACGACAAATATCATTCGCTTTGGTGTTCTAGAAGGACTATTTGTCATTATCATCATTATTATTATTATTATTATTAATGATAATAATATCATTATGATTTTCATTTTGATCATTAAATCATGACAAATTGGCCTATTTTTGAGTTCTGTTGAAAGATGTGGGAAAATCAAAAAATTTGAAAATTATTTTTTCTTTGCTTTCTTATTTGCAGGGATATTAAAAGTATCTTTCCACTTTCGTGTCGGAACTTCCATTGGACTAACAAAATAAAATAGAATTTTTACACAAGATGTCATCGGACTCGAGGTGCATTTAGCTTTGAAATTTTATATGAAGACCTTTATTTTTTTAGCAATTGCTTTAACGCGTAAAAAAACCTCTCTGGAAACATCAGTGGTTTGACATATCAACACAGTCCAGATTTCCTGTGGAATCTAATGAAGCATAAATTATTAAATAATTTGGTAATATTTTATTAAAACAACGATAAAAATAAAATAAAAACAACAATAGAAATTAATTGGCGCTCCGGGGCGACTTCATTGATTCCAGTGGCGCATTTGCTTTTTCAGCTGCAGGAAAACCCGAAAAAACCTGCAGCACCACATCATCATAATTTGGTGATTATCTAATTACCGAAACTATCGTGAATATCAAAATATTTTTGAATCTACGATATCATATGGACATTACCAATAAAAAATTACTACAGAAGATATTAAAAAGTTTAAGGCGCCCAAGTCGGACTCAATCTATTATAAAAATTCTATATCCATTGGCAAATGAAAGTTACTACGGCAATGCTTGAACAGATTTTCAGTTCTCTGCAAATGAAGAAAATGCAGCAAAAATTTCATTTCGACATTTTTACGTATATATCTCTAACAAAAAAAACCTGGAATTAATTTTTCAGTATTTGTTTTCAAAAATCTATTGGAATATCCTTTCCTGTCAACCAGATGTCGCCCTCTACGAACGAAACCCATCAGAAGTCGAAACTTATGCGAGATAACTATTAACGAGGCCTTACCTTTCATTCAGTAGTTCCAGAAAAGAGACAACTTTATAATTCAGACGACTCTGTATTCCCCACCATTCACGAGATTTCCATGCATAGAATTTTTTGTATAGTATACATAGATAGGCTGAAAAGTTCGTAGACTGACACACAGATGGCACTACTAGTATTGAATCAATATGATTTTCAGTTAACCCCAACCTTCAAGACAAACGTGTACAAACTTCACAGCTGTCGGACTATTAGTTTATTTCGTGTGTTGATAAAGCATTCAGTGTCACTATTTTTATTCGGAATTCAAGCTCGAACAGAAGTTTTATTCAGGTTTGAAACCCGAATAAAAGTAGTGACACTGAAAACCGTTTGCACCAGGAAAATCAGCCGTTAAAAAGTGGTTTGCTAAGTTTGAACAAGTTGAAATAACCACCGAGGACGATGCACGCGGTGGAGGCCCCAAAGAGGCTATTACCAAAGAAAACACCAAAAAAGTCCACAAAATAAATTTGGATGACCGCAAAGTGATGTTGATCGAGATAGCTGAAGCTCGAAAGATATCAAAGGAATGTATTAGATATATCCTGCATGAATATTTGGGTATGTGAGAGCTCTCTTCAAAGTGAGTGTCCCGCGAGCTCTTAATCGACCGAAAACAACAACGAATTGATGATTCTGAACAGTGTTTGGAGCTGTTCTACCGTGAAAAAAACACGAATTAGTGCATCGATATGTGACAAAGGCTGCATCATTTCACACCAGTATCAAAACGATCGTCATCTGAGTGAACTGCACATCGTGAACCGACTCCAAAGCGTGCAAAAACGTACTCGTAACACTCGGCTGGCAAAGTTATGGTATCAGTATTTTGGGATGCGCTTGGTATAATATTCATCGACTATCTTCAGAAGTGTAATACCATTAACAGTGAATATTACATAGCGTTATTTGAGCACTTGAACGACGAAATTGCGGTCTCATATGAAGAAAAAGTTAGTGCGGTTTCATCAAGACAATGTACCGTGTCACAAATCAATGAAAACTATGGCAAACTTGCATGAATTGGGCTTCAAATTGCTTCCGCATCCACCGTATTCTCCAGACCTGGCCCCAGTCTGTTCTCAGACCTCAAAAGAATGCTCGCTAGAAAAAAACTAGCGCCGATGGAAAGATAATCGTCGAAACTGAGCCTTATTTTGAGACTATATAATGTATTGAATTATGTATTAATTAAATAAATATAGAATTAATTGGTAGTAGCTTAATGACGAAAACAATCATACATCTTCGAATATCTTTCTGTGGAAGATTTTAGCGATATTTCTTTTCAATAGATTTGTAGAAAAGTCCAATAAATGCTTTGAGTGAATATCCTGGCATGCTTTTCATTGTCAAGCAAAATACGTTTCAAATATTTCACCACTAAAATGTTTATTATATTCATTGAAGTAATATCCAAATTCACATCACTCTCTTGGCGAAATTTCGAAACAAATGAACTGTCATAGCTAGGTGACTAGCAGATGTAGGGTGTTAATTTCTTGTAAGTTACGATTTGTTCCATAATCTAATTAACATATTACTACCCTTCTCAGGTTTCTATGCTCACAAAGTCCTGATGTACTTGGCTTGCCTTTAGTGCCCTGCGGTAGGGTCACTTATCTAGGACACCAAGGTACTATCAACTTTACCAACTTCACTTCAACACACTTTAATTTGATTCAGTGCATGTTTCGTGGTTGGCTTTGTTTGAGGTTATTGTTGTAGAACTAAAGGGATCTCTAGATATTTGTGACGGTTTAGACTCTAGGAATTACGGAGTAGTTATAAGCTTTTGAGTATTTCTAATATGAGTCATTTTTTGGAATAAAAACTGTTTTATGGATAGACTTTGTGAATATTTGAATATTCAGGAATTTGAAATGATGAGTAATTTGAAGGATGTACGAAATGTAATAGGCTGACTGTAAGAATACTTTACAAAACCCGAACACGTATTTAAATGAACAATAGTTTCTTTGGGTTTGTTTTCGACGTATCGAGCATTAGGATCTGTTGTAGGATTGAAAACTATGAACCATTTTGTAAAAATTTCACAGTAGAATTGTTGAATGAGTTTATGATATGTACATGAGTGCAGAGTGACCAGAGCAAGTAGTTATTTATGAAGCATTAAATGGTGGCACCAATAAATGGTTTTCCTCAACTCAGAAAACTTCGTGAGCAATTTGACGTTGTGACACAGTGTTTTGAACCTTTGGTATACTAATGACTTCAACATGTGTTTCGATCACCAAGTGATCATCTTCAAGAGGAAGATTAAACTAAATATACATACAATGATGTCCTTATTTGAACCTTATATATACCTCAGCTGGGTACATGCGTCTTAATTGTCTTAGATTAATTTACTCATTTCTACACTCTGATAGGCATCTGGATGCCTGTTGTTATTAACTTGTTTAACTGATGTTAATGAACTGATGCTTATGGAATGGTTTTGGCATATGGATGCCTGTTGTTATTAACTTGTTCAACTGATGTTAATGAACTTCCATATTTTAAGTGTACTAAGTGTTCCTTATATTTTATTTCAATAGATCTTTTAGTCTGTCCAAAATATTTTTCATCGTAGTCCTTACATTTAAATTCGTAGTGTCCTTTGTCTTGTCTTGTCCTTTGAATTTCCTTGAAAGCTCTGTAGTGTATGACTTGTTTTAATTACCACCTTGATACCTAGTTCCTTGAAAATCTTTCCAAAGTTGTTCGTGTATTGGTGGAATGGAACTGAGATATATTCATCTTGGTTTTCGTCATTTCTGAAAGTCCAGGTTTCGTTCATTCTTAGCCTAAACTTTTTCTTTCATATAATATAATCTACAATACCCCTCGACAAACCGTTACTTACTGCTATTTCCTGTATTGTCCGTTTTTCTTTTGTAAACCTCTCATGTGTGAGAGGAAATGTTAAAAGACGATGCACTACAAAATTCAGCCCAGCTAGAGCTAGAATACGATGTCTCTAGGAAGGAAACAAGCACTCAGACGTATACTCCTGACAGTGCATATCACTGCGGATAGCAAAAATGTGCTGGTCTGAATATGGAAGACCCAAAAAAATCAGTAGTCGCTCATCATATTTTGCAACAAAACCATTCCATAGACTTTAATTCAGTAAGATTAGTTGAAACAACAGGCATCTAGATGCCTATGAGAATGTAGAAATGAGTAAACATAATAATATTATCAATAACGATGAAGGACCAATACCTAATTGAATACTATATATTTTTTGACGCATTGTTAGGAACCTTTGGTGTCGTAATAAATATTACTGGAGTTTTTTCTCAACAAGAAACCGTTATTTTAACAGCTCTAGGTATTAAAAATAACCATTATTTTAACACCTCGAGGTGTTGAAATAATGGTTATTTTTAATACCTAGAGCTGTTAAAATAACGGTTTCTTGTTGAGAAAAAACTCCAGTAATATTCTACTATATAGCTTGTTGGAATAATATTTTATTTATCAGATTTACCTGACTATTAGATAGCAACATTGTAAAATTGATTTAAGACTAGTATATAAGACGCAGGTACCTAGCAGAGGTGTTAAAAATAACATTGGGTGTTGGGATAAAACTCCAGTAACATTCAGCAATTTGTAGATATACTCAATTCAAACTCAAATCAAAAGGTTTTGTTTTTTCTACACTTTTTTAGGCTTCTGACATGATTTTCAACCAGATTTTGTTCATGAAATACCAGCGTTTTCCTTTTAGTCATTTCAAGTATCTCAATTGTTTTTCAGTAGAACATTTCATAATACAAGTTGATTATTACTTTTGCATCGATTTATTTTCGTGAAATATCAATTCATCATGTTCATTCTGAATTTTTTGTCATAATTTTCTTCATTTTCATATTTTCTATATACTCATAAACCCTGAAAGTTGTTCAAAAAAACTATTTCAACTTATTTCGATCAACATACGTAATCATTACAATTGATCAACATACAGGGCATTCTTGAGAAGTTCCATTTGCTATTTGGCAACTAGAAAAAATATCAAATCTGCTGTTTGATTTTTATCCAACGAAAAATGCACGTTTCTATAGCATTAAAATTAAACATCCGAGTGTCAGAACCACAGAGCGATCAAATCAAAGTTGGGTAACACATATTTCTTTGATTTAATTTCAATTTTGAAGTATGAAAAAATAAATTATGAATGAGTTTAAATAATTTTTTCTCATAAACTTCGATTGAAGTGTTTGAACGGTAATTTCTAGATAAAAACATATTCATGAAAAATTGTGGAAGGTTTCTTCAAGAAAATATGTTTGTTAATATTTTTGAGTGAACCCAAATAGAAGAATAGACAGAAACAAATATTCATGTTGACTTAACCAAAGGGTTTTGAATAAAATTGAAACCAAAAATCAGAAACGCTGGACAAAATCTGTCTAATTTCTGGTGGTTAACCAGAAGCAGACATTTTTCAGAATACTAGTCTGAATATTTTTGCAAATATTTTCTTTCCTTTTCCACATCTAGTATATATGAAGGGTTAATTGATTTACATAATGCCACTTTCTGGAACAAATTTTGAAAGAGAGAGGTTCTATTTTTTGGTATTGAGATCAAGAATGTTTAGGGTAGAAATATTTTTGGCTCTCAACTACTTCATCATTATGTATGTAGAAAGCGGAGAACTCCCGAAGACAAAAAAATAATCAGTACGTGAATCTTCTAGGAGTTTCAGATAAAAGCACTAGTCTTTACATAGACATCAGCATCTATTCCGATAACTTCGAAAGACGATTCACTCAACCCTTGCAAAAGTATTACGATATTATGTCACTGGAAGGCGTATATGATCTGTCACAATGATAGATTCAGGAATTTCGTTCCTAGAAATGGAAATGAATATGAATGAAGGAAATTATCTCTGACTTGTCTCTGTCTACCGGAGAAAAATCGGCCCAGGGTCTGATTTGGGAGAGGGCAGGCGTGGCTACTGCCCCGGGGCCTTCACAGAAGATGGGCTCCCACAATTTGAATAACATAAATTTACAAATACAAATAATATCGTTATCCCTGTATCAGAAAGCCCTGATTGCAAGTTTCCATTTACTATCAATTTTTGATTTGAATAAGTGAAAAAATCCAAAAACCGGTGGACCCTGCAGTCCTGGGAGCTAGATTTCTGCGAAATCATCAACAACTTTTCGCAAAGTTCCATTCATTAACGCGGTAATTTAGTGTTTAATAAATTGTATTTGACTTTTACAAATTACTACATTCTATGTTGAAATAATTTCATTTGCTGGAAATTAACTTTAAAAAGACTTCACAGAAAAAATTCTTTCGTTCCAAAAATAATCAATAATTCGTTGCCTCAGGGCATCCAAACTTCCAAATCCGGCTCCTTTTGAGCCAGTTTATCAGGAGATGGAAATAATGAACATTGTTGAAATTCTCGATGAGATATTGAGTGTTGCAAACAATCATATTCTATTCTTCATTTATGAATACACTGGTCGGTTACTTGATCAGTGACATGATAATAATAACGTACAGTCGTACCAGCTACCGTGTAGCGAAACACGTCTTGTATGAATGTCTTCTGAAAATCTATCAATTATTATAATCGATTCTTCATTCTTTGTTTCAACATAAAATAACCAAAAATTTAATTTAAAAAATAACTTCTCAATATTTTTCATAAATTATCAATAAATCATTAGAAAATGTGTTGCCGTACACTGATTATCTATTAGTAATACAATATGAGTCATGAATTTGTCGCTGTGATATATTGAAGTTCACGGTATTCAATGGTTCCCAACAGGAATCACACGTTGAAAGGTAAGACCTCGATAGTCCTTAGCTCGCACAAGTTTAGATTTCTAAGACGTGTCGTTCATAGGGGTGCGACAACTGGTAAATGGGAAAGCAGATTTGAACATAACATCTAGTTCAAAAACTGGATATCCTGCAAGCACCACCTTATGGAATCAACTATGCAGACCAACAGTACTGAATCATAACTCATTCAAACTTCCCACTAACACTATTTTTCGGGTTGAATGCCGGCGATTTTCGAATTTCTTCCTGACGTTTTGCTAGCGCGAGTGGCTAGTTTCTTCAGAGGTTTAAACATCTTGAGTTTGTCTTCGATAATTGGGCATTACATCTACGTAAAGCGTATTTATGAGCACTACAGAAAAATCCTTAAGCCGCTCTCAGCGCTCTGTGTGAAAGCAGCGATTCACATTGGATTTGAATCGCTGGAGATAAATCCATTTGGAAAAACGTTCTCAGGAAGTTTATTCCACAAAAACACAGTTCTCCAGATGAAAAAGTTCTTAAACACTGAAGTTCGATGTGTACTGAGTTGAACCTCAAAACGATGAGCAGCAGTGTAGCAGAGCAGCAGTGTATTTCTGATATGTACCGCTCTTGATGGAATCAAATATGACAAGTCACTTGAACACTTCCGGTAGAAGTATCTATAGAAGATGAACAAATCTCCAACCTTTCTTCGATGTTACAGACTCTCAAGATTGCAAGTGATGTTCGCGTCTTCAATCAGGCGAATGGCTCTTTTCTGGATGGAATCCAGCAACTTTCGGGGTATGTTTGGGGACAGAGCTCCATACATGAGAACAATACTCCAAGTAAGGTCTGATCTGAGCTTTATGAAGCATCAATAGTTGCTGAGGTGTGTACTGTTTTCTGGCTCAGAACAGTGTTCCAATCTTTTGAGAAGCAGCCTTTGCAATTCCAGCGACATGATTTTGCCAAGACATATTGGTGTCCATTTCAAACCTCAACAAACTTATGGAAGCAGAAAGCGAAATTGTCTGACCTGACATTATTATATCCGATTCGGAGACATTTATCTTTTTGGAGAAGACCGATGCTTGGGTTTTTGTGGCATTGAATTGAACCTGGTTACTTTTACCCCAATTTGATTAGGTTAACTGCCTAAAGCGTTGACTCGCCACTTGCGCCAGTGAAACGTCAGGAAAGAATCCAAAAATCGACGGTCTCCAAACTCGGAAAATAGTGGCACAGAAAACATCAACCGCGACATCCGTAAGGTTTTTTTCATTCAAGGTTGTATAAAAATCAATGATTTGATTATCTTGCATGTAATTGAGATTATTTCTTTCATTTGTTTTGTTTAATTTTTTTTGGCTAACACAATTTTGTTTTGTTTCATGTTTTTCTTTTTCACCTTGGCTTGTCGGCTTGCTACACAATGTTGATATCCATATAAAATTCCCCCGGCATTGGTATAATTGCTTTCGATAAAAACAGTCCAGATGGTCACCCATCGAACATTTCTGACCAGTACCACTGGCCTCTACAACCTGGTGTCCTTGTTCAGATCAACAAGATGAATAATGTTAATATCAGTCGGATGACTTCTGGAGTCACTCCATTTAAAACTACTTCAGTAATGAGAATAAGAACATTTTCGAAATATAAAAAGAAAAAATCGAAAGTATATGCTAGGCTGGAGAAATTGAAAGATTTCTTGAGCTTAAATGCTGGGCGAGAACGAATTCCTTCTGGAATAACACCCAGCGACAAAGGAGGTAAGATTAATATTTTACAATTTTTTGATTGTGGTGTTCTAAGTTGTCTGTTTTTTGCATGGAAGTTGTGACGTTTAAGAAAGTTCAATCCAGCTCACCGATACAAAGACCTACAGTCATTGCCAGTCGTAAGAGGAAAAAACCAGGGGCAGGTGAGCATGTTTCATTCATTATTATACTACCTTCATTCATTTTCATCTCATTTTTCATCTTCAAATATATCGTATTTGTATTTTCTAGAAGGTATTTTTTGTGAAAGATCTATTGAAGTTTAATGAGGGGGCAAAGTGGTGAGTTCCGCCGAAAAGGTACTGCGTCATATAAACCATTTGAAAGTATAATTAGTCAGTAATTTGTTGTATTCATGAATTCTACCTAGACATTGAATTATCAACTGAAAAAAATGAAATTTCCATACCTGCTTTCCTTAAGTGAGCGACATTTCGGAAAACAATCTTTTTCCGTTTTCAAAACTCGAAAATTGATTAAAAAAATTTCGCTTCAAATGTAAATTTTCGGGTTTTGGAAACAAATATTTTTTTCTGGAACGTAGAATGCTATAGAAAGCTGAGTAAAGCTTCTCAATATGTGTGATAAACGGCTTGTTTATTTTGTGGTAATTCATGATCACTTTAATGAAATGAATAAAACCCTTTCGTCTAATTATCACTGGTTAATTTTATTTATACGACCGGTTTCGGGTTCAACCCCATTATCAAGTATAAAACTGGAATGTGAAATTTGAAAACTTGGTTATATCGGGACTTTTTAGGTAATATGGAAGGACAGGTTGTTGAACGAACCAGGGTGCCAACTTTAAAATTCAACACTGAAGGTTATACTTATAAATTCAAGAGTGGAGACCTACATGAATCGAGTTGCTCGTTTAGGGGTTTATATTTCTGTTTTTTAAATGATTTGTTAATTTCAGTGGCTTCCAACAAATTCATTTTTTTCCTTCATTACATATGTGTAGAATTTTGAGGTTATCTTTACTTTTCTTGTGTTTTGATTCTTAAAGACGTTCGTACATTGTAGATTTTTTTCCAAACAGACGTGTTCACGGAGCCTTACGTCAAAATTTCTTTCGATTTGGCCTGTTTACACTGCAGAGCATTCGCCACACTCTATTCTATATTTACCTGATTTTTTCACTCGTTTGGGTTTGGCATTAAACAGGGTTGTGTCTAAATTATTATTACTTATGGAATTACTTCTCTGAATGCAAAATATCAACAGCTCTCATAAGTGATAGGTACTAATTCAGGCAGAACTCTGTTTAATGTAAAACCCAAACGAGGTAGAATAAAAAAATCAGGTATAGATAGAATAAAGTGTGACGAATGCTCTGCAGTAGGCATATACAGGCCAAACCGGTAGAAATTTTGTAAGGCCCAGTGAACACGTCTGTTCGGACAAAAAATCTACGATGTATGAATATCTTCAAGAATCAAAACACAAGATGAGTGAAGATAACCTCAAAATCCTAGACATATATATAATAAAGGAAAAAAATTAATTTGTTAAAAACTTGGGAATCAACAAATCAATTGAAATCCAGAAATATATACCCTAAACGAGCAACTCGATGGATGTAGGTCTCCACTCTTGAATTTATAAGTTTAACAACCCCTATAATCTTCAGTGTTGAATTTGTAAAGTTGACACCCTGGTTCGTTCAACTTCCTGTTCTTCCATCTTACCTAAAAACTCCCGTTATAACCGAGTTTTCAAATTTCACATTTCAGTTTTATACTTAATGATGGGGTTAAACCCGAAACCGGTAGTATAAATAAAATTAACTAGTGGTAATTAGACAAAAGTGTTTTATTCATTTCATTCAAATGTTTTTCAATTAATTATTCAATCTGAAGGCAAAATTCATGAATACTGAGTGTTTAGATTTAGACTCTTCGGTGGTTTATGTTACGCAGTAATTTTCCGGGGTGAACTTTACAGATTGTCCTTTGTAACACTCCAGCAGATTCTCTGATTTAGTTTTGTTCATTTTTTAGATTTTGGAAGATTATTCACCCGAAAAACTGTCAGAAACTCCAAATCGCTCCAATGATGAGAAAGTTTTATTGCGCTAACTATGTCGAACCTTGGTCTATTGTCTCAATGTGATTATTGATTTTCCATCAATACAGTTTCTACTTTTTGTTCTGTAAAACTATAAATAACAGGAAGTTACTTGCCCAATCACTTTGTTATTCACATCAGTCATTTATTTTTTGTTGTTTTACCCTTTTTTATCATTAATTTATATTCTCGTATTCCTAATTTTGAATAAGGATCTTCAATAATATATAACTTTTCAGTTGAATATTTCCTCATTATGTTTTCTATTCATTCGAAATCTCTTGTGCATAATTCTTTGTTGTAGATATTATAATAGCACCCATTATCTATTCCTTTTTCATTTCATTTTTATGTTTTGAGGAATTATATATTTTCAATTATGATTATGGACAAGGTAAGGCTCAAATAAACTCTATAGTTTATTTTCAAATTTTGAATGTGTTACTGTTTTTTTTCAAGTATTTCAATATACACTCGCACATATCCAATATTTTTTATTTTCAGCACCCAACCTATCTTCTATAGAAGATAAACCGAGGCTGGGGGTTGCCCTACCGCTTGGAGGTACAGCAGACCCCTCAAATGACCCTGATAAAGGATTTTACGAAAATCTTCCTTTCCATGGCATGCAGAATCCACCAAATAAGGTAAAGTACACATTTAGTTGATAATATCCTACTGGTAATTTCCAAATTCAGATTGTTTCATATTCAGCAAATAGTTTTGTTTGAATTCAGTCGATGTTTACTGGATCACATACGTGAAAGAAATGAGAAATGATTTTCCATAGGACACCTAATCTCACAATTTTTCGAGTTCAAATTAACTTCGACTAATTTCACTCAATCGTTTAGGATTTATTTTCTGTTTTCACCTAAGTTTGCATGTTTTTTTGCAGCCCATATCAATAATAGCGCCATTTACTCAGGGAAATTCTGCTCAAGGTTTCACCTCCTCAACCAAGTCCTTGATTTCCTCCAATGGAGCTCTTAATTCAAATAAAAGCTTCCTTCCAATTTGTAAAAATTCCAAAGACATCAAAAGGCACCAATCATTCCATGGTTTTCAGTCCACCAAATCTGATCCAATAACTTTCATGAATTCCCAACAAATTTTTTATCTAGCCGAAAACATCGGAAACTCTCAGTCGCGATCCGTCTCATCTCAACAATTGAGAACAATGAACTGTTTTCCAACACCATCAGTTTTCAATAGGCTCCCTTCAAACTTCAATCGAATATCGGGTTTCAACACCATATCAGGAATATCAATGCAAAATGATAAATTTCCGAAAAATGGTTTACCACTAACAATGAATCCTTTGTCAATGACCTCTAACAGGGTAACTGGAAGAAACGAATTGAAATATGAAATTCGAAGAACTGCATCTGGAATGAATTCTTCAAAAGAAGAGACACCTGAAATTATAGAACCTAAGAAGAGAGACAAAAAACCGACAAATCGAAAGTTACATACAATAGTCGAAAAAAGATTTGGATCTTTGGATATCAGAAAACACAAATGTTACTCTCCTACTTTTTACTCTATGCGCTGTAAGAAACATGCCAAAAAACGTCCCATTATTGTTACTCTGCCAAGAAAATGTTTCAGTGACGTATCTCTTTGTGATCAGAATACAGAAACTAAAAAAAAGGTTCCTACTGATGATTCAACCAACAGTATCGAAATAACCGAGGACATTGAAGGAAGTCCAAGTACAGATTCAATCCCCATTCCTGCCCCGCGATGTAGCAGAAAAAATAGGTCTGAAATTGTTTACGCCAATATTTCAAATTCTTTTGATGTTAAACACGAAACTGACATGAACAACGCATCCAATACATCTTCAGAAAATAGTGATAATGCAACAAATACTACTTTGACAACCGAAGTAGTTATTCATACAAATGATGAAAAAACTAAGAAGGCAGATTTGGAGGTCCAAACTCATCAAGATAAAAAGTCAGACGATGAGTTAATTCACAAACCAAAGCTTGTTGCGATGAGTCCGAAGTCTAATTCATCATTCATAACCATTTCTCCAATCGCTCTCAAAAACTCACCGATACTCAAAGTCAGCCCTAATTTCATCAAACCAAAAACGGAAAGTCCCAAAGGAGCTTTATCCCTCCAAATTAAATCTAAAATGAAGCTATCTCCTGTTCAAAGTCCGTCCGATAATCCCAATAAAACTATCCTCATTTCTACCGGTGAGAGTGAGAAAGAAACTACTGAGCAATTTCCTAATGTACCGCAAATGCCTATATTGCAACCCTCGAATAAATGGAGCCCTAATATTGCTAATGCCAACGGTCAGGTGTGTTGCTTTTGTTTTGTTCAATTATTTTGGTAGAGGCGCCTTTCTGAGAATCGATTACTTATTACTGCAGTGTTTTCATGTTTTGGATATAATGGGGGATTATTTCTCACTTCATGAAAAACAGGGGGTAGAATTTCAATACAAGCTTTCATCTTGATCGTGTGACTACCAGCACACAATTTTCTTTTATGAATGAAGAAAATTACTTCATGATATCATTAAGAAATACTTAAATTGGAAAAGAAATATATTTAGAAAATAAACACTTCATTGTGAGATTTTCACTAAACGATTTCACAAAAACCCAACACGTGTTTCGCCATACAATGGCTTCTTCAGGCGTGTCTCCACTAACTAATTCTACATATTCAATGCTAAGTATGCCTCATTCTATAATTTGAAGTACCTACATTTCAAGTACCTGATTTTTACCTTAGTTCGTAATGAATTAAATTACCTGAGCTTATATCCCAGTTTCCACATTTGAAAAAATATTTAGTTACCGGGAGGTATTCAATTCTAATTGATCATTCAGTAAATTAGCCGAATTCCAGAAACTATTTATTTCTAAACATTCTAGAAGATCGAGTTTCAAACTCGTCTCTTCTAAATATAACACATCGTATTCATGACTGAACTCATGTCCTTCTGCTAAAAGGTGGTTTTCAAATGTGGAATTGGTCTTTCTATTTACAAAACTACTTACATGCTCTTTAATTCTTTATTCCCCCTGTTTGACCAATATACAGTTTTGGACAAGAGTCACAAGTCATTTTATATACTCCTGATCTATCCGACACCAAATTTTTGTCTTCATTGTTTTAATAAATTCGTTCTGCATTGTTTCTTCAAAAAACGGGCAATATTATTGGTTAGTGACCCAAATATGGCAATGTCCTATAACTGACGTTATCGCATCTTGAATTTGAGTAGACCAGGTCCATGGCTTGTTTTGTAGTTTTTTTATCAAACTCAGCTCTTTCTGGAAATTACTCTCGAATGATGGAATATTCAATAGTATGTAAAGCATACTATTGAAGTATGTGAAGCATACTATTGAATGCAGCAACTTTATGCTGTTGAGGGTGTGTGGAGGAATTATGTATGATAATGTCCGTATACGATGGTAAGAATCAGGTACTTGAAATGTATGCACTTCCAATTATAGAATAAGGTATATTTAACATTGAATATGTAGAATGAGTTTAGTAAACACACGCTCGAAGATGCCATTGTGGCGAAACATGTATTGCTTTTTTGTAAAATCATCTAGTGAAAACCTCACAATGAAGTGTTTTTTAAATTTTTAGAAGAAAGCAGTTTTTCTTGAAAAAAAGACTGAAAAATATCTTCTGTAAAAATTGTAAAAATCAAATCATAAAATATTCTGCACGAATTATTATCATCTATCTCATATTATTGACTGGTTATAATAACAATTACAAAATTGATCATGACAATAACACAAGTCTCGTGTACGAGGTAGTCCCAGATGTACCCGGCCCAACGAAGAAAACACAAGAATTTTGAGAAAAAAATTATCTATTTACCCCCATAATCTCCTTGCAGCTCTATACACTTTTCCCGGCGACGTTCAATGAATTCGATACCGATAATAAAAACTGTCTTTCTCCTTAAAATAGCCATTAACTCCCGATATCACTTCTTCGTCGTTGGGAAAATCTTCGACTACATTGTTTTCTCGGCCAAATGCTGCCGTTTTTGCTTGATTCCTTCTCTCAAATGTTGCAATAAGTTCGCATAATACTCGTAGTGGATAGTTTTATTATTTCTTGTATAGTCAATGTAAATTATCTTACGTGCATCCCAAAAAATCGATGCCATGATCTAGTCTACAGATGAAACGGTGTTCTTCCTCTTTGGAGCCGGTTCTCTCTCTCAAGTCCACTGTTTTTTCTTGTTATTTTGTCTCGGGTGTAAAATGATGGACCCAAGTTTCATCCATGGTAATGGAAGGATGCAAAAATAGTACTTTCTTGCTGTAAAAATTCGCTAAATTCTCCATTGAAACATCTTCACGACACTCTTTTTGCTCGAGTGTGAGCAAACGAAATTTCCAGATAATATACGATGTACGGCACTTTCAGTCGACGATCATTCAATACCGCTTTGTAGATTTTCTTCATCGTTTATGAAGTCATCATTTCACTTGGTCGACCACTGTGATGCTCGTTTTGGCAGCTTGTACGGCCGCATTTAAACTCTACTACCCAAAATTTCACTGCTGTAAACGAAGGAGCAGACTCACCCAGAGTAGAATCCAGTTTAGTTCTTATATTTGTTGGGCTGAGGCCTTTCGAATGAGAGTATTGGATATAATGACCAACGATGACCAATATTCTTCATTTTCCAAAATTCACCGAAAACGTTCGCTATTGATGTTTGCCAAACGAATACTAGACAACGCAGCGTTTTCAAATTCGAAACATATGCTTTACAGATTCCATCTCTAGGCCAGATCGGGTAGTTCTGGGACCACCCTAGCATATCTGAAGGTGTTCACAGAGTGGCAACTATTCGGTGGTTCAAGTGATTTGGAAATTATTTTGAATACATTTTTTCAACAACTTTGACACAAAACAAAACAAACAAAAAATTTGACACAAATAATTTTAATTGCATTAGGTTTTGGCTTTCTTTGTGGGAAAGTAATATCTCTTAAAAGTATATCTCTTTCAATAAATTATGTATTTCTTCCCTGTAAACTTGTATCATTATTTCTTTTCCATTGAAATCACCAGAAAGGCGTCTATTTGTAATGTATTTGCAAGCTAACTAACCACTAACTATTTTCAGAATGCATTTTACACGTTAACAACTCCTCATTATAAACAACACAACGTTGTGCCACCTCAATATTCAGCAACAATACCTCATCAAAAACATGTGAAGCTCTTGCCTAAAGCTTTGTTCCAAGAACAAGTCCAAAAAAGTAAGTCGTTCTCTTCGAAGTCCAAATCGAAGAAACATCATTTCCAAATTCCGCTTCAGAAGTGTCATAGCTTCAAATTCCAAACAGCCGAAAGTTACTTTCAGCCCATCAAAAATATCCACGAAGAAAATTTGATGAGGAATGGTTATCTGTCGGATTATCCAGAAAGTAGTCATCGACCGCGTCATACAAAGAAATCCAAGAAGAATACCAAAGGGCCTCTTGTACTCAGAGGGGGCAGTGACTATCAGGAGAACGTACATTTCCAGGAAAATATGCAAAACTCCGTTCAGCTGCAGTATCCCCAACCTATGCTTGGCAGAAGCATGCTTTCTCTTACTAATAAACCTAATGGTATTGTCTACGCAGATTTGGACATTCCGACTACTACTAGTAGAAAGGGCTCGCGTGAATCAAGCCCTTTCACAAGTAAATCTCAAAATTCAAAACCAAAGACTGAGTATGCGACTCTTCAGTTTAATGACATCGGTCAGGAAATTGATGTATAACATACGATTTTACGTTCAACTTAGAGTAAGGTGAGTTTCGAAAATATAAGTGAAAGGTTTATAATCTAAAAACAATCTTAGATTAATTTTCCATGGTATTGGTCTCTATTCAATGTTTTGTGAAAAATGTCATGAATAGTTTTTATCAGAATAGTTTTGTAACTAATTTACTAAAAGGCTGAGATTGGTAAATAATTTTTGATTTGGAATATTAGGAAATGAGAAAAAAATTGAATATAAAATATTCCATTTAAAAAACCGCATAGATATAATTATTAAAAACAATAGAAAGGAAGCAAATATTTTGATTTTTTTTAATAATCGAGGTGTGAATATGTCTAACAGAATATCAAATGTCAGAAAGGAAAATAATGTTCACATTGACGCTGCTGAAGTAGATCATATGATTTTTCGTTAACTGTAACAAATTGTCAGTGAAAAGAATAAAAAGTACTCATGAGTTCAATGAATCTCTATTGATACATGCCATTAACTTGTTGCTTTCTAGTGGAAAAAGTGGTGAAAATAAGTTATTAGAACTCTTTCATAGACACGGTGGTGGATTTTTTAGAGCAGATCGTCAATGTTTTGACCTCACCAAAGCATTTTCCACAGTATATCATGAAATTCTGATCAACAAGTTGGATCATTATGGTCTTTCACTCGATCTTATGGACTATAAAAAACCTTCTCTTGTTATGTTGAATTTCAAACTAAATACCAATCTATCGCGGCAAATCACCTTACTGAAATAATATTTCGAATTGGAAGCTGCTGGATACCATCCCGAAAAGAGGCATATGCCTGATTGGAGATGCGAATATCACTTGCAACCTTGATAGCTTGGAACATCGGTGAAATGTTTGGGATTTATCTCTTTTAAAGATACTTTCACGGTAGGTGTTCAAGTGACTTGTCACATTTGATTTCACCAATAGCGGTACATATCAGAAATACGCGAAGGACTGTGTCTGCCATCGTTTTGAGGTTCAACTCAGTTTACATCGAACTTCACTGTTCAAGAACTCTTTCATTTGGAGAAGTCCCTTATGTGGAATGATCTTGAGAACGTTTTTCCAAATGGATTCAATCTCCAGTGATTCAAATCCAATCTGAATCGCTACTTCCGTACAGGCACCGATCTTAGGGCACCTTAAGGATTTTCCTATAGTGCTGGTGTCTTGTTTGTAAAAAAAAAGAAGACGAATGCTTCAATTAGAAAACGGCGACCTTTTGTGTGCTTGTGCATTTCCATGAAAAAACTAATTTCATTCAAAACCTTTCGACATTAATGGTTTGAAAGTTCCAGTCAGAACCGTTTGTAGGACTGAGTGCAAATGCAAATTCAGCATGACATATTCATTTGATTATGTTAAGTTTTGTGTTGGAAAATTCCTGAAAAATTCTGCTTGACTTGATATATCAAGAAATGCTTCATTTCCAAAGTACTTCTATGAATATGTAGATACATGATAATTTGTTCACTTCCATTCAGAATAACGTTCAATTGGATTGATATTTTGACCAAAGTTCTATAGATATCAACCAGGATGATTTATTATGTCACTGAACGGTGGAACTGAAACCTCTTGAATAGATAAAATCCATAGAAACTACTTTTTTCCTATACCAGATTTACCAGAATTGTAACAGTCGTCGAAATTACTTTTCAACATCTACCTAAACGATATTTACACACTGAATGTGGAAGATGATGTAATCAGTTTCGCTGACGCCACTGCAATTATTTATCAATCGGAATCATGGAATTCTCTTAAACAAAAAGTAGAAAAAAAAATTCAAAAAGATAATTAAATGGTTCAAAATTAAATTATTCCGTGTTAGGAATCACACGTTAAAAGGTAAGACCTCGTTAGTCCTTAGCTCGCACAAGTTTCTCAACTTCTGAGAGTTCGTATGGGGGTGGCAGCTGATTAACGGAAAAACAGACAGACAGATCAGTAGATACATTGAAATGGGATGCACATATTAATTACTTAGTCAAAAAACTACGATTCGTTACATATAGATTGAAGTATGTGAGACCATACCTACAAATAGCCCAGATGCGAATGCTATGCAATACATTGTTAGAAACTCACCTCACATACGGAATAATTGCTTGGGGAACAACAAACACAACTTTTCTGAAACACCTAGAACAAGCACAAAAATCAATATTGAAAATAATCCACCTCAAAAAATGAACTCACTCACTTTCTCAAAACTATAATAAGACTACATATTAATAAACATGAATTAAGGAAAATAGAACACCAATATGAAACTCGACACAAAAATAATTCATATGTTCGGAATTCAAGAAGAATTTGTTCGTATTCTACCTTTCAGTAACATAATAAATTATTGAGATTGTTATTAAACATTGATTTTTATAAGCAGCAATATCATATTTTATGAACTCAAAATATGTTTGACCTTTTCATTGATTCATTTCATGATCAGACCAATATTACTTCATTACTGATATCTTTCAAATGTTCAAAACACCATTTGGAAAAATTTAAAAGAAAGTCAAGTATTTGTTTTGAAATTGTGACTAAATACACAATTAAAACTATCTAATATTCTAAATTTTGTTTTAGACTAATGGGACAACCACTACTGCTAGTGATACCTATATTTTCTAAGGTAATGATACTATTTTTTACAATAAAACACTACCCAAAATTTAATTGTATATTTAGAACAATTTCTGCATACTTATTTTCACCTAATGATTTTTATTCAAATCAGTTAAACCTGAATTGAAGGGGTTATATTTTTAGGAGTGATTAATTTTTTTGGGAAAGAAAGTTTTTGGCTTTCTACTACTCCATCTGCTACAAAAAAAAAGGATGAGAGAATCTTCCAAAGAAAGGAAGGAAGTAATCAATTTGAAACTCTATACACATTCATGTATATACACATTCATGTATAGATTTTCAAATTGATTACTTCCTTCCTTTCTTTGGAAGATTCTCTCATCCATTTGTTTATAGCAGATGGAGTAGTAGAAAGCCAAAAACTTTCTTTCCCAGTTGAACCTGTTCGTTTTCTGATATAATTTATTTTCTGAATTGTTTTCTTTTGGTTTTTTCTCGTGTTGGAAATCACAACTTTTTATTTTTCAGCCTTATAGGCCAGATCCCTGTGATCTAGACTATGCAGATGTAGATTACAAATCTTACGGACCCATCAACTACAAAGCTGCGTCTGTTTATGCTGCAGTGAAGCGGGCAAGAAATAATAATAAACTTGATGAAGTGGATAAGGAAGATCTTTTGTGAATTTTAATGATATTGAAGCTTTTTTTCGCCCTAACGAATACATTCTTCATTTATGTGTTTAGATTTTTATGAATATAGTGGCGATAATGCATGTCATGGGTGGTTTTTTAAAATTCATATATATCATCGTCAAGTCCCATATAATCCCACTGGTATTTCGATTCGGTACGGAATAAATTTCCTCCAGATGTAACTTTCGATTATTTTTGTTACTATTCTACCAGAACTAATTTATGAAAATTAATACTACCTAATTTGAAATATAGCACTTCTAATTATTTATGGGAAAATAAATACTCATTTATTAGTTATTAGAAATCATTCAGTGAAAGTCAAATGTCATCTTGCCTTTTTATTGAGATCCTTCTTATACTGTCAAGAGATTTCAAATGTAAATATATGTGGATATATATGTTGAATTGTTGAATTTTTTAAACATATCGAGTTTTTGCATGGATTTATTGTCGTAAGTTGCAAAAACAATTGTGAAATTTTTATATTACCATCGCCCAGCTTTATCTGACTTCATCCAAATGTAAAGTTAGTTGTTTTTTTTTTTAATTTAGGTTGTTTCTTAGGTGTAGGTATCTGAATTTCTAATATTCTTAGAGATGAATATACAATTTGTGAATTAACAAATGTGTTCACCAAAATAAATTGATTTTGTTGTAATAACCATGAACACGATTATTATTTGTGAAATATGTATTCTTGTGTCTTCATTTCTGCTTCCCAATTTTTGCACAATTATTTGAATGTCTTTTAATTTTTTAACTCTTGAGTCACCAAATATTAGTTTGAGTAGGTATTTATACTTTTCCTATATGATTTAAGTTAACATTTAGTTTTAAATTTCAGCTCTTCATCCAACAAGTTAGGCATGTGAGAAGTAGCTGTATCGTATAAATTATTGAAGAAACCTCAGAAATATATTTCTAATGTCATTTGTCAATAACATTTTTGAAAGTACCATCCTGAATAATTTCTATGATCTGATACACTTCATAATTCAACTCTAATGTAGTGTTGTTCTGAATTAATTTGAACGCTGTCCAATTCTGCTTGTATCTCAAAGTCAAGCAATAATTTGAATAATCTCTGGAAGTGATCAAAAACGCTCAAATGATTTTTATACATAAATAGATTTCCAGAGCTGATTCAAATCTGAATTTTTTTTCGGTGCCAAAGGAAACTTATAAAATGTGACGTCCATAAATAACTCTTTTGGTGTGGTGCTGCGCGAAATTGAGTTTTTAATTTCAATATGAAAAATTTATATTTAGTACAATATAAGTAGATTGTATAGCAACTATTATCTTTGAAATATCTCTGTATCATCTTGTAGATATGTATATTATAAATTTTAGTCCATATGCTGTTTAATAAATAAATTATACTCTGACTTCAGTTTCATTTTCATAAAAAAAATTATTTTTTCAAATTATCGATAGAGAGTTATCCAACTATGTCTATTTTCTTACAAATCATAGCAAGAAATGAAAAATAACTTTTTGTATCGTTATAAAAACTATCGTGAGGGATAGTTTGAAATTTCATTCAAGATGTTTTTGCAAAATTTTCATCATATTCAGGTCATATTGTTGACAATAATGTAGTTGTTCTCCAGATCACATTACTTTTTTTGAACATTTCTTTTTTGAACATATCAGTATCGCACTTTTTGAATCACAGAAATGAAAAATTGATTCTTTAATTTTCAGAATTAGCGGATATTTCTGATGGTGTTGAAAGTTGGTAATACATCACAAACATAATGAAATTAGGGATGTTCAAAATATTGAACGCAGGAATGAAATCAGTAAAGCATGAAATCACAGAACACATATAATACATATCTATCGTGATATTTCATTTTCATTGGTGTTAGATATGGATGCCTGGAATATTTTTTTTTCAACTTTTACATTCATATCGTTTCATGAAATTATCGAAAGTTGCTAGTGTTCAGAAACTTCAGAATACGAGGACCCATACTTTACAGGCTCCTCTAATATTTTGGGGCACTTGACTCTCATTCCCATTGGGCCCCTTTGTCCCTATACAGGATGTTTCAAATTCGATCCTCACCATTGGGATCTCGGAAATTATGATAGATACGAAGATAGTTGAATTGGGGCAATGTTATGCATTTATCTGACTAATAATATGCCGTTAAGAAAGTTCTGAAATTCCGAATATATTCTGAGATATCCAAAAAAAACGGAAATTTCGGAAAATGGTTTTTATTTTTTTCTGGCTTTATTTTTCGAAAGATTCGAAAAAGAATTGCACTTCCGCATCGCTACTTTTTCCGTGCTACATAATGGTGTTTTCAGATTTGCTATCTGACGTTTCGTCTTCCGGGCACCATCATCAAATTAATTTTTTCTTATAGGCGCTACATTGGATTCTTTCTGTTTTGAATAGAATCAGATTTTATCATTCTTTTTCGAAAAAATGTTGAAAAAAAAAATAATTCCTATCATATTAGACTTTGTCTTTGATGTTTCCAAATTTGAGTTTCGAATTGTTACACTCAATAACATTGTCTAATATAATATAATTTTATTTGAAATCCCTGAAAAAAATAAAAGATTAACCAAAAATAACAATTTTATTAAAACAAAAAACTGAAATTACAAGGAAATAACATACAAGCTAAAACCAGAAAATAAAAAATTGAAATATTAATAAAAGCTGAAAATTAAAAAAATTTATTAACAAAAATGAAATATAAAAATTAAAAGATTCCAAACCAAGTTATGTCATGACGTTTCAATTGTTAGTATCTACAATCGTCTTCGGGTGATAACTGATATCACCCGGTCTTTTTATTCATTCGTGAAAGCCATTTTTCGCCAAAAATTCAATGATTTGTTCAACAACAAAATGTCATTTAGTGTAACAAATTGGAAGTCAAATTTAGAAACATCAAAGTCGAAGCCTGATATGATAAGAATTAATTTTTTTCAATATCTTCAATTTTTCTAAAAAATATGATTATACATCATTGAAAAGGTAAAATCTGGTTCTATTCAAAACAGAAAGACTCCAATGTAGCGTCTATAAGAAAAAATAAATTTGATGATGGTGGCCGGAAGATAAAACGTCAGATAGCAAATCTGAAAACACCATTATATGTAGCAGGAAAAAAGTGACAATGTGGAAGTGCAATTCATTTTCGAATCCTTCGAAAAATAAAGCCAGAAATAATAAAAAACCATTTTTCGAAATTTCTGTTTTTCATCTCCGAATGTACCCGGAATTTCAGAACTTTCCCAACATATTGTTAGTCAGGTGAATGGGCAACTCCGCCCCAATTTATCCATCTTCGTATCTCTCATAGTTTTCGAGATTCCAATGGTGAGGATCAAATTTGAAACACCTTGAATACACTGAGCAAGGGGTGAAATTCAAGTGAAAATAGAGGTTTTCAAAAACGGTAAAAATTACAGGAATATTCCTTATTCAGGAGCACATTAATTATGATGTCAAAAATTTTAGATACTTCTCTTACTTCAAAAGATATTGTGTAGAAACAAACAACTTCAGTGTATTCATTTCCATTCACCAGGTTTACCTGAATGAATTTCCAAACTTGTTGTGCTACATGAATTTGACTACTAAAATGTTTCATAGGGTGGCCATGCTTCCGAGAGAGATAACTTACCTAGCTTGAGACTACATTTTGTGATAACATTTATTATGATCCCGAGTATATCGAACGAATATATTCCATTTTCACCCTTAGTGTAAGGAGCCCGTTACAATTATACACATAGTACTGTCCTATATCTTCCAAATACATCTGGCAGAAAGGGTTTTATTTATCAAAAGACTCCTACGAACCATATTTATTCAAAAGGTGTTCTTTAACAAAACACAAAACATTTTTTTTTCGGATCTTCTGAGTTGAGCATTACGAAATTAGCTGATGCTCATAGGCAAACATAAGAGGTAGATCCGTTTCGACCCACCGAAAGTCTCAGCGTTGCTGCTAGGCTGAACCACAAGTGCATTGCTATACTGATCTGTCCTTGAAGAACAAGCCTGAATAGTAACTGAGGGCGATGGCATTTTATCTTGCGAAAACACCATCTATGAGATTGACACAGAAGTCACTCTTCGAATATCGAAAATAAACGAGGCTCCCCAAAGCAGTCAGTTATAGAGCCAAGCTTTAACATCGACCGCCGAAGATATTCGTCTTGTGTTTCACTTCAGCTTTCAATGCAAGGCAACTAGCTGGTTAAACAAAGCACATACACAACGCATTTATAAGTTCACACCAGACAGCGCTGTTTCGACTCGCCGTAAGTTCACCATTGGTATAAGGCTGAACCACAAACGCAAATAAAAAAGCGAAAATTTCGATAAGCATGGACAAGTCTCATTAACAGCGGTTTCGATATACTCCCCCTACCGCTGATCAGGTGGAATCGTTCTGGAAGGACATTTATGAGCATTGGTCATGACATTCCAGCAATAGCGTAGTTCTAAGTTTTCTGTGCAGGGTTAAAATCAACAGAACCAGGTGGGTCCAAAAAATATTAACGACAAAATCCTTTTGATCAGATTTTTCAATTTCTAGCTGAATAGAGAGCACAGTAGATTCCGTATTGGTTTTTCGAAAAATTGACCATTTATATTCCGAGAAACCTGGGATTTGTCGTTCCAAAAAAATTACAGACCAAGAACCTTCTTGAGTTCGTATTATAAACTGCTTACCAACATCATTTTTCAAGTGAATAATTTCTAAAGTTGACACAATATTCTTTCAGATTCATGAGCAAAAAGGGTGAAAGAAATGAATCGCTGGTTCCAAGAAGAACCAGCTCATTGATATATGTATAACGTAGGATATATAAAACTGATTTTCCAAAAGCCATACAGCTATTTACCATTTTTGCTTACACGGGTGAATCAGTTTTCCGAAAATGATTGAGTTTCCCATTTTCTGTTCCATTTTTTGCGCTGCGTTTTGTTAGGAAAGAGCCCAGTCATAATGAGTATCTAAATAAATAAAATCTGAACGAGAACTTTCGGCCAATTTCCTGTCAACTTGGGTATTTGTTTTCACCTACAACTGACGACATGAGGCTACAATTCATTTTACATTTTAACATTAGAGGTATCATGACCCTCCAAAAATTCAACATATGCTTACCGTATATACATCCTTCAATCCAACTTCAATTACTAGACATACATTATTATACTTCACATTTGTCATCATCTATTCGAAAAGCTGTCAGATAAATTTGACATTTCACTTGATCATGTGTCATTATTAAATGTTCGTTCGGTATCATTCGTTTTTTCACAAATTTGGTTAATATGGATGGAGAACAATTCATGAATAACGTAAGACATGTTCACAGTATCCATTTTACAAAGTCAACAATTTCTACAATTGCAGCTGAGAGTTCAGGTAAACCATCATAGCAGCTCCTTAGCAAATCCCAGTGAATCTTCCATGGAGGCCGTAGCGAGTTCTTCGGGCATCAAACCTAAGAGAACTTCAAATTTGCTTGCAGCATTTGTCAGACGAACACGAAACAAATCCAAAACTTCAGGAAAGAATTCAAAAACAATTGAGGCCTCTTCACCAAATTTGAGTTCCATTCCAAGTAATTCTTCTGTTGGGCTGCGTACGGAAGAAGTGGAACTTATCGTGGAAAATTATGAAAGAAAACTCGAATCTCTCGAAACTGGACGTAAAATGGAGTCAGATGCAAAAGAAACTAAATTTGTTACAACAACTGATTCTGAGGTAAAATCAAAATGTCTAACGTATGGATGGTTTTTTCCGATACATTCAACTAGTGCCTCCCTCTAAAAACAGACCAATTTGTCAAAAAATTAACACATTTTATAACAGAGGATCTAACTAGATGGCGATATTAATATTTATCATAACTTGATCACTCATTTGAAATATTATTCACCAGTCAGGTTTGCTCCTGTACAGAAGGGTTCTATAATATGCTCACCCAAAATTTCTGTAACTACAAACAATCAGCTTTTGGAGATATTCAAGTAATTGTCATTTGAACAACTCTGGTGTCGAATACAGGCTGATTCACGGTGGATGGCACATTAGACGTTTCTGGTGAACCAGACAACGGATCACTTTGAAAATTCAACGGAAGGCATATTCGGACATTCTCTAGCCAACTAAAATATTTTCGACAATGCGGTGTTGCCGCTTCTATTAGAAAGCAGTAGCAACTTTGATTTTTCAAATGGAACACTCTGTATATAATATTATTTTTGGAATTTTCAACAATTGCCCGACAACTTTTCTTGATATTTCCCTTATACCTATCTGTTACCGTTTTCGAAATAAAAATTAATTTCAATTTTTTTCTTCAAAAATCATGACTTCTAAAAATGCCGATATCTTTTAGTTAAGAAGTACTATGATATCGAAATTTGGTTTGGAGTTAGGTGATACTTGGACACTTCCCACACGTCAGCCTAATCTCCGTTACTTCAATACAGGGTGGTAAAAAAATACAGTTTTTTCGTTTGCTTGAAAAAGTTGCTGAAATTTGAATATTTTAAATGGAACACCCTGTATATTATTGAAAATTCGGAAAGCTACTGAAATTTGCTTTCTTTCTATGTATATCATACCTATACCTAACTAGTCAAGTTTCGGACTTATGAACATTTATTTGTGAAAATGTCCCTTCAGAATGGTATTTCCATCCGGTATTTGGTAAGCAGGCCATGATTACTATTTGACGGTAGCGTTGTGACATTCTCCTAATAATATCGACATTTTCGTCACTTTAGAAGTTGCAAATACCTTCAAAACGATGGAACAAAACTATTCAAACGAAGTTCTTATGAATTTGTTTATTATTTTTGGACAGTGTGACAAAATTATCAGCAGAACATGTAGAAAGTTCAATGAAATGTATCCGAATCTACCGCCAATGAACCTCAAGAAATTTATATGAATTCAGAACAATTTCAATGCATTTGGATCAACTTTAAAAGCACCAAGAAACTTGCCTCGACCCGTAACTTTCGAAGACAACCAGATTAATGTCTTAGCATATTTTCCGCATTTCCCGCATTTCCCGAGTCATCGATAAGAAGTGCTGAAGAAGATTTGGGTATAAAATATTGGTAAATTTTCGTTATGCGGACACCCGGCGATTTTGAAGAAATTTTTAACTGTACTTACGTATTTTGATGCGTAGATTACGAATCCGAAAGAAAAAAGCGGCGCTCTACCTTATTTAAAAAGTTAGGGCCCTTCAAAGTTCAGAAAAGGGCAACTTTTCAGCCTTCTTTTTCACTAAATAAACTATTTAAAAACACAAGCATTTATTCACTAGGTCACCTTTACACCTTATTCCTCCTTCTTTAACACTTTTCACTTCAATAATCAACATTTTTCTTATAAAAAACTTAATTTAAAAACGAGTGCTTCTCCTGGTGACATTATTCTATTTTTAGGTTAGTTACTAGTGACATTTCAGAAAAAAGCGGTTGGTATTTGCCGTCGCCTACTATTTCAAATTCGTAATACACCACCAAAAACCAATTTACGATCTAAAGAATGAAGGTAAAAAACATTTGAATTACTTCAGGAATATGGCCTGCATCAGTCGTACCAACCATATCATTAACCTTAAAAACGTAAAATACAGTGATATGTAACCAAAAAGCAGCTCCGTACATTTTTTAACATTTTTATAAGAAAAATGTTGGTTATTGAAGTGAAAAGTGTTAAAGAAGGACGAATAAGGTGTAAAGGTGACCTAGTGAATAAATGCATGTGTTTTTAAATAATTTATTTAGTGAAAAAGAAGGCTGAAAAGTTGCCCTTTTCTGAACTTTGAAGGGCCGTAACTTTTTAAATAAGGGAGAGCGCCGCTTTTTTCTTTCAGATTCGTAATCTACGCATCAAAATACCTAAGTACAGTCAAAAATTTTTTCAAAATCGCCGGGTGTCCGCATAACGAAAATTTACCAAAATATTCATCGGTTCAAAGAATCTTGCGAAGACATAAAATGCATGATTATAAATTCACCAAAATTCAAGCAATGAAGCCTCAAGATCCTCAACAGAGAGTAGAATTTTGTGAAATGTTGTTGACACGCATTCAAGAAGATCAACTTTTTTTAAATAAAATTATGTGGACTGATGAATCGAAATTTTCGAGAGAAGGGATTTTCAATAGAAAAAATCGTCATTATTGGTCCAGTGAAAATCCTCACGTCACAAAAGAAGCCGGATTTCAAAAAAAATTTAGTTTTAATGTCTTCTGCATGTTGATGGACAACAAATTGAGGTACGTGATATACGAGGAGTCATTAACATCCAGAAGCTACCTGAATATTTTGGAGAATACTGTAGACAGTTTCGTGGATAATCTGCCACTCGAAGATTATCGAAACTGTTGGTACCAACTAGACGGAGCTCCTGCACATTGCACAAGAGAAGTGAGTGCAGAACTGGATAGACTAGTTGACGATCGGTGGATGAGGCGCTTGGGACCATGCAATTGGCCAGCGAGATCACCCGATCTTAATCCATTAGATTTTTATTTGTGGGGAATGTTTAAAGAAAAAGTTTACAAAATACCCGTGCGTTCGAGAGATGAATTGTTAGAAAGGATTACCCAAACATTTGAAGATTTGGATCCCAATGAAATCAGATCTGCCACCACGAAAGCAGTCAACACCCGCATTTTAAAGTGCTTGGAAGTGAACGGCCAGCGATTCGAACATATTTTGAAATATTCCACATGATTGTTTTAATTTTTTATAATTATTCATATCAATATTTCCAATTTCAAGTTTCTTGGTGCTTTTTTAAAGTTTATCCAAACATATTGAAATTGTTCTGAATTCGTATAAATTTCTTGAGGTTCATTGGCGGTAGATTCGTATACATTTCATTGAACTTTCTACATGTTCTGCTGATAATTTTGTCACACTGTCCAAAAATAATAAACAAATTCATAAGAACTTCGTTTGAATAGTTTTGTTCCATCGTTTTGAAGGTATTTGCAACTTCTGAAGTGACGAAAATGTCGATATCATTAGGAGAATGTCACAACGCTACTGTCAAATAGTAATCATGGCCTGCTTACCAAATACCGAATGGAAATACCATTCTGAAGGGACATTTTCACAAATAAATGTTCATAAGTCCGAAACTTGACTAGTTAGGTATAGGTATGATATATATAGAAAGAAAGCAAATTTCAGCAGCTTTCCGAATTTTCAATAATATACAGGGTGTTCCATTTAAAATAATCAAATTTCAGCAACTCTTTAAAGCAAACGAAAAAACTGTATTTTTTTACCACCCTGCATTGAAGTAACGGAGATTAGGCTGACGTGTGGGAAGTGTCCAAGTATCACCTAACTCCAAACCAAATTTCGATATCATAGTACTTCTTAACTAAAAGATATCGGCATTTTTAGAAGTCATGATTTTCGAAGAAAAAAATTGAAATTAATTTTTATTTCGAAAACGGTAACAGATAGGTATAAGGGAAATATCAAGAAAAGTTGTCAGGCAATTGTTGGAGATTCCAAAAATAATATTATATACAGAGTGTTCCATTTGAAAAATCAAAGTTGCTACTGCTTTCTAATAGAAGCGGCAACACCGCATTGTCGAAAATATTTTAGTTGGCTAGAGAATGTCCGAATATGCCCTCCATTAAACTTTCAAAGTGATCCGTTGTCTGGTTCACCAGAAACGTCTAATGTGCCATCCACCGTGAATCAGCCTGTATAGTTTCACCGTAAATGTGTCCTCGCACCTTTCTCTTGCTTGCTCCTTTAGCAATATACGAAACTCAACTGTTGCTCTTTCTATCTTCACTAACGTATACCTCCCTCTCAACTTCCGTTCGCCTAAGCCCGATCACAGAAGTTTTACTTCAGAAATATACGTAAAAAGAAGTTAATTGATTAAAACCCAACTTTCCATGTTCATGAAATTAATAATTATCTTCAACAGATGAAAAATACTCTGTAAGAGTTTTTCAGCTGTTTTGTCAAAATCATTACCGTTTAATTCACGAATCATTTTCATTTTGAATCGGTAGAATTTAGGTTGAAGAATGATTCTCAAATGATTTACTCCCGATGCTCACTTTGTCGAAGTCTAGGTATTTTGCATTAAAGCAACGTGGCCTAGCACTACAACATTGATGATTTCGTTATTGCCAATTCCTAAACGATCATATTGCCTTTTATTAACATTGCCAGTTTCCATGAGCTTATGTAACAATGCAAATACATATTTGTTTCACCTTTCTGCCTAGATGATTATTGTTGAAAACACAATATACCTTAAAATGCTTGTTTGGTGGTAGGTGATTTTTGTTAGGTAGAAGCGACGATTCTTTTTAAACGGTTGTATTTAGCCTGCCCTGTTTGTTTGGGTCAAATTCAGTGATTGACTCCCTTGACAGATTCATCTGAAATTTGGTTCACATTCATTTTTGATGACAATACAATTCAATGAATTCCCCATCACTCTAAAATCAAGAAGGACGCAGTTACAAAATGGCGGATTACATATATTTTTTCACAATCATCTCATTATGGGCATCAAATTTCAGGCCTTGACTAGTAGAATAGTAGTACCTACACTTTGAAAAAAATGCATATTTAAGATGACCGTAACTACAAAATGGCGAATTACATATTACTTTGTAATACTGAGGAACTTAATGAAAGAAATAGAACAAGAAAACTTGAGTAATAAAATTAGAAACTGAATATTTGAAAATGAAATAATATACCTATGATTACCTATTTCATTAACTAGTGAAAATTAAAACTGAAATAATTGTAAAAAATAGTTGTGATGAAGCATTATATAATATAACAATTTGAAGGGAATGACCTTCTATCAACTAAATGACTTATAAGTTTACCTGAATTTGGATATACATTGATTAGATTAGATTGATTAGATAATAAACGAATTATCAATTTCCACATCAGGAAACGGATTCAATAGAGGAAGAGAATTCACTTTCATTTCTTCGTTCAGTGAATTTTTGGAATTCTAAAATTCAATAATTTCCAAACACTCCAAAAGATTCAGTTTCAAATATTCCTCTTCCGAATGTTACACATCATAGTCGTAGTTGAACTCTGCCTCTATACCAAGAAAAGATTTGCAAATGTGGCATTGGTCTTGACATTCAAGAAACTACTCCTAAGTTCTAAGTTCTACTAAAGTTTTTTCAATCTTTGGAAAAATGTTTTTTCCGTTTGACCCATATAAAGTTTTGGACAAGAACCAATACTTATGAACTGAAGTTTTGTCTTTATTTTTCTATAATCAATTTGCTCAAATCATTATTCCTTCTGTAAGACACTTTCAAATGTTTCACCAAAGTGTATCAATATCTCATTATGGTTTTTTGAAGTAGGATAGACCTGGTGAATGACTTGTTTTCTTTTTTTTTGTAATGGAGTCGATAATATCTACCTTGTAATCGTTGTTGATAGCAATTTGTTTCATGAAACTCAGTTCTCTCTGAAAATTATTTTCTGTCAGATATCAAATATATCGTACGGCATGAATGAAACTTACTCATTTTCAGCATTCAATGCGTTCAGGAATGAAGATAAAACATCAGTTTTTCCGAAAATTGATCAAAAGGCAAACTTCAAATGAATGCGAAAAACCGAATGTGATTGCCATACAGTCGGAAGGCAAAAAGGACCAAACTATCGATAAAACTTGGGAGCCCATTCAACAAGAAGATCATAATTTAGCCAATAACATTCTGAACAATGAACAACCAAGCATTATTGGCATACCTAGTTCATATATGTAAGTTCAATCGAATATCCGTCAAGAGTAGATTGCAATTGCAGAATTTCGCTATCACTTTGTAGAAGATAACAATCAAATAGTTAAAAATTTAATAAATTCAACAAAGGAGATGATTTAGCTTTCCACTTCACCGTGGGGGTATTATTTATATAAGACAATTATGAGTGAATTATACCAAACTTTCGTAAATATCGTTTCCAGTTCTTTTTGATAATGAAGACAATAGCGATGTATCATTTGTCGTCGAGAATACGCTTTTAACTTTTTTGAATGGAAAGGGAGTATTGTGATACTACTCTTGATAGATACTCTGATTATCTAATCACCACTGTTTCATATTTGGAACGTGGAACAAGTTTTTCAGAGTAATCAGCAGTTCTAAATGTGTTTTAAGAATTTGCAAACAAACGATGAATATCATAATTTCCGTACGAATTTTATCAAGAACTTATTTCAATTTTTCAATGAATGTCCAAATGTGCATAATACATTTTTTGACGAATGAGTCGGAATACAAATTGATTCGTTACATTATGAAATTTTGAGGAAATTTCTTTGCAAGCATTTTTCATTCGAGTATTCTGGAACGAACTGTGGTTGAGTATCATATATGTCAGATATCACATATATCCTAAAAAAATCTAGAGGCGACATTTCAGGTGATCTAGTGGGCCCTCCCGGGGATCGCCTCTGCCTTTTCATTTTCAACAGAGGTTAGGTGAAATGAGGTTAGTAGTTGTTTACAGCTGATTCTCGGCCTCCCCCCACCACTATGACGTATTAATTGCTTTTTTTATTGGTTGTTGTTTGGTGAAGTTTTTTTTGTTGTGCAGTGAAGTCAAGGCGTTGTGACCTTGAAGTGTCTGGTGCATGGATCGTTCAGATTTTTTTTTCATATGAGATTTTGTGTGTTTATGTGTGTGTGTAGGAGAATGCACGGTACAGGGTTTCATCATGTGCTTGTTTGTCTATGTACAAACATACGTCTGCATACTTCGAAGATCCTCCAAGTAATAAATGCTCCATCGGTGTTAGGGCACCAAGTTAGTAGTGGAGTGACGTCACAGCAATAACCGTTCAACGGCTAGAGAGCGACATGTTCACTCCACGACGTGTGGCAGAGTAATGCGTATTCATCGGTCTGCCCTCACCTCTCCTGAAGCGATGAAGGTTCGCTCTAGCCCCGCTATCCATGGTGACACAACGGCAGCCGAGGACTGTTTGCCTAGCGTCTACCCTCTCCGAGACCGCAACGACCACTGCTTGCTCGTATATCGACATCTGTTATCGCATTCAGTTGGGAGGTAATCTTGGCGCATGTAGTTGAGAAGTGGGGTTGGCTATGACGTCTTGACGGGTCCTATCAGAGTGTATTTAAGAAGCGTACGAGTGTTGGCTATGTCAGTTTACATCAAGTGAGTTAGTGAGAACTATTATATAAAATGTATTCCTGTGACTGTGGTAAATCTTTCACTCGTAGTGATAATCTTCGTCGGCATCAGCTCCAGAGTTGCCAAGGAGGGCCTGCAGTGAAACGGGTGAGAGTGGATAATGCAACACCTATGTATACGTGCAATTGTTGTAATGTGACAATTCCTATGAGCCAAGTGAATTCTCACCGAAGAACCATGAGTCATAAAAATAATGCATGTGTTCAATTGTCTGACGGTGTTCAAATTATAACGAATGCATTCAATTGCCGCATTGCTACATACAGGGTGGAGAGTTCGATTGTAACCAGTGACTACATGTCATTTTTCAATAAGATTAGGCAGAAGGTCATTGAATTACTGGAATCAGCCATCAGGATCCATAAAAGCATCAAGGTGAATATGGAAGTTTTTGGGAATTATATTCTTCAGACTGATGATTCGAGGGACACGAAGTCATTTAATTCCCAAAATAAAATAGTGGACCAATCTTCAGATTTGAATGCTGTTTTTGATGGATTCCGTGATGTAATTGTGGCTCAAACGACTGAGTTCCAGGATCGCGACTCAGGTATTTATTTTTTAAAAATTTCAATAAGATTGAATAGTAATATTTTTTTTTTTATAATTCAGGTTGGACTTGTGAAAAAATATTGTTTCTCGAGGTCAACATTAATAAATACAGTCCACTGGAAGGACGTTCATATGTGAAGCTGCCTCAATGTATTCAATGGAAGAAAGCTGTTGTGAATGTTCGTAATGAAGATCAATATTGTTTTGCTTGGGCTATAACATCAGCATTATATCCTGCAGATAGTCGAGTGTCCGAACTTACGTCATATCCACATTTTTCCACTGTTTTAGATGTCACAGGTATGGATTTTCCGGTTAAAGTTAATAATAAGAGTATCGAAATATTCGAAGATAGGAATGATATTTCAATTAATGTTTACGGTTTAGAGAGTACATTTGAGAAGGGTAAAATGAAGTATGAAGTGATTGGTCCATTGCGATACTCACAGAGAAGACTCCGGAGACATGTCAATTTGTTGTTTATAACTGATGACTCCGGTAATGGTCACTATTGTTGGATCAAAGATCTTTCAAGATTAGTTTCTAATCAACTATCAGCTCATAGACAGAAAAAATATTTTTGTGACGGATGTTTGATATATTTTTCTGATGAGAGATTGCTTTTACGTCATAATATGTATGATTGTAATCACATTAGTACCACAACACCAACTACTAATTTAAAGATCAATAAATATGGTAGAATGGTTGCGGAAAATAAACTAATGTTTGAAAACTTTGAGAGGCAAATGAGGGTGCCATTTGTAGTGTATGCTGATTTTGAATCAGTGCTTAAACCGATTCATGTGAATGAGCCAAATCCTGAAAGTTCATACACGATTAAAACATTCAAACATGCCCCATATTCATTTGCTTATTTGATAAAGTGTTCATATAATGATGATTTGTCAAAATTTGTTACATATAGGGGTGTAGATGCAGCTCAGAAATTTGTGAGTAGCATTGAAGATGATTTGAAAGAGATACATGAAAATCATCTCAGAAACCCTAAACCGATGGATACACAAACTGACGAAGAAGAAGAACAGTTTGCTGCAGCCAGAACTTGTGGTATATGTAATAAAGCATTTACTGATGGTGAAGTCAAAGTAAGAGATCATTGTCATGTCACAGGAAAGAAAAGATCACATGCCGCTCACTCGAAATGTAATTTAAATTTCAAAATACCAAACTTCATACCTATCATTTTTCATAATTTAAGTGGTTATGATTGTCATTTATTCATAAAAGAATTGTATAGGAATAAAGAGAAAGTTGATGTTATCCCGCAAACTAAAGAGAAATATATATCTTTCACGAAGCATCTCTTCACACACAGCTATACCGATAAAGATGGTGTGGTTAGGAAGAATTATCTCAAAATGAGATTTATCGATAGTTATAAATTTATGACTAATTCGTTGGAGAAGTTGGGTGCAAACTTGACCTCCGATCAATGTTTGGAGATGCACAAACATTTCCCACAAATTGAGAAATTCAATTTGATGAGACAGAAAGGTGTATTTCCATATAGTTTTGTTGATGACATTGACAAATTGAATTATCCATTACTTCCGACAAAAAATCAGTTTTATGACACACTCAATTGTGAACATATATCGGAAACTGATTATGATAGGGCTAGAAAAGTTTGGAATTTATTCGAGTGTCAGAATTTGGGGGAATACTCTGATTTGTATTTGAAGTCGGATGTATTGCTACTATGTGATATTTTTGAAAACTTCCGCACCACAAGTTTAGAGATATATAACTTAGATCCGGCACAATATTACACTGCACCTGGATTATCATGGGATGCCATGTTGAAGTTCACTAATGTTGAATTGGAATTACTAACTGACATTGATATGATTCACTTTTTTCAAAAAGGTATACGAGGTGGAATTAGTCAATGTAGCGAGAGGAAACATATAGCAAATAATAGATTTTTACCCAATTATAATCCCAACGAACCTTCCACATTCATTACATATTTAGATGCAACAAATCTATACGGTCACAGTATGTCACAACCTCTACCAACAAGTGAATTTACATGGTTGACACCAAATGAAATTCTTAATCTCGATGTGATGGATGTGAGTACTGATAGTCCGTATGGGTATGTATTTGAAGTGGACATTCATTATCCACAAGAGTTGCATGATAAACATTCTGACCTTCCATTTTTAGTCGAAAAAATAATACCACCTCGTACACAATCGAAAATTCCCAAATTAATTCCAAATTTGAATGATAAAAGAAAATATATTGTTCATTATAGGAATCTACAGCAAGCTGTCAAAAATGGATTGATTGTAATGAATACACATAGAGTATTGAAATTCAAACAATCATGCTGGATGAAACCCTATATAGATCTTAATACTGAAATGCGTAATAGGTCTAACAACAAATCTGTTAAAGATTTCTATAAACTAATGAATAATGCGGTGTATGGAAAGACAATGGAGAATGTAGATAATCGAATTGATGTTAGACTCGTTACACATTGGGAAAATATAAAGAAAAATATAGGTGCCAGCACTCTCATAGCCAAACCAAATTTCAAAAATTGTTCAATTTTCACTGATAATTTCGTTGCCATTCAATTGGGTAGAGTGAAGGTTCATTACGATAAACCATTATATTTGGGATTTTCCATATTAGAATTATCTAAAACAGTCATGTATGACTTTTTCTATGGATGCATCAAACAACACTTTGATGAAAATGTCTCTTTACTTTACACAGATACCGACTCGCTCATTCTTAAAGTAAACACAGAAAATTTTTATGAATTCATAAAAACTAACATAAGTAGATTTGATACATCCAATTACAGTATAGTTAACCAATTCAATATTCCAGTAACAAGTTCAGTCTTGGGTAACTTCAAAGATGAATTTCCAAATGATCCAATCATGAGTTTTTATGGTACAGGTGCTAAAGCATATTATGTGAAATCTGTTGATGGTGAATTTAAGAAAGCCAAAGGGGTTAAACGATCTGTAATAAAGAATGAATTGACATGCGAAGATTATCAAAAAATCGTCGAACAAGGTGGTATGATATTCAGAAAGATGAATTCATTTAGAAGCGTGTTACATGATATGTATACTGAATTAAAAAATAAAGTTGCATTATCATATCACGACGATAAACGATTTATCATTCCGAATACTACCCACACTCTTCCTTGGGGTCATAATGATATTGAATTTTATGAAAACGATCCAAATGAGAACATTCGTTGGATAAGTAATATTATTCAACAATCACAATCTCAGGAGACTCCATTGGATCAATTGATTAATTTATTATCTGCCGAGATCAATGATTGAAATATCATTCAATATCTTCAAAACCGGAAAATTCAATATTGATATTTATGTAGCCATTTATAATTAATAATATATGATAGAAGTAATGTGATATTAATGTATTATGTATGTATGTATATGTATTACTGTAATGAATATAAAATGATTAAAATTTTATTTGTATTATTTCTATTTCCCTAATCAATTACTGCAATATATAGTATAATGTAAATGACAGAAATATCAGTTTGAAGAGAATCATCGTAGAGTGCACAATGTCTAAAACAATCGATAAGTTTGGTAGAAAAAGAAAATGGGGTGGTAATGTCATTCGAGGTCCTCCTGGGAATGGTTTTAAATTAACAAAAGATGGTCATTATGACATGCAAAGGAAAATATTGAAAAATACAAGTGAACCAATTGACAAGAGTGATTGTGTAACTGTATCATATCTTGAGGGGGAAATTAATGGAGCAAAGGAAGTTATACTTCTAGCCCTACAAGCTGCAATACAATCCACAATAGGCAATATTGCTCGGGACGCCCGGCAAGCATTTAACGATAAAATTGCAGAGGCTCGGATAACTTTCACTCGTAAATTTGACAAACTTACAAGTGATGTAGACATAAAAATGTCTGACATAACAGCGTCTACAAATAAAAAATTTGATGCTATGTCAAACATAACAGGGACTACAATGAAAAAGTATGATGTACTGGAACAGAGAGTTGAAGTATTGGAGAAAAACCATAAAGAAGTTTTGGAGAGAAACTATAAAGTCAGGCCATCATCATCAGGTGGACTGGGATATCCAGGACTGAACATTAATCCAAATCATAGAATAATACAACCAAAACCAAAACCAACTGATGATGTATTAATGGAACCAACATGGTGAATGTATTCCCTCGTTAGGTTAGGTTAATAGCTACGTTAGGTTAGCTGCATACTTACGTTAGGTTAGGTGTTAGGTTAGTATTCCCTCGTTAGGTTAGGTTAATAGTTACTGTAGGTTAGGTTAGGTTAGGTTAGGTTAGGTTAGGTTAGGTTAGGTGTTCGGTTGCATAGCGGTAGGTTAGCGTACTAGGTTAGGTTACGTTAATACATACGATAGGTTAGGTGTTCGGTTGCATAGCGGTAGGTTAGCGTACTAGGTTAGGTTACGTTAATACGTTAGGTTAGGTGTTCGGTTGCATATTATGTTACGAACGCGCGCGCGAAGAGGGCGTAGATGTCTCTCCAGATGTCCCGCCTACCTGGGGCCGGAGGCCCCACCCACCTGGGCGGAGCCCAGGCAGTGGGCGGGGCCCGTTAGGGCCACGCCCCCCCCCCCCCCCCGTCGCCACCAACTTTTCGGATACCCCGCCCCTTTCCGAAGCCCCGCCCCCTTTCCGAAGCCCCGCCCCTCCCCTCCCCGAAGCCCCGCCCCCCGACTCCCAACATTTGCGCATGTACACCCCTACCCTCATCGCGCATGTGCGCTCCCACCATTTTCCCACCGCTCACGCATCGAAGTCGATACCCTCCGGAGAGCACTCCACAACATTCAGTTCGAGAAGTCATCTCATCGAGAGCAGTCCACTCCACAACAAGGCAGTACGTTCCAACGACCAACTTGATATTTGAGTAAGTAAATTAGGAATGTTATTTTTTATATCAACTAACTTTGTATTATTTCTTCTTTTTCAGAATGGCAACCAATACACAGGAGGTGAATAATGCTGTGGCGTCTATTCTGCCGGTGTCCGCTGACCAGGAGGAGGCAGCATCTTCGAGAGCGGTGACGGTTGACCAGCCAACCACTTCGCGTTCGCGAGTTAGGTGCAGATCTTCTAGCCCTGACTTATTCGAGGAGGAGGAGGAAGTCAGGGCTGTGAAGAAGGTTTGCCAACGACCTGCAGCAAAGGTTGGTCCTATTTCAAAGTACCGAGCTACTTGCAATAGGACTAATCCTTATGCAGGTAGTTTTTCGACCTCTCGTAAGAGGGCCTCCACACCAGCAGCAGCACCAGCAGCAGTGGAAATTCCGAGGAGTCCTTCTCCGGAGTTGGTGATATTGTCGCCGTTGGTGACGCGACTACCACCGCTGCCAGCGACACCGGCGGATCCTGAGGTGTTGGTGCCACAGCCTATCGGAGAGGTTAGTGAAAAGATGAGTGTTTTTCTGCAGAGATGCAAGAAAGCAGAACGAGCTGCCCGATCTAGCGAGGCCGAGTTGGTTACCATGAAGCGACAAATGGCTGAAATGGATAACCGACGGAGGGAACTCCAAAAGGAAATGGCCGAAATAGATCGGAATTATGCATCTCTGCAGGAAAGGTGTAAAGCAAAGACCTCTTCGATAGAGCTGTACAAAAAAGTAGTGACAGTTATGGACACTCTTTTTGTAGATGAAGTGTAAATGTAAGATTAGTTTTAGGTTAGTTAGGAGTATTTAATTATGGTAGTTTTAAGTTTATATTTGTTAAGTTTATATTGAATAAAGGAAAAGGAAGTGAAATAAAGGGTGTACACTGTTTTTTGGTTTGGTACACATTGAACAATGCGATGGTTGGAGCATTTTTCTTCACTTCCTCTTATTATCATTATTATTTTTTTTATTTCAATTCCAAGTTCTTCTAGACAAATACCTCACATCAATTTTTGTGTTCTCTAATCACTTGTAAATAATTTCATGTGAAGAAAATTTAAAAAAATAAAAAATAGACATGTTTCATAGTGAAATCGACAAGTATATTTCATTTGTATTTTATCCATTCAAGTATCTCTTTCATTGAATATGTCTTATGTCACTTTGCAATTTACCCCTACTCATTGAATATGTCTTATGTCACACTACAATTTACCCCTACTCAATGTTCCACTCCTCTCCCACTCCCTCTCGAAAGTATAAAAGTAGAAATCATCTGATGAAACATTCAGTTGATCAGCTAGCATCGAGATGGAACCCGATTCAACCTCCGAACCCTATAGCTGCCCGGATCAGGGGTACAACTTCAATTACTGGATAACAGCCAGGTACAGGTTGTCTCTTCCACCACGGAACCCCACAGTCCGCCATACGAATACCGGGATCACGACATCAGGATGCAAGTTCAGCATGTCACTGGCAGTGACGAAGGACACTTGGATGACTCGGAATATCCAGATCCTGACGGATGGTGGGACCCTGCTTATGATGACATTGTCCCAATGAGTAGCGACGACGACGATGATGACGACGACGACTCTGGTGATGATGCTGATGACGAGCTTGACGTTAGACGTCCTCCACCATCCCCTATCCTCATCGAGGATAGTCCTCCGCCATCCCCAATCCTAATCGATGATGATGTCCTCAATTCCGATGATGACATATAATCATCTACTCGTCCATCATTTCCTTTCCTTTCCTTCCACGGAGTACACACTTTTTGGTTGGTGTACACGAGGCACTGCGAGGCTGGGGCAGTGTCTTCCTCCCTTCCTCTCCCTCTTATTAGTTTTTTTTTCCATAATAATCACTAGAATTTCTCCTAATAATCGCTCAGAGTTTCATTCTTGATGTTTTCGAATCTCAAACACTGTTCTACATTTCACCCCCTCCATTTCATTTCTTCCAATATAAATATAGCAACAATCCCAGTTCTATATCATTCTTCCACAATGTCGAGTACAGGACCCATCCAAGTACATGAAATAGATTCAACGTCTGATCATTTGAGTACAACCTTCGCTCAATTTCTGCAGCGAATCTATGATCTTCCTGATGATTTCGCAGAACGAGTGGAACAAGGTATTCAGGACGACATAGATGCTGTTGACGATAATAATGCGGATGATGTGATTAGTATATCATCTGATTCAGCTGATTATGACGACGACGACATCATGAGTATATCATCTGATTCAGATGACTACTATGAGGATGATATCATTAGTATATCATCTGATTCAGATGACGATACCATAATTATTGTTTCTGATGATGAGGAGCGTTAGTCCATATCATTGCATGGATTAATAAAAAAATAACAGCCCTTTTCAGGGCTACAATTAAAGACTGAAACAATAAAAAAAATAGCTCTTTTCAGAGCTACCATTATACTTTCAAACAGAAACAGATTCATACCATTGTTAACATTATGTTAACATTATAATCTCAAACGAAATATATGTATGTGAAAGTATTCATCATTATATGCATATGAATGATTGACAAATGCCAACTTCAACTTTCATTTAAAGTAGTACTCATCATATGCATAGATATTCAATGACTATCAAATTCCAAATTTCGACTTTTCAGTCAAAGTAGTAATTTATTTGTCATATAATGTATAGATATTCAAAGACTAACAAATTTCCAACTTAGACTTTTATTAATCAAAGTATTCATTTGTCACATAATCTATGAATACTAATACAACTAACTACTGTTTGTGTGAATAATGTAGCCCTGAAAAGGGCTGTTGTTTTTTTTTGACCAGTAGGTCCACGGTTATTGTGCCACAGGTTGGACATTATACATATAATACATGTAGATACTCGGGTGAAGTTTGTTAGTGGCCTCTCGCAAGCTTCACACCAATTCTGTCCCATTTCCATAATTGAGACAGTGTTGTGGGTGTTGACATGGGCATACCACCCTCCATTATTGTTTCTATGCGAATAAAACCGAAAGCAGCACCAACATAGTTTTTTGTTCTCTCCATCTATTGTGCTGATCAATACGTATGCATCCAATGCACAATACAAATCCAAGGGATCTTCCAGTGTCTCACTGACATTGAGTGTTCGCATACCGATCCTCATAGCACCATCACCTTCAGTTGTGTCAGCTTCTATCCCTTCATCATCTCCTTCTTCATCCATGACCCTCTCAAACTCCATCACGTCATCATCTTCGTCGCTTTGGTTGGCCTCGTTTTCAACTTCGTCTATCTCATCTTCATCGACTCCAACATCTTCTGCTTCAACTATTACTTCCTCTAGCGGAACATTGACATCCTCATCATCTGATTCGTCTATCCAATTGTTTTCATCAACAGCAGCTATTCTATTTAATGCAGCATTTATTTTTGCAGAATTCATCTTGTTGTTGTTTGCTCACAGTTGTAGAGAGTGAATGAATGAACTCTAGGTTTGCAAGTCAACTTATATAGGAGGTGATGCGACTCCCACTTGACTCGTTTAGAGTGGAATAGTAGGAGAAGTTATCCCACTATACTTCCACATGATGTTGATTTGTATAAATAGAGATCGTAGGTATAGGAGAGAGCATTCAGAGTTTCTGTAAGTCATCTCTTTATATTTCTAATCGAATTAGTAAAATGCCGTTTCCAAAAGAGTGGAATGAAAAACCAAAAGTGTGTGTCTACCCAATGATGATTGCAGGGGCTATTGTGTGCTACTTTTGTCAAATAAGTAGACCTAAGGATTCAATCAATCCATGTACTGGTATGTGTAGTGATTGCGTGTTGCGGATTCAACTATCGCCTCCTTCTCATCCACCGAAGCGAACAAAATCGGATTATCGTCAACAACAGTTACAGTGTCTGAAGTGTTCCGAACCTATAATATTTAACAATATAGGTATCTGTAGAAATATTTGTGGTATCTGTGCTGCCGTTCCAACTCCACTGCAACGTTGTTTGCGTTGTGATACATATTCCATGAATTGTTGGAATCATGTATGCAATGCATGTAGAAGTACTTGGGATCTGTGTGAGAAGGTTGGTCAACTCTACCCCAATAGGAGAATCCATTTTTTTCAATGTTGGTGTTTGACGCACGAGCAACAACTATTGAGGAATAGAGTCAAAGAACGTTCCACATCCACAGAGACATATTAACATTTTTCATTTTTTATTATCGTTATTGTCCTCTATTATTAATAAATATATATATATTTTGAATTTATTTGTATTATTTTCTAACATTTAAAAATACATGCATGCAACACAAAGTTTTCCTCTTAAATGACAAAGATTGTTACATGCTGAATAGTTTAGTGAGAGAGCGCATGTGCCAGTTGATGAAAGAGCGCATGCGCTAGTTTATTTTCTTCTATAAATGGTGAGGTCTCAGTAACATCATCACCTTTCCTATCCACATTCTATTGCTATCACATATCATTCCTCAGACCTTAATAATCATGAGCTCTATGCCGCTATTGATTGCTGAAGATGGTTCACCACTTGTTGATATCGATCAGACTGATTTTGAAAATATTCCAGTATTACATTTATCGAGTCAAGATTCGATAAATGATTTTGATATTAACGACTTCGTTAACTTTGCAGATGTGCCAGAACCAAATGAGCAAATTATTATTGAAAATCCGATCGTTTCGCAATTATCATCACTCAAACACTCTTCATCTACCCTTCCTCTTGGTGTTGATAAGAAATCTAGAACAATCAAGAGGAAGGTTACTAAGGCATCTTCATCGATTGTCACTGACTTTAAAGAAAAGAAAGAATCCAAAAGTGTTGTGCGACAGAAAAAACCCGCAACGAAAAGTGACAGATCGAAGAGGAAGCCAAAAGGTACTCCTAAAGAAATGAAGAGTGATTTGAAAGCTGAACCGCTATCTTCTTTCAGCCCCCTCCATCGTTTGGGGAAATGAAAAGGAAAGCAAAATGCCGTCTTGTAAAGGCACAGATGACTATTGCTGAACTTGAAAAGAGTGAGCGAGCTATTAATGCTAATAATGAAACTCTTGAAGCATTAGATGCCAAGATTGCATTAGCGAAGGTTGAATTGGCTAGAATGTCTAAAGATGCTGATGAACTCCGTTCAAAAATTGGTAAAGATAAGCAATTCCATCAACGTTCGAGAATGCAAGCTCAGGCTGAGCTTGAGGAGTCGACTAAGCTTTATGAGACAGCATTATCAGTGAGAGATAATTGGCAAAAAGAGTTGGATACTGCATTTCAAAGTGACGGCGATTAGTTTTGGGAATGATAATGTGTTTCAATATCGTGAGTTGAAAAATATAAGCGGGAATGGAGTATACAATTAATTTGGTTTGGTATACACAGAACATTGCGAATGGCTGGGGCAATGTTTACCGCTGCAATATTTTCAGTTCACATACTTATAATTGAAATGAAAACAATAATGAACTTTAATATTACTTTATTCATAAAAGTCACTATTATATACATTTAAACCATATTTGATTCATCAATCCAAGAATTTTGTTCGCTAGGAAGGCCTAACCACTTTACATATACTTTATATTTTTCTTCTCTTCAACACCTTCTCAATCAGATATACGTCAGGATTCTCGGTTCGTAATAACTCTTCTTCGTAAAAACATCCTCTAATCGGCTGTTCATTCATATCTTCAAGATTATAAGTCGTTGGGATGGTTTTATTAATTTTAACAATCTTGAATAGCTCCGTGGTAAAATTCGCAGTGTAAGACTTTTCAAAAATATGTTTGTATTTACTTATACGTACAATATCATTTAATTGGAATTTGGGTTTACTTTGTCTTCCTCCAATTCCATTGATACCCTTGAATTTAATTTTGTTGTTGAATCAACATTGATGGTGCCATACCTATTGTACGATGAACTTTATTATTATATCTACTAGTTATAATTGGAAGAATATCAAGCCATTTGTGGTGACCTCTCATCGAAAATTCCTTGTAGAGCCATGCCTTTATTGTACGAATCACTCTTTCTGCTATAGCTGCCTTCTTTGTGCTAAATGTTGAATAATGATTGATATTATATTCTCGCATGAGAGATGAGAAGCTTTTATTGAAAAATTCTTTCTTTCCCTTGATCGCTTTGTATGTGTTTGGGGAGTATTTGGCTTCTTTCAGTACATGTTTCATTGCATTAGTTACTGTACTACCCTGTTTTATCTTTAACTGCTACAGTCCACAGATATTTGGAGTAACAATCTATCACTACAAGTATATATCGGTATCCTTCATTACTTTTTGCATAAGGTTGCAGTTCAGCTAAATCTATTTGCCATAGATCTGCAAAACCTTTGATGGTGGTTATTCTTCTACGAAAATTACGTCTTGCAGGTTTATGTAATTCATTAACAACTTGTCGTTTGACATCACTTATTTCATTAGTCATTCTATTTCAATATGATTAAAGAGAAAAGGTGATAATGTTACTGCATTGAATGATGATGTGACAGTGATCATTACATGTGAATATGTTAATATATTATACCTTCTTCACGTAATTCTTCAATTATTGAAATTATTTCATTATCATGTCCGTATGTCCGGCTGACTTTGAAGCTACCAATAGTCGTAGGCGAGCAACTAACTCTTTCGGTGAATTCCAGTACACATAATTCACAGGTTTAGAATTATATATTTCTCCATTTTCACTCGTTTGAGTGCTCCACCAATTTTACTTCTACTTCTTATTGGATATTGTCGTGAGTCTAATAGAGGTTTGATAACTTCACGAAATTTTTTAGAATTTGTATTTTTAAAACCATTCTTCAGATGATATTGTTTATATGGAGCATTCGTTATTTTCAATATTTTGGAATATACTTGACGAGTTTCTTCATTATCAACATCTTGTGGATTCTTCAAAAAAATCATATCATACAATTCTGGACTACCTGCGCATTCATATTTTTTCACTTTATTAGCATCCCAAAATGAAATGTTTCCATCTTTGAAATTTACCACTAGACTTCCCATTTCAGCTTTTGTGTAATTGGATCCATACGTACGCCAAATGTTCCATCATATGCTGGATTTCTAGATTTTATATTATTCAAATGTTTCATCAAAACATCTTCACCACTTTCATTCATAACAGTGAGATGTCAGGATCCGAGGAATCGATGTGGGACGATGATGGTGTTTCGAATAGAGTTGTTCTCATATCGTCTTGAAGTGTGCTCGTGTCACTATTCACAGATGATACACTACCAAAAGATTGTTTTCTTCCTATTGGAGTACTCATCAGGGATAATTTGAAGTAGATTGAACAGTTCCATGATTTGGTGATAACACTGGTGATTTAGAAGTAGCGTTTGATGATAAAACATTCAATGGTTTCATTATGGGCTCATACAATCTTTCAAGTGTCGTACGATTTTCAATATTATCATTCTTGATAGAGTTGAATTTCTGCCTGACAGCTTCTGTTGTCTCTACTAGTTGACGTTTCAAATTTATTTCATTGTTTTTATTTTCAGGATCTTTTTTTGTATTCATAATGCCCTTTTTTTTGAATTAAAGCTTAATTCGTTGGTGAAGTGACCACTACAATATTCAGTGATCGAATAAGTTCCAAAAACAAGATCATGGGTATATAAAACTATCGAATCCTTTGCGATATCTACCTTCATCTATTTTTCTATCCTTATCAATGACTAGAAATCCATATTGGTCCTCCCAGCATTTAACACACATCAATTGGAATTGTTTGAATGTTACATCGGGTGAAACATGATCTGAATAAATGTGATGTAAATTCGTCTCATCTTGTTTGAACATTATAATGAAATTGGTATTGTCACGCACTAACTGTTTGGGTACCCGTGAATATGTCTGTGCTAGATAAAAACAATCAACATCCTTATGACGTCCCATACAGAAATATGATCTAATAATATCTTGCTTTTCACATATTACATCATCGAAAATGAAAACAGAATTAGGCTTAGCGTCGGAGGGTTCCACTATTTCTGCATTATTGCTGAATGTATAAAAACCTAATCCTTTATAGGTTCCAAAACACTTCGCAAGTACTGATATTTAGGTTGATTGAGTGATTTCGAATAGAGATACACATTTCTAAATCTCAGTCCTTGTGGATGTGTTAATAGTGATATCATTGCATTCGTCTTTCCACAATTTGAAGGTCCTATAATGAGTCCTCGAACTGATGATGGAAGTAGTGGACCATGTCTGAATACCCTTTGTCCATTCAATCCACAACCAAATTTCTCATCTAGATTATCTACAGCAAACTTTTCTTTCTGTTTTACAATGCGCATCGTGCCGTGGTTGGAGACTATATAAATGTTATTAGCTTATTCATTTCAATGTGTACCATCAAACGATACGGACGTATTGAAAGTGATCGTAAAATTAAAAGAGGTTGTGGTTTTGTTAATGATTTAATAAACAAACTTCCTTTCGAATTACATCTACCGGAGGTTATCAATACTGTGGACCGGGTACAAAATTGAAACAACGTTTAGCTCGTAACGACCCTGGAATCAATAAATTAGATATTGAATGCAAAAAACACGATATTCAATATTCTAAGCATCCATCCGATCTTGCAGCAAGACATTTAGCCGACAAAGAACTTGAATACAGCGCTTGGGATAGGGTTAAATCGAAGGACGCGAGTATTGGGGAAAGAGCAGCTGCATTACTTGTCACCAACATTATGAAAGCGAAAAGACATATGGGCATGGGTTGTAGTACCAATAAGAAAAAATGTAAGAGGAAACAAACGAAGAAAAATAAAATTAAAAAAGTTGCATTTGGTGCTGGGATAGTCCATAAAGTGCGAAATGTATTGAAGAAAGCTGGTGGGAATCAATTTGTGACGAATAATAGCAAAAAAGCTATCACTGTGGCATTGCAGGCGGCACGTAAATACCTTAAAGCTGCCGGTGGAAAGAAGAAAATCCGCACACCACGCATAATTCCTGTTCCCAAGATCGGTGGACTTTTACCATTGATACCAATTTTTGCTGGACTATCCGCACTAGGAAGTTTGGCGGGAGCTGCTGCTGGTATTACCAAGGCCGTGAATTCGGCAAAAGCCAGCAGAGCGGCTTTAATGGAAGCCAATCGTCACAATAAAACCATGGAGGCTGTAGCATTAGGCAAACGCGGAAGTGGAATATATCTCAAACCATACCGTAAAGGTTTAGGACTATATTTTAAAACCATACAAAGCCACAAACAAAACAAAAAACTAATTGAACCCCTACCTCAGAGGCCTCTTACTGATCTCGATCTCAGTTATTATGCACAAAAAATGAAAATTCCACATTTTCGTGGTGTTTTTATGCGTGATAGATTACCATCTTCAGGTCCAAAACAAAACGAGACAGCTATTGTTAATTTAGATGGAATAAGTGGACCAGGAACACATTGGGTGGCATATAAAAAATGTGGGAAAGAAGTCACATATTTCGATAGTTTTGGAGATCTACCCCCACCATTGGAATTGACTCGATTCTTTCGAAAATGTTCGAATGTAAAAAATCAAATATAACTATGATCGACAACAGAAATTTAATACAGTTCTCTGTGGTCACTTGTGCTTGCAGTTTCTCTCTAAATAATTTTCCAAATAAAAATGGATTCAACACCAAAACTGGATCGGGAGGCTATCAAGGGAATGGGGTTTTCACTTAGAATGTTTTCAAAATATGGTACCTTGAAAAAAATGGATAAAGTGATGCTTGCAAATATGCCTAAGGAAGTGATACTTGCATGTGTTGCACATGAGATTGCATATGTTTGGAAAAGTTGCCTAAGCATCTGCAAGATGACATCGATATAATGAAACATAGATATTGTTATGAGCACCACCACCACGATCAAAATTCAGAATCGGATGTTAATGACGGTCCTATACCTCGGAAATCTATGTGTTGTATTTGTAATATAGAGGATGTGAATATTGGTATCAATAAAAATGATACTTATTACAATACAACACCTTCCAAAAAGTGTAAATTGTCTCAAATGTGCTGTTGCTGTGTACAATAATAAATTGAAATGTGTTTCAAAATATTCATCAGTCATGTCACGAAAGTTCGAGCTACAAGCTGTCGGGACAAGTGTCTTGAGTGCGGATTTTTTTTCCACCAATTGAATTGGATAGGAACAGTCGTTATGGATTAGGACTTTTGGGATTCTATGGATGCAATACAATCAATAATATAACTGAAGCTAATAACTTAGTTAGTTTTAGAATCAGTAATGACAACTCATCGATACCCCAAAAGTTGACAATTGAAATTCCATGTGGTGCTTATGAAATAGAAGAGATCAATGCCGTCATACAGAAACATATCATGTTCAGATTGTTTCATGATAAAAAACCAAATGATGTCGTTGCAGATGATATTTTCTATCTACACGCCAATAATAATACATTCAAATGTGAAATGCGATCCAAATATGAAATTGATCTGACACATCCAAATTCAATAGCAGAAATGATGGGGTTCGCTCATGAAATATTTCCACCAAATCAGATACATGAATCATCATTACCAATAAACATTACAACTGTGAGACTTATCCGCTTAGATTGCAATATAATATCTGGTTCATATATAAATGGTGAAGAATCCCACATTCTTTTCTCATTCGATATTGATGTGAAACCTGGCTACAATCTTACTAAAGAACCACACAGTATTATATATATGCCTGTCAGTCCAGAAGGTCGTCAATTGATTCACAACATTACAGTGCGTATTTTGGATGAAAAAAATAACCTTATCGATTTTGGAAGTGAAGAAGAGATTTTCATTATTTTGGAATTGAAGAAAATCGAATAACTGTTGTTATGGGTTTCATTTATAATAGACAAAATCGCATTGAACAATCCCAAACGAGTTGCACTATCAAAAAGAAAGGTGGTGCATAAAAAGAAGCTCATTCCACAAGTGTATGCTAAACAGTTAGCACATAACGCTCTGTCTGTGAGTGATCTTAAATTTTTTGAAATCGATTGGATTGAAAGTGAGAAAATAACAATGGTGCTCGAAACAAACAATGAAAAGTTGAATATATTCAATGAACCAGTGCTCGATCATTCTCTCATAAGTTTACATGAGCACACATATAAGCCCTATGGATCACCGCTATTCAGGAATTCGGATGAAATCAGAATTGCAATCAATAATCAAGATGTTATACTAGATATTGCCGAGAGCTTCATTTACATAGAAGGTAAATTCACCCCCAAAGATGTAGCGAAAACATGCTATCTCTCGAATAAATGCAATTGCATTTCTCTTTGAGACGAAATTCGTTATGAAATGGGAGGTGAACAAGTGGCTGTTGTTAGAAAACCTGGGATAACATCTACAATGAAAAACCATGATATCATTTGGACAATCTCATGCTAACACATTATTGACATCTGTTTGGGGACTTTCACAATTGAAGCAAGATATCTTGGATACAAACAGTCATGTTTTTAGTGGAAAACTACCACTGAAATATTTGATGGGTTTTGCTGAAGATTACAACAAAAGTATCTTGAATGCCAAACAGGAATTGATTTTGATTATCGCTCGATCATTCAAAAACTCATATATAGGTGAGGTTGATGCTGATTTGGAAATAAATAAAATCGAATGGAAAATAAGGCATATGTACCAGATGATAAACACAAGCTCAAACTTTTGAGTAGAATAAACAAAAGCGGTCTGAATGCCAAAATCAAGTTGGCGTATCGTATGTGGGACCTCTATGAACTACCATCATTACGTGGGACTTCTTCAGACATATGGGCCATCAAAACAACTAACGCATTGGAAACTCCTCGTTTTGTCATCATCGCATTCCAAAGTACTACCACATCTGAAGATAGAACACAAGATATTACAAAATTCACAACTGCTGATATCAATAGTATTCGAGTATACTTGAATTCTGAAGTTTATCCATATGACGTTGGAATTTGAATTTCGATAAAAAACTTGATGCTCCTGCTTATTATGCTTTTGAGAGTTTCCAGCGAAGTTATTATGATAAAGATATGAGTGAACCTCTGATGGACATTGGACAATTTAGAGAGAATCCACTATTCGTCATCGATTGTTCCCATCAACCGAATGCAACAAAATCATCAACTATTGATATAAAGATTGAGTTTGAGACGAGGAAGACCAAGTTTCCAGACAACACTAAAGTAATATGCATTAATTTTGCATGATACAGTTTTAACATACAATGCATTGGATGGTTCAGTTCATAGCAGATATTGACACTTTTTTTCACTCTATCATGTACTGTTTTTATGATCTTTTTTTTTTTATTTGTAACTGACTTATATCATGTATTGTATTTTATATCATATTTATTGTTTTGTAATCATTTTCTATTGTATTCATCAGATTTAATAAATAAAACATGAAAATAATACAAAGTTTTTATTTGACATTATTTATGATTCACAGGAACATACAGACTATCTAAAATAACTTCTTCCTCATAATCATCATTTTCGCGACCATCTTCAATTTCCTCTCGATTTTCATCATTCAATTCAAAGTGATGAATAATCCATTCTGGCAAGTAAAGGTTTGAGCTATACAGTAATCTTATTAGGTTCAGTTCAATCATAA